>NW_009270001.1:3038221-3079349 GCF_000687185.1 Egretta garzetta | reverse complement strand
GAACAGATGATAGGACGAGGGGGAATGGTTTGGAGCTGTGCCAGGGCAGGTTTAGGCTACACATTAGGAAAAACTTCTTCACCGAAAGGGTTGTCAGGCTCCGGAATGGGCTGCCCAGGGAAGTGGTAGATTCCTCATCCCTGGAGGTATTTAAAAGAAGGATACATGAGGTGCTTAGGGACAGGGTTTAGTAGTTTAGTGGTGGGATGCCAAAGTGATTCTATGATTCTATGATTCTATTTTGTTGCCTAATATTAGGAACAGGTGATGTACAACTTCTCTCTCTTTGATTTCTCAAGATGCTTCAGAAGCAGCAGTGTCTGTGTCCCGAGTCCTAGTACTGTGTTCAGCTTCTGAGCACCATCCAAAGCTGGAAGGAAGTAATAACATCCTTAATTTGCATTCATTAGTGTAACCGATAATTGAGTAGCAAAATGTGGTTAAGTGAAAACAAGGACTGGAAGCTCAAAACCTGTCATCCCTCCAGCCCTCGTGCTCACAGAACCTGCTCTCAATCCCAACACCAGTCTCTCAGAGCCTGTTTCAGCCCTGCAAACCTGTCATTTCTCTCCCACCCTGCCCGTACTGCAGCCATATCAAGCTGCTGGGCATCAGCATTGATCTCACCTTCACCTTCCATGCTGCCTGTATCCCACCTAGCCAAGCCATGGGGCTCCTTTCTACACAGCATCACCTTGAGGAGAGCTGCACATTGCCCAAAGAAGAAGAAGGTCTAGGGTGTAGAGAAAGCATTGGAGGACTATTCAATCACCTCCCATTTTTGCAACAGCT
Source organism: Egretta garzetta (assembly GCF_000687185.1). Taxonomy (NCBI): domain Eukaryota; kingdom Metazoa; phylum Chordata; class Aves; order Pelecaniformes; family Ardeidae; genus Egretta; species Egretta garzetta. The sequence continues at coordinate 3,078,557 of NW_009270001.1, read as the reverse complement.
GTCTACCTTCCTGTCCCCAAAAAATCTGTCCAAAAAACCCAATGACTAGGTTTGCTTATTTTAATGTGATTACTGTTTGCAAAATCAGTTGTGAGAAAACTGGTTATCAGCATACCATTTCTGATAGTTTCCCTGCAGGAGCAGCAGGCTTGGAGCCTGCTCTGCCAGCACTTTAATCTCACAGAATTGAACCCTGTGTGCTGTGTGCTATGTAAAAAGTGCTGAAATAAAACAACATCGAGGGTGCTAAGGATCTGTCTGGAGGCATTCAGGACCTGGCAAGATCAAGCTGCAAGTCATGCCTCTCCATTCTTAATAAAAATTGCTTTTTCGGAGGGGAAAAAAAAGAAAAATCCCTCCCCAAAATATGTTATCTTTGAAAAACCAATCTGCCTTTGCAAGACAGGCTGTAATTGAATCCCAGCTGAATGCAGCTGCAACTAGGGTGAGGTGCCAGCATCATGAACGGCATCTGGAAAACCACAGAGAACCGCAGAGTGGAGTTGCATAAGCTAAGAAGCTGTTCAAAATATATGCGCACGCGTGTGCATGCACGGGTATAAATAAAATAGAGAAAACTAAACAGGCAATCTGAGGCCAGAATAGCAGCAGTGGAGGAAATGGCGGCTGAGTACTCAGCCTCCCAAACCCTCTGGCTCAAGAAGCATCCTGCAGTGCCCTGTGATGATGACCCTCCTGCATCTTTGTTCTTCATCATACCCGGCTTCTAAGTGTGAGCCCGAGACTGTTTACTTCTTCTCCCCATCTCTCCAAGGAATATGATTCACACGTTTTCTGATTTATTTGAGCAAAATGCAATAAATATGCTGCTTCAATTTTAACTGCTGGAATGTAGCCAGGGTTTTTAATGAATCTGGCCTGTGCAATTGAAGTGGTCCAGGATCTCTAAAGCTCTGGGCACTGTTAGATTATACACACAGACACAGACACACACACACTCACCTCTCTCCCCCCACCTCCCGTTCCCTTGGGGCTTTCTGAGTCACATGCGACTGCAGGTTTTTCAGATTCATCTCTGGTTAAAATTAGCAAAAGCCTTTATTATTCAAGAAGAGGAAGGATTCCTATCACAGCTGCCGAGAACTGCCATATTTTTCTTGGATTTGCTGCACCGACCTATTATAATTTGGCTTTATCTGTTATTCTTTGTTTCCCTAAAAAATAGTAGCAAGGCTTGGTCCTGTCAACACTGAATTTTAATTAACAGTTCTTGAAGATCACTGCATTAATCTGTAGCTGGACCGTCATGGATTTTTTTTTTCTGTGCAGCTGGCATGTCTAAGGTTTCAATCTTTTATAGCAATGTTTTGTACCAAGGTGCCGTCAGATCTCTGCTGAGCAAGGCACCAGTTTTGCAAGCTTGAACAAAAGGTGTATTTCAAGCAGCTGTAAACACCTTGTTTTAGCTATCAGAGCAGGTGGCAAAGGGCTTTCGCACCAAAATCTGAAGGCATATAACCCAAGTGTGGTTATACGAAGTCAACCACCAGATTCATTCAATTCACAAGCTGCTTCCATTCAAAAGGAAAACAAAAACAGGAAAATGAGTTTTTTTAAAATGTCCCAGTTCACCTCGGCAGGAAGGTTTTGGCCAGATCCCAGGAGACAACAGCCCAAAAATCACCACGACCCGTGGGAACAGGCTTGGTCTGGTAGAAATGCAGTGCTATTGCTGGAGCTCCACAGTTTCTAATGGGTCCAAACCAAAGTGGAGGCACTTTGCCAAGGCCACATGGAAAAATCAGAGGATGTCAATTCTCCTGTGCCTCCATCTGCGGGTAATTGGTTGAGCACTAAAATTCACAACGAAAATTTTGTTTTAGAAAGATGATAAAGAGAACAAACAAAAGACAGGAAATTAAAATTTATGTAAACATAGTAGTTCCCAGAGCAACTATAAATGAGCCACACTGCATATATAGATGAAGACATAAAAGTTAATACCATGTGCAGCAATACCATACTCTACGTAGGTGCCCCTGGGACCATGTTACACTTGCTACGGGACCCATCATTTTGAACGGTTTGACTTTTACGCTTTTAAAGCCTCAAACATAACATTGCCCTAATGCCAGGTGGGAATAGAGCATTTGATGTTTATTTGTTTGTTTGCTTAAAAAGAGAAAGGACTGTTTGAACAGAATGAGACACAAGTCATCATTTTGCCCCCATTGCATAGTGGAGACAAAAGTTGTGTGGGCTTTGATCTCCAAAGATTTCTAAGTAGTTTTCCTGGGGAGGTATTTCTCTGCACTGATTTAATACTCACGAAGTGAGATGGCAGGAATGGAGAACAGCTCTCCTGTTGAGACAGGGCAGCGTCTGTTCAAACGATGAATTATAGTGCAGCGTAAAGTACAAGGCTTTTCCCTAAGTAAGTGTGGGAGTGAAGAAGGGATCAACTTAGCCATGTAAGCTTCAGATCTGAAATACCTAAACTCCTTGGAAACATGCCGTCAGCTTGCTCTTCTATTTTTTGCAAGTGGTTATCCTGAGTTTGATTCTCTGCTCCCTCATGCAGTTGTTGACATCAGTAACATGGGTGTAAAATGTCACCAGATCAGAAGGCAGCCGGCATTCACCTTGTATTTGTATTCATGACTATACAAGGAAGAGGGCAGCAGCAGGTCAGGCCCACTGAGATCCACAGAGATTACTTTGTCGATGTGGGATGTTTATGTTCTGATGGGGTGTTTTATAATTGACTCTTAAAACCGTGCTGCAGCCTATTTGTTCTGGTTTCATGGCGGAGCAGACTGGAACATGGCAACTGTTGTGGCTTTCCAGGGTCACTTTTTTTGGTGTTTTTTGGGGGGTTTTTTGTTTGTTTTTTTTTTTCTTTATGAAAGGCATTGCATCCCCTGCTTCGTCTTTTTTGCTCAACCCTTTCTGAAATCTCAAAAATGTAAAGTGTTTGGTTTAGGATCAGACCTGGCAAGCATCCCATGGGTTGTCAGTTCTGCTCACCCACTGGTGAGCTACTTTGGAGCTGGTGCTTTCCCAAGTCACACAGCAGGGACCGTGCCTAGGAGCAAGTGCCCCTCCTTGCTGTCCCACACCAGTTCCCACTTCCTGCCACAGCTTCTCCTGTGTAAGACCATGGCACCCACATGCATCCATCACAAGACCCCCCTAAAGGCACCCCCTCCCTGTCCCTCCTGTGGTGGTTTGACCTTGGCCAGCTGCCAGACACCCACCCAGCTGCTCTCTCACTCCTGTCTTCAGCAAGACAGGGGGAGAAAATAAGGTGCAAAAACTTGTGGGTTAAGGTAAAGACAGCAGTTGAGAAACATAACTGGCAAAACTTGCCCTAGACATTACCAGTCTGTGAAGACAATGTGATAAATGTGCATGATGTCCAGGGAAAATGTGAGCTGCGGAAGGGAACAAGTACTACACGTGATCAAGGTGCACTAGTGCAGTGAAACCAGGGCTGGCACCCCTTGGTCATCAGCATCACCTACTGACACCTCTATCTGCTCTGTCCAGCTCCTCCCTGTCAATGCAGGGCAGGCTGTGTGGGACCACCTGGGGAGCTGAGCCACCTAGCAATATCCCTGAGATGGTGGCTGTGATAGGAAATTGGGTTGTGGAACAGGAAAGTGAAGCTGCACCTCTCACTGGCCTGCGGTGAGGTGGTGAGGAGATGCTTTGCCTGTGATTTAAATGGCCACCCTTTGACTTCTGAAAGCTTGATGTCTGGGTCTGAGCTAACCAATGTGGGCAGTTAATCATACCCAAACATAGGCATCTATCCCAGGTGGAGTGACTTGACCTCTGGAGATGTTGTCTTCCCTCTGTTGATCATCTAAAATCCTAAATTAGCTTATACTTCATTGAGTGAAGCTTATACTTCATTGAGTGACTTGAAAACATTTTGAGTGTTTCTGTTTCTCGCTCCATTTCTTGTTCTCAAGTATTTTGTTTCCTTTCTCTGTTTAGCTGTGTGGCCCATTTCTCACTTCTTAAGTCTACTGTGACTGTACAGAGGGACCCCAGCCTTCACTGAAGCCAAACATTTCATCTAATTAATAATATTAAAAAAGGAGAGTGATACACTCTTTGTGCAAAAATTTAATTTTTTTTTCTAATTCCTGTTCAGTTGAAACAGCTCATTTCTCTTGAAACACAATTGAAATGTCATTAGTATTTTCATTAGCATGATGACTGATGACACAAGGCAGGCAAGTAGATTTGGGGCCTAGGCTGATAAATTTTCATGACGGTTTTGTAAGACTGTGCTAAACACTTCAGAAGTCACATGCCAAGTGGTTCCAGATCATTTAAAAAAACAGAAGTTTTTTTTTTTTTTCCTTTAAATCCTGGAATGAGAAACAGCCGCACAGTTATACAGAAATAGCACGGCAAGCCCTGGAAATGCCCAGCAGTTGCTAAACATTTCTTTTCTTCATTGAAACAGTTAATCTTCATTAATGAAGATATTTTTTCCCATCTCTGAGGTTCACATCTCTAGATGAAATGGCTCTTATGTTTGTGGGGAGGAGAGACATTCCTGTGGAGAAAGCCAGATTAAGACCTAACCATAACTTAGGCTGCCTTTAGAGGCTTTTTTAAGAGGTTGAGCTCGATTTAAGTGATACATGTGTGTAAGCCATCATGATGGGTTTGCTTCCAGAGCCTTTTCCCATCACTAAATGAACAATGAAGAATGGATAAACAAGAGGGGAGAGGAAGTGTTAAGCTTAGTTAGTTGTCTAATCATTCTGAGACATTTTGCCTTCTTTGCTCTGAGTTAGCTTCAAACACAGATGCAGAAAATTATGCACTTCGGGTGGCTTGTTCCTGTATCTATTAGAAAGGCTGTATTTATTTCATTGATTCCTTCTGTACATACTAGCAATTAGAGAGCTGTGTCCTATAAGTTCCTGTGTTTTTATCTCACCTGCAGTTTTGAATTGGGTTGTTGAATTTATTATTATTATTATTATTATTATTATTATGCTGTGTTTATTGGAAGAAAAAAAAAAGAATCATGTACTCGCTTCCGTATAATGTCAAGCAAAAGACCCTTATCACGGGACAGAAAAAAATATTTCTAATTTTCCTAAAGGATCACAGGAAATTTCCACAGTTTTAAATTTACTGCATGTGTACTTTGATGACTTGCATTGCAGCCGTTTTGCTTCCCATTCAGGGAAGAGTTGACAGGGCATGTTTGTGCTGCTCCTTCATTGGTGACAAGGGAATATTTACAACGATGAGGTATTTCCCTCCCCACAAGAGGCTTTGGGACAGGCGAAAACGAAGGCTCAAGCCTCGATTCATTTGCCCACACATAGTTGTCAACTGTCACTTGAGATGCCTAGGATATCCTGCCTGGCCTCCAGCTGCTTTTGCAGAAGGGCAGAGGTCTTGCCTGAAGCCCTTTATCACATCTGCCAGCCTCCCTTGGATGTTTCGAATACCACAGGGCATTTCAAATACAAACAGGTGCCCGTATAGAGCTTAGACCCAGGGATGTAACATCCAGATTTGAGCCTCTCCATTTGAGTAGGAGGAATTTAAACCTGAGAGATTGTGATTTGGCCACAGAGCTGCAGGGGGAGGATGGATCCTCCCGCCCAAATCTGGATATCTACAGCATACAGTCTCTATGTGAGCTAGGTTTCTCAGCTTTCATTCTAGTCAGTGAAAGTTTAGCCAACAGAGCCAATAGAAAGTAATTAATCTTGGACTAAAGTAGATCCCACTTTTTCAGATGAAAGACCCACTCCACTCTTCTGACTATATTAATTTGATCTTTGTTGCCTGTCATGGCAGCTTAGACGTACAGCTCTCACGTAGACACCCAGGTTGCAGCCACCTAAAGTTAGACGAGATGAACCCCTTATTCCCTTAGTTATTAAAAAAAATCCCACCATCAGAAGAGCATAAGTACAAATACTTAGATTTGGTTTTGAAGGTAAAATTCAAAATATTGAATTTGATTGAGCTGATTTACTGGGAAGGTTTTCCAATTGGAGAAAACAAGGCCTGAGCGTATTTTCGCACACAAACTGCTAAATTCAATGCCTTTGGACTTCTTCCTCCCAAGAAGTCTTTCTGCAAAACTTCCAAAGCCATGTTTTGCAAACAATTGTCTGAAACTGGGACCTATCCTTAGGTAAACCTGTACTGGAACATGGAGTGCTGAGCAAATAAAGTATCAACTTAATTTCAAGCATAAAGGTTGGTGAGCCTGTGCTTGGCAGTTTACTGAAGTTCATTGTTTTTTCCATGGTTTGATGACCTGACCAAAATCTCAGTCAGGGTCAGAATTTCAGCAGATTCAGCCACTGTTAAATCTTTCCTTTTGCACGATAAAATTCTGCCTTGTGCTATAAAATAAGCATATAAGGCTGAGGGGAGAGAAGTTCATTGGTTTAAGAACGTAAAATATCCTGTTTGGGCTCCAGTAAATGTGAAAACTGAAGACAGGCTCGCACCAAAGCTGTGCAGAAAAGCACTCTGGAAATTTAGAGTGTCTCAGGCATAGAAGTGCAGCATTCAAGTTGATAGGGTAACTCCAAATGTCAGCGGTTAAGTGCATTTAGAGTTTTCGCAGTATGTTCTTTATGCTGGTTCTTGTCAATCTGCTTTTCACCCGTTTCAGTAATAAGTGATTTCCCTCCTCCAGCTTCTTTCCAATCTATTCTTCGTCTCCTATTTCCATCTATTTCCCTATTTCATTCCACTTTGCACTTTTCACCTTTTTAACCTCTTCTTCATCAGTCAGATCCCTTCTTGTGTCTATACTCCACAGAGGCAGTCTCTGACCTTATTACATGTGGTCTCTTTGCCATCCTTCTTACGCTGCTATAGGAAGCAGTCTCCAGCAAGAATTTTAATGAAAACCACTCTCAATAAAGTATTTCCTTCAGAATTTTCCTTTGAAAAATGCATAAAATCCAAAGATTTTACACTAAAGTTCATATCAAAGAAATGGCATATCAGTGAGGTTTTTAATAGGATAAGAGGGAAAGGATGAACCTTAGGAAAAATTCTGAATTCTAGATATATCTGTTTGTTTGTTTTTTCTCCAGTCACAGTAACCGTGAGCTGGTAAAATAACGCCAAACGTTGTACTCTCTTTGGTCATTTCCAAATATTTTAGTTGTTTTCAGAATGCCATTAGAATAGGGACCATATACCATAATGTTAGCTATCTATTAAACTTCTTTGTTGCTGAGGTTAATTGGTAAAAACGCTTATGATCTTACCTATGCCTCTGTTTAAATAGATTTCAGTTTTCATACTGCAGTCAATTACCATGGTTTTCAGAATGAAAGGTAAAAAATACTCCATATCTATCGATCTGAAATACAGAAAAGGAGAGAGAAGAAGAAGGATAAATGCACTCCCAGAGTGCATTATTTTTCATCTCTGGTGCTGATAAAGCAAGCACTCATTTTAGTGATAAATCAGCATTAAAGTAGAATGAATGGACTCAGATATTAAAACAAAGCCAGCAAGAAACCTTCTAAAAATAAAACCTCCTCCGTTACAGTCTCCTAGATTGCAGGGTATATGGGGACTTCTATTAAGCCTTGAGATTTTGCTTCAAATGCATGTCATACTCTGAGTATTTCTCACTGTATGAACTGGGGCACAGCTTATTACAGATAAAGAGGAAAAATGAAATGACTAGGCTGCCCAGGAGGGAGAATGCTAGCTTGGAAGTCAGCACTCTTGGATGCTCTCATCAGCTCTGTGACTTTCAGCCTGTCCTCACCCCCCCTATTCCTAAATGCCTGCCACCATGGCATAGCCACCTTCGCTTGCAGCTGAGTGGTGAGTAGAAAGGTGTAGACCCCTCTGGGGAGTGGTTCAGATATTACAGGACTAAGTTAGATGGTGGAGATGCCCACCTGGTTCTTCTGTTTTCCTTTTGTGTAACAGTATGGGCAGTTGGGTTCGAGCAACATCCCCAAAGCTGTTTAGTTTTCTAACACAGATATCACCATAGGACTACTTAAACAGGTGTAATGCAAATATTACATTTCAGTTACAAAAACAAAAGATATCAGCTGAATTTGTGCATCATACAGATATTGTCTTTTGCTAAATGCATACACAGGGAGAATGAAGCCTTACCGTTTCTGGAGGAGCATTGTGCTGTTTTTTCTCAGCGGAGGTCTCAGTCAAACTTGTTCAGCAAGATTTTTGCTAATTATTTTGCTAACTTCTCTTGGATTTCATCACTTTTTGTATGCTGGATGTGCCTGAAAAATGAGTCCGTCATTACAGCAGTCCAGCTCTTGTGCCTCATCCGTCCTTCCCCCACTAGCAACCTGACTCTTCTGCCCATGCTTCACGCCAGCACTCTCCGACCAAAGCTGTCAGTGTCCCATTTAATCTGTGATAAATACGAACTGCTCCCAACTCCATTTGCCTAGGGGGTATCAACTCTATCTGCCACATTTTAAAATGATCATCCCTGTTGTTAAGAAAAACAACAACTCAAAACACCACCCTTGACTTTTCTCATTACTTACGAACTGAAATTTCCCCATCTGTCTTTCCTCAGCTGTGTTCTTGAAAAAGAAATCCTATCTTCCGTTTCCTTCCTCCCCAGTGAGCATATCCTCATCCGCTATGACAGCTCATCTCAGTGAGACTTACTCATCTCTAGGTAGTTCCTTTCTCCTAGCTGCAGGTCTTTTTATTTCTGCCCATCGGCTTACCTAATGGCTTTTTTATGCCTTAAAAAAGAGCCATCTAACTCGCTTTTCCACCTAATCATCCTCCCTCAAACACTTCTTTTTCATTTCAGTTCTTTCAAAGATTTTAATTTTTCTCCTTCTCCCGCTACAAGAGAATTTAGTTCTTTATCACTATGTATTAAATGATTCATTGGCTGAGATATTTCATGACAAATTTAATTTCTCCAACACCATTGGTTTCTATCTGTCTCTCTTGATTCTGCCAGTCTCCAGCAACTGTAAACTCTAACTTTTTGCTCAACTAAAAGTCTCAGGCTCTGGGCAGGAAAAGCCTTTGACTTTGAAGCCATTGGCAAGCCCCTTTAGCCTAAAGCTGTGCTCACAGGCTTGGGGCTTTGACACTGAATTACCCCTGAAAAACCCTCTGGTTTTTCTCTCATTACATTTATTGATTGGTCCCACTTGCATATAACTAACAAGTTCTTTTACTTTGATCCACATCCTACTGGAAATCCTCATTTCACATGCTCATCACTTCCTGGCATGACAGAATTTGGTGGTTCCTTCCATGACATTTTCAAATCCCAGTCTCACTCTGAAGGTCTGCGGGACCTGGGAAGCACATGAAGGGGTCCAGAGGGGACTGGCTATGAGCAGACTTACATCCTCCTTGGGTTATTGTCCCATACTGTCCTGGAATATTAACTGCTTCCACCAGCTCCATTAAATCCATTTTCATCTTTGAGTACACAAAGTACTGAACTTCCAGACACACATCACTTCATCTGCCATGACCGAAGCTGTACATAGAATCATAGAATGTTTGGGGTGGGAAGGGACCCCTAGAGGTCATCTAGTCCAACCCCCCTGCAGGAGCAGGGACACCTTTAACCAGATCAGGTTGCTCACAGCCCCATCCAACCTGGCCGGGAATGTTCCCAGGGATGGGGTCTCCACCACCTCTCTGGGTAACCCATTCCAGTGTTTCACCACCCTCATTGTAAAGAATTTCTTCCTTATATCTACATCCTTCATTCTCGGTCTCCTGACTCAGGCACCTCCCGTTTCCACACTGGCAATGTGCAGAGGAGGAGGGAATGCAGTGAGATGGAGGATTCACGATTCTTTCAGTAGCACTACAGGAAAAAAACAACTCTAAACAAAACCAAAAGGCAAGGCTCAAGACTCCATCTCCTAGGAAGTCTAATTCACTGAAAATATAAGCCTGAAACAGGCAGAAGATTGGCCTTTTGTGTCAAATTGCAGCTGATCATCCTCTTAGCTGGAAGGGCAATGGGAATTTGAGACTTATCCTGCTGATGAGCAAAATAACGCTCCCTTATCCTTTCCTCTTCAGGTTTAGTCCTTGCATGGCTAACGCTAACAGCTACGTTGTTTTCAGACATTGCATGTCTGTGTAAGCTGCAGATTCCTGCATCCTGCAGCTCCACACAGCCCCGGGACCTACCTCCCAAAAGTGGAAGATGATCTGAAGCCTCTATAAGACAACCCCACAGCTGTCTATAGCAATAGCAGCTGCTCTGCTTGCTTAAGCAGTGCCTTGAGAGGCTTCAGGTATGCAGCAGTTGCCACTATGCTCTCTGTCAGGAAACACAATTATCTTCATAAGGAAGTGAAGAGGAAGACTTGCACTGTGCTTCTTGAACTCAGGCGCAGAGATTCACCCAAGTAGAAAGGAATGGCAAGATGCATTTAACCTCATTAGTTTCAGTAGGGCTGACTTTGCGCAATCCATCAGTGTACAGATACATTAGGGGAACTAAACTATTTCCACATCTCATTTACATAATGGATGGGATGTGAAATGAGTCCTATGGAAGAGAAGCGCCCTGGAGGCACTAAAGTTTATCACAATATGTAAGAGTTCTTTTAGATCATTGCATTAAATTTCCACTAACAAGATAACAAATTAATTGTCTGTATTACTGTACTAACCCAAAGCGGATAAAGTGTATGATTTCAGCAGAGGAAGGCAGCTGTTTAAGACAGCTTGGTGGTTATAGGAGGAGGCAGAAGAGATTAGTATGTCTCCAAGCATTTGTGTGCCATGATGCCAGCCCTCCTCCTGCCCCTTTAAGAAATCTGGCTCTTCTCTAATCTGATGTTGGACTTGAGCTTTATTAGTGAAGTGAGGGAGAATGAGTAAATCAACTGTATCAGACAAGCCTGAGGACATCTGGAAATTGATCATTCTGCAGAAATAAGCACTCTGTGTTTATTAGCTGGGAGTTCATCACTATTGCTTCTCTTTATCCAATTCCTAAGAGATTTCAAAGCTATCATCATAGCATTAGCTCTTCTGACTGTGCTACTGCAGATAAAGATCAGAAGATCTATCTAATGATGGTTTTCTCGGTCTCCCTCTTTCTTTCTCTAAAGATACCCTGATTGAAAAAAAAAAAAAAAAGAGACAAGAAGTAGGAAAATAGCTGGAATGAAATAAAGCAGTCTCCGTGTCTTAATTTTTTGCCTGATGGCGATGAGAATATTTTTATTATTATTATTATTATACAGGAACTTGTTTTTATTCAGGGGGACACATTCTGCAGAATAAAAAATCCCTCACAGAAGAGGTGGAATTTGGAGTTTCTAATGTGGTGGTGGAAAAGGGAGCAAGATAAAAGAACCTAAAGCCATAAAGCAGTGCTGTACATTGAAAGTACAGTTATTTTTAAATGATAATACACGTCAAATAGAAGCCAGGGAAATGAATTCCATAAGTTAGAAAGGTAATAATATTACTTTAAGAAGAATAATTACTTTCCTTAACTACATTTATCACATAGTAATTCAGTTCTCCCTTCTGGAATATGATGCAATGCCAAACTTTTGACTGATTTTTTTAAAATCAGCCTTAAGAAAAAATTCACCCAGATATGGTGTTTCTTCTGGTTCTTTATTCAAAATGAAGGAGTTATCAAAATGCAAATACTATGACTAACTTAATGTTTAGATGTGCATTCCTGTACGGCTACATTGAGTAGCTACATTGTACAAAGACACGGGGAGAAAAATCATCTGTAAGAGTTTTCCGATAACAGTGGTCAGATGCATAAACAATTTAAGTACAGCTGTGGATTTCCAGAAATCTGTGGGGAGTATGAAGTCCAATGCAATGAACTCTCTAAAGAAAAAACTTTCCTAGCAGAAGCTTTACTGACATCAATTTTTATCAGCTGTTTTTCTCTGTTCTCCAATGACGAATTAACATTTATTATCTCTTTTGAACTGGCACTTAGAGTTCCATCCTGGGTGTGCATTGTGCTAGACTCTGTACACAAATTAAAGAAGAAAAGGTGGATGTTGTCCAAGAACTTTTCTATGTAAGTACAAGATGAGAGAAAACAGATGAATGCAATAAGCAGAGCGAGCATGATTTAACAGTAAAGCAAGGGTAGTTAATTAATCCGTCTGTACAGAGCCTAGCACAATGGAGCTAGACCACATTACTTGCAACATAAGTACTTAATAACAACAACAATGACTAGTCCTTTAAAATTAATGTATTAATTATCATTCAGAGCTTATAAGTTGCTTAGCCAGTGAATGCAGAATGCCAGTTTTTTATCCAAAGTATCAGGGGAGACATAAATCTTAAAGAAAAAGGCCAGTTTCACATCAGTATTGTGTTCCTTCATACACAGCCTTTCTGCCAGTCTGCCCTGAACTAGAACAGTGCTTCTCCTGATTCACCCTTCTACTTATGATTATTATGATTATTTATTTATAATCATACCATCATTGTTTTTGGTTCTTGATAATCTTCATGCCTGCCCTTGCTTTTGAAGTTGTCCTTTCCCTTTGCCCTTTCTCGTTAAACAAATGATGATTCATTTCCTCCCTGCTTTGCCACCCATTGCTCGCTTGCGTGTGCACGCAGTGTTGTCTTGTGCTGTCATCAGTAGGACTCGGGGAATTTAAGGTGTCAGTCTTTCATGGGATGAAGCAGGGTCTAATTTGAAGGAAATGCACGAAGATCAACAGGCGATAAATAAGGTCTGAATAAAGCCACCTGTATACATCAGCTTGTGCTCTCCCTGGAGCAGGGACAAAGGATAAAATACACTGGAAACATGGATGTGTGTATGTGAATTTTAAACTCTTGAGCCCATATGATGGTGTTGCAGATTATTTATTTTCACCTGATTCAAAGATGGATTGAGCTGGGGGATTCTCTTATGTAAAGCCTTCTGAACAGAGCACCCCAAATGAGAAGAAAAAGCCCAAGGAAAGGTGATGATGCTACATCAGCAGGTCCATTCACTGAAGGGATAGACCTCCCACTACTGCAGCATGAATCACAGCCTTGTGAGCAAACCGCTGAACCTCCGTGGGTTTCCAGTGTGCTCTGAGTCTGTTTGCATTTTGGTATCTGTGAAAGAAACCTGATGGTTCTTCCCTATTGGCTGCTCCAAATCCATAAATTACTCCTGTTCCTCAATTTAGATGAGAATTTCAGTGAGGTGAGTGAAATAGGCCAAAGAAACCAAGTGGCTAAAACAAAAGACAGATGGCTGGACCCATGATTCTCTAGCAATGAGAGGCAATTGGGCCATGTAGACTTCTAAGTAATTCATTACATTTGTATCTCTTCTGTAGGGGGAGGTTTTTCCTCAATGATTTGTATGACCTTGCTAAACCCAGATAGGTGGTAATTGAGCAGCAACTACTTCTTCAGAAGAAACAGAATAAAAATATTGAAAATATTGACTCACCCCAAAGGCAGTAAGCAGCACTTTGGTCTTTGACCTTTAAGCATCCTAGGGTAGTCAATAACCTGGCTGTTAGATGCTGTGCCTGCCACTGATTTTGATTTGGGAGTAGTTTAACCTTGAACCAAGATCCAAGTAACCACGGCAACAGGAAGTCAGCTTCTCCATCCAAGGAGTGGGAATCCATAAATCAAGGTCCCTAATGCAAACACTGTGTGCAGGTAGAGATTTGAGAGGATAAGTGGTTTGTGAGGGATTACCTTTGAAAAAATGAATGACTGTCCCTTGATATGTTGAAGCACAGCTTCACAGAGACTTTTTTTTTTATCAATAGAGGTCAACAGGTTACAGCTGCATGTTTTCATACGGCTCTTTATATAGGCCCTTCAGTTTAATTAGAACCAGATGTTGAATTTATGAGGTTGTTAGCATTATTATGTACCATATGCACATGCATATATGTGTATGTGTATTGATAACATACACTCACATATGCACATTTCTTGCACACAAACCACATTCATGAATAAATAATGTTAAGGCTCAAACTCAAGCACTATAGAGCAGTGAAACCTCAATTTTGCATATGCACAGTTCCATAGTGCTGTGCTCCCATAGGTGTAATTACCTGGTCAAATATCTGTTATTCTATGGGATGCTGCTTTATTCAATCTATAGTGCTCACCTAATGAACAGATACTTGGTAGCTGGATTTTCCTCTCGCTATTCAGTATGTGACATCATGCCTCATTTATTCCACATTCCTAAGCCTTGGTATGAATCGATGAATGTTTCATGAATGTTGATAATTTTATTTTTGCATCTTTAGATGAGGCGTATATCATTGTTCTCATTTGCAATAGAGAAACTGAGCAGAGAGAGGTTGAAGTTGAATGGATACAATTTGAGGTGCTCAACACTTGATTTGAGGTTCTGGAAGGATGTGTGGTCTAATAGGCAGAAACTCCTCTGCATATCTCCACCAAGCCATGACATGTAATTCTGTCTCACTCCTGATTATTTCTGCATTCAGGCCCGTGCTCTGATAAGTCCCAGGCTGATATCAGGTCACAGGTCCATCAGGACTTCTATGTCTGACTGGGCCACTCTGTAGCCCTGTCTTTCAGACTCCTCTCACCAGTGAAGTTCTTCTGTGCCTGAGCCTTCTGGAGATCTCTTCCACGGTTTTTGAGACAAACCATAGGTCTCCTGATATTTCACATTTCATGTGCAAGGGACAAGGGAAACTGTTCATAGTAGTTCCAAGCTGCAAATACATGGAAATATTGGTTGCTATCTGGAGAGGCTGAGCACAGCCAACAGGCGTAGAAGTTTGTGCAGCAATTTCTGGCTCTTCTTCAAGATCTTCTTGATCTTCTGGGATAGGCATCAGGGTACTCGTGGGAACTCTTTGAAGAACTACCAGGTGCTATCCAGGTGCAAGCAGAGATAGCAGTGGGGCTCACGGCTGTGAGAGCCAAAGGTCCCCATCTGCTTGACCTGACCGGCTGTCCAGGGGGATTTGCTGCTAGCCTGGAGCTTGGATCAGCAAAATTATGGAGCACACCAAACCAAACCTCAGTGGCAAATTAAATCAAGCAAAGGTGGCAGGAGCCTTGTATGAATGACCAAGGATCCCCTGGGTAATGTCGGGTATATAAAGGAAGCAAAAAAGAGGTGAAAGCAGGAACAGGTGACCCAGAGAACTATAGAGACAATGTCCAAGCATGCAGGGATGGTCTTAGGAAGCCAAATTCTGTCTGGAGGTCAATCTAGCAAGGGCAGAAGGGTAACAAGAAATGTTTCTACAGGTACATAAGCATCAAAAAGAACCCTAAGGAAAATGTGGGTCCACTGCTGAATGGAGGAGGGACCCTGGTCAAATGTCAGTCCAATAAGGGCAAGAAGAAAGAGCCAGGAAGCAATAGGCTGGCCAGCCTCATCTTAATCCCTGGGAAGGTGATGGAGCAAATAATCCTGGAAAGCATTTCCAAACGTATGAAGGACAAGAAGGTGACCGGGAATAGTAGATGAAGGGAAAATCATGCCTGATCAACCTGATGTTGCTTATCTCAACTTCAGAAAGTCTTTTAACACTGTCTCCTATAACTTCCTTATAGACAAACTGATGAAATACAGACTAGATAAGTGTATGCTGAGATGGACTGAAAACCATCCATCTGAACTGCCAAAGGTTTGTGATCAGTGGCACAAAGTCCTGCTAGAGGCCAGTCACTAGTCATGCACTTAAGGTGTTTATACTATTTAATATGTTAACTAATGACCTGGGTGATGGGGTAGAGCGCACCTTCAGCAAATTTGGAGAAGACACAAAATTAGGAGTAGTAGTAGTAGTTGATGGGCCAGAGAGTCATGCTGTCATCCAGAGCAACCTCAACAAGCTGGAGAAATGGGCTGACAAGGAACCTCATGAAATTCAATAATGACAAGTATAAAGTCCTGCATCTGGGGAAAAATAAACCCATGCACCAGTACATGCTGGGGTTGACCAGCCAGAAAGCAGCTTGGCAGGAAAGGTCCTGGGACTCCTGGTGGACAACAAGTTAACCAACAATCTAGAAATATGCCTTTATAGCAAAGAAGGCCAACAGCTTCCTGAGCTGCGTAAGGAGAAGCATTGCCAGCAGATTGAGAGAGGTGATCTTTCCCATTTATTCAGCACTACTGAGGCCACACCTGGAGTACTGTGTCCAGTTCTGGGCTCCTCAGTAGAGTAGTGGCATAGACACATGAAGAGAGAGTCCAACAAAAGGCCACAAAGATGACTGAGGCTCTGGAGCATCTCTCCTATGAGGAAAGGCTGAGACAGCTGGGACTGTTCAGCCTGGAGACAAGAATGCTTAGGGGAACCTTACCCATGTGTGCAAATGTCTGATGGAGAAAGAGTAAAGAAGATGGAGATAGACTCTTCTCAGTGGTGCCCAGTGTCAGGAGAAGAGGCAGTGGGCACAAACTGAAATTTATGTCTGAACATCACAAAGCACTTTTTTCCTGTGAGGATCACTGAGCACTTGAACAGGTCACCCAGAGAGATTGTGGAGTCTCCCTCCATGGAGATATTCAAAACCTGTCCAGACGTAGTGCAGGGCAACCTGCCCAAGCTGACCCTGCTTGAGCAGGGTGGGGTGGACTAAGTGATCTCAAGAGGAGCCTTCTGATTTCAGCTGCTCTGTGACTTTTGAATCTTCAGATAATTTAACTGCTAAAATCTGATACATTTTATCTGAGGCCCATGTACATGTTGGTATTTGAAAAGAGAAGGAATCTATGAAGGATTACCTTTGAAAAATAAATGACTGCCCTGGATAAATTGAAGCCCAGCATCGCAGAAGCTGAGAGAGGTTTTCATAAGTTGACAAAGACACAACACGAAGTGTTCTCCATAGCAGACTTCTGCTCTGGTCTCATGAGAGTGAGGCTACTGGATTTCTACAAAGCAGCAACTGCTAGGAGTTTTCTAAAATGGGCAAAAGACCTCCCAGTTGTATATTGAAAAGTGACTGAGGCATTTTAGCCGCCTTTCTACTTGGTAAATTCATATACTTATATATGTAGTATGTATACACACACATGAACTTGCAGAAATATTACACACAAATTGGGTGGATACACATGTATTAGGCAGATGACTAATATGTAAAATTTTAATCCTAACAGTTTAAATTTGACACACCTATAAGTGAACAAAATGGGTTCATGGTTCATTGTTAAGGGAGGAACCTACTGGCCCTGAGCACATAAGTTTTATTTTTCTCGATTATTTGACCTCTTTGGTACATTTCTACCACTCATTTCTTCTGCATTGTAATCCCTAGGCAGAAAAACATATGATAAACCTTTTTTTTTTAAACTCCTACTTCTTTAATGATTTTTAAGGTAAATTTTCATTAGGAAGGGAATTCCTAAAAAATAATCATAACGTACTTTAGGGAGGGAATTAGATACTGAGTCTGTTCCCAAGGCCTGCTCCTTACTCAGATGAAACATCCACTGAGTCAAGCCATTATAGAAGTGTGTGAGTGTGGAGAACACACTACCCAGAGAATGACAAATAGACAATCCCACTAAATACAGACATGAAGCATGTCTGTCCTTATACATATATCAGATTGGCTTTGCTTGAAGAATAAAAAGTAGTAATGTGGAGTTACTATGTTGGTTTACTATTGTTTATAGGGATCAGTGATGGTACATCCTGAAGCAAAATTATAAAAAAAAACCCAACCAAACCAGTCAGGATCCTAGCTAGTATCAAAACCATATTACAGGCACATGTGCAGGACAATATGGAAATATATTGGGTAGCAAGGACAACAACTGACTCTTTTTTTCCAGATATTCCCCAGAGAGGTTGCTTCATCCAAATTTTGTTTCCTTCCCCAGGAATTGCAGGTCCCCACTTAAAAGCAGACCAGACTTCACTTCACGGTAAAATGGAAAGTTCTGCTTGTAACATGATGACCAGAAGGAAACCAGTGGCTGTTGACAGTGTTGCAATGCCGACTCCAGTATTATCTCTCCTACCTTCATCATCAGCAACCTCGGAAGCAGGTAATGTTGTTTCCTTCCATCCCCTCTATTTCTTCCCCATCTTCTTCCTCCTGGCACTGCACTGAATATGTGCTTGTACTGCTCGTCCTGATTAGAGAAGTAGCTGCAAATGTGCATATCTAATGTGATAATCAGGCTGTAATTTTTCTAACACTTTCTTAGCATGATCATATCTTGGCATATCAAATCTATTTTATTCACATACCACCACTTGTGTAATAATGAGGGCACAAGTAGCACCAGCCCGTATGGTCTAACAGGGGACTCTGAAGAAAGACTCTTGGGTTCCTTTCTCAGCCCTGTTGTTCATTTATTTGAATGTTTCCATCCCTGTAGCATGAACATGTCGAATACACAGTGAATAGCTAAGGAGCAGCTGAGATTTCTTTCTGCATACTTCACTGATTTTAGCATAATATTCTGTCTTGCAAATCTGAAATTGTCTGGGGCAATGAACAGTGATTTAAAATGTATCAGAATAAGTAAGTCAGAATAGCATGTTTTTCAAACAACTTATATTTTGTGCTTCTATTTTAAATCAGATCAGAAAGGTGATAGCTTCATATAGTCAGAAATTGAGCCAAGTCATTCAGGCATCATCATGCCTTTTCTTGAGCATGGATAGAGAAGTTAATCTTGCATTGTGCCTTAATTTCCAGTGAACGGGGAACCCACAGTACATGACCCTGCATGCAGCCATTAGGAGTTTCATAGTCTTGTCAAACCTTTTATTCCACATTCACAAAAAATATATTTGCATCACTGAGTTATGGAATGATTACATATTTAATTATGCAATTGCAAATGCTGTTTCAGTGCACTCCTTTTGATTTTACTCTCATTTCCTGAATAAATAGCGAAAACAAGCAATCCATGCTGTAAAGTAGCCTCTGTAAAGACAAAATTTTATATTAAAAAATCAGGATTCTGTGTTCAGTCTTAAATACTTTCCTATATATAAACTAAGGACAGACTTTTAATGCAGCAGAGAATGAAAGCACACAAATATTTTATGATCAGTTTCAAGATTAAAGTGTATGCTTGACTGCATAGTTCATTCTTTCCATTTTCAGAAGTCTAATTAAATTGTTGGTTTATCTGTAGCCCAGATGTTGAAATAATTTAGTTGAAAACTAAAAGAAACTGTGTTAATGGGAAAACAGGACAGTGCTATGGGTTTCCTGTAATTAATAGGGAGCTCTTTGAAAATTTCTCCATTCAAACCAAGTCAACAAACTGAGCCCAGCTGTTGAGCAGTCTTCTCTGTGCCATGTTCTTGCAAGTGGCCTCAGGCAACTCCAAAGGGATGGAGAATGACAGGCAGTAAGAAGGATCTTCAGTACTGCAGACATAACAAAGCCATCCAGAATAAAGTTAGGGGGGTGATGGAGAACTTCCAAGGAGTCTGACCTACCTGGGCTCACCTCCTCATTCAACACCACTGTGCTGGAGTGGGTCCTCCAGCCTGCTTTAAGCTGCCCTTGGAAATGTATGGTTTTGGTAGAGCTTTCTCTCTTTGCCTCAGAAGCTATTTCCAGTGTCGTATCAATCCTCCCTGACTTCCCAGCACAGCCTGTGGCCATTTCAATTTGTCTCTGTCTGTGAGATGGAGCCTCACTGCACCTCTGTACCCTGAGGTACAGAGGGGAGAAACACTGGGCCTCCATGTGCCTTATTTTAAATGTGTAGTGCTGGTTTTTAAGGCTGATGCTGGTTCTTGCTTACTTGGGGCAGCTAGGTAAAGTAATTTGGAGAGTGGGAAAAAGATGAAGGAAAAGTACAAAAGCCGTGCTTCATCAAGTATTTCTAGTTTCTCTTCAATTTGGGCTGGATTGTGCCAAATAGTTTCAGGTTTTCATGGAGGGAATGCATGGCCCTGCACCTGGGGAGTTACAGGGAGATAACTTTGCCCAGGCAGCAGTGTCTTCCCACTGCATCGTCAGCACCTGGCGGTTGCCATCATGTTGTATCATCTCTGTGGGAGCATATTCCCTTTTTCATATGTCTGCGTGCAGACGTAGTGTTACTATTTCCCACCTCCTCTTCACCTCCTTTTAGATGAATTCCACCAGATAGCATAAGAAAAAAGTCTTCCTCCAAACCAAGATTTCCATGTGCAAACAGCAAAGTATGTGCAGGAAGACAACAACAAAGCCTAAAAACAATGCAGACCAACTTGGGTCCAGGGCTGGGTAGGGTCTGTTGGGACAAAATGGAAAAGATTAGTACTTAGCTTTGGTTTTCGGCAGAGCAGTATATCGCATAGCAATATAGCAAAATATTTTATATCAAAGATTGCTCACCAAGAGCTTCCAGATGAGTTGATAACACCTAATGGCTCTCACTTCAATAGTGGTTTATTTTGGCAGATCTCCCTGATATTTTGTCATATGCACACCTCATCAAATCTTCCCCCTGCAGACCTATCAGACTCTTTTCCACATAGTCTCCATACTCCAAATGTAGAATCAGATGTCTCTGACTCTCAATAGTCAAAATAATATTGGGTTTCCTAATATCTCCTTTAAAAATTTTGACTTGAAAGCATATTACTTATTCAGTACATGCATTCTGACTATTGGCAGACTATGCAACACAACTCAAATACCTTCTAGAGATTGCAAGTTCAGAGGCTTGCTAGGAAGAAAAGAAAAAGCATTATTAGTAGCTTCTAACAAGCTTCCTGATAACATCATAAACACCCCAAAGCATTTACAAAATAAAAATTAATGCAGTAAGCCAGCACAGAACAGCATATTTTTTTTTCTCTAAATAAGAAAATGAGTTTCAGTCCAAAAGAAAATGGGCTGTCAGCCTGCAAAGTTTTAGGAGGGCAAAAAAGTATCTAAACAACTGGAAGGAACATGCTGAGAGTGGTGTTCCACTTACAGATTTACACCTAAGTGTAGCTATCTACCCATAACTGTCTGCATATCAGTTACTTTTGGAGAACTACGCAGTTTGGCAGAAAGCAGATGCCTATGTTTGCTCCACTCAGGCACTGTCTACTCACCATCAGGTTCCACTGAGGACACTCAACCTGGGTGACCTCGACCTCTTGGGTGCCTAAGACACCCATTGGATTTGGCAGGATGGATGGGAGACCTGCAGCTTCCTTATCTAGTATCAGGGCATCAGAAGGGTGTCTGTGGTCACCTTAAGTTGCATTATGATCCCATTTCAGAAACAGAGGCCATACTCTACTGACTGTATAGAACAGATCTCCGTTGGCTTCCATAGGGTCATAATACTAAGCTGCAGAAACAGCTGACTACAGACAAATCTCAGTAAAGACATAAAATCTTTGCAGATACTTGGCCAATGCTTTACTTCATATTTGTTTCCTGTCCTTTGGCTTACTTTCTGTCCAACGAAAGTTGAGAGCAATGCCAGATCTCCTGATTTCACCATGAACCTTGCAATTATTCCTCTATTTTTGCTAAAATTCCCATCTTCAAGATGTCCTTCACCAATTGAAAAATTTCAGCTTTACTTTCTGGAAAAAATTGCGTCTTGAATATGGGAATTAAAAAAAAAAAGTCTTGAAAATGTGCACTCACAATAGTAATAAAAGGCAAAAGGTGGACAACAAATATGAAGACTGTGCAATATATTTGATTTCTTAAATATTCTGACCCGAAGCTACTCTCAGGATCTAGGAGGGTCTCGAAGGAGTCGAATGCTTAGGGCTAGAAATATTGGGACTATATATGTCAATCATCAGTGAGGCCAGATGAGAGTAATCATTTTGTGTGAGAGGGATCTAACCTTTTTTTGATCAGATGACTGAGAAATAGCTTGCTGCCACTTGCCCTTAGGGCTCTTGCATCCACACTTTTTAGGGTGACCTACTTGAGGGGAATTTTGTACAACTAATTAGCTTATTTAATTTCCTTTCTCTTTTACTTTGGTACCAAAATGACTGCATTCCTCTTTTCTTTTGTCCTCTGTGGATCACAAACTGCAAGTGGGTTTTATTTTTCTTTTTGGTGTGGGGAGTAGGTTACATATGGAAAATGTATTTTGTTTTGTAATTAATGAAAGCCAGACTTCGGGAAGTTGGCCATCCAGGTCTTTATTTATAAGAGAGCATATGTCTGTGTTTTGTTTATGACTCACTCCTACTTCTTGCATTGTAACTCGGGTTTGTTTACGCAAGCTCTTTGCTGAATCCAATCAACATGGTAGTATAAGAGCCAATAATTTATGTTCTCTAAGAGGGGAAGACAGTGAGTGAGGTCTGTATGCTGAATCTGTCATAGCCCATAGTGAGCAAGAGGAGATTCTACCACTTGACTGCTCCTGGTTATCTACAGAAAATGCGACAATAGCAACTTTATTTAAACTACAGCTAGAAGATTAGCCTGTTAGCCATGAAGGGAGTGATAACCCCTAAATGAACCTTTCTCGAAATCTTGGCTGCTCTGGAAACTTCAAGGATTTCAAACCGAAATGACTACTTGACAGCCAGGTGTAAATTAAGTTTGCAAGTAGATGTGGGCTGAGGTTAATTTAGTGGGATATTTTATTCTTTACTGAAAAGAAATTCTGAACACCATCATTTCTTTTCCAGCAGTGCAGAACAGATATGTTAGGAGTGAAAGGGAGCACCAGTTATTGCAATAGCAGAATTAATACATTCTTTTTCTCTCAGAAAGGGGTAGTTACTTATAATCCGTGTGCAAATCCTGAACTCTGAACAGATGCCACATTCAGTAAAGGACAACGAGACAATTTAAGTAAAAGAAGCAAGGTTTCGTGTCCTAAGCAAAGGACCAGGAGCCAGAGCTGGGTACTCTTTCCAGCTCTGACAATGACTCACAACGTGACCTTGGCAAGAGGCTTAACTACTTTGGAATTTATTCAGATCTAAACTAAGTGATCTGAACCAGGAGTATGCTTACTTCGGGGGCCATTAAAGTCAATTATATGACTGAGTAGTTTCAGCTAGTGTCTGCGGAGATGATAGTAAAGAAACTCAGGCAAGGGTAATGAATTTGCCATAGGTGAAGTGACCCACACAGTTCGTCTGTGCCTGGTAGTTTCAGTAACAAACACTTTCATACCAACCGGCATCCATGGCAAGAATTAAAGGCCAGGGTAAAGACATTAGGAGGATATGTTTGGGGTATAGGAAGTTTAACAGTTATGGCGGGCCATGTGACACCTCTGCTAAACAGCCCTTCCTTCCCTCCCACTAGAATTTTAGAAATGAGAATGAAGCAAACCCATGGTAAAACATTGGTATAGAAAAGCTTTATTGCTTTAGAAGAGAGGAGAGCTGTAGAGAAATCTCTGAGGACTGCTTAATAGTCAAAGTT
This sequence comes from Egretta garzetta, assembly GCF_000687185.1. NCBI lineage: Eukaryota > Metazoa > Chordata > Aves > Pelecaniformes > Ardeidae > Egretta > Egretta garzetta. Next base: position 3,055,247 of record NW_009270001.1, on the reverse strand, counting down.
GTGTTTTAATTTAGGACAGTAAAAAAGGAGGTAACAGCAATTCTTCTGGGAAATAATGTAGTAAATAATCTTTTAACATTCTCCTAGTCGCTTTTTTATGCAGAGTCCTTTTTCAGAGCCATTGCTTCTTCAGTAGTCATATTCAGCTTATTGAACTTAAGAGCATCTAGTCTTCATGACACTAAAAATGGATGAAGGAGGGCTTCCATTTGCTGTTTTTTGACCCACCACTGTTTCTGTTCTTTTTTCCAAACAGCCAGCCCACCACTGAAAAAAAGGTTCAAGCGCCGTGAAATCGAAGCAATCCAGTGTGAGGTGCGCAAGATGTGCAACTACACCAAGATCCTGTCCACGAAGAAGAACCTGGATCATGTGAACAAGATCCTGAAAGCCAAGAGGCTGCAGAGACAATCAAAGACAGGCAATAACTTTGTCAAGAAGCGGAGGGGGCGTCCTCGGAAGCAACCCCTCTCCTTTGATGAAGACTCCAGAGACCAAATGCCCGTTCTGGAAAAATGCATTGACCTTCCTAGCAAAAGAGGTCAGAGACCGACACTCAACCCTTTGATATTAGCCACACCACCTCCTCTTCCTCCTCCACCTCCCCCTCCCCCTCTCCCTCCACCCCGAACCCCCCGACTTGGGAAAAGGAAAAGCAAGTCTCCGCAGGAGGAAGAGGAGGATGTGAAAGTGAAGCGGCACCGGAAAGGCAGAGGGAGCGAAAGCGAAGGCCTTCCCTAAAGCCGGCACACCCCATCGGATGTTGGGTGCCGGTAGAGGGGCACGCCGGGACTGAGGGACTGGAGGTGCACAGTCCACTTTGCCCTTGTGGCAGCAACAGACTCATTCATCCCTTTGGCAGCCAGAACCCGTCAAGGAGTGCTGTGCCAGCCAGGGTTTGCATATACTTCTTCATCACTTTGCCCCAGGCCCCCCAGAAAAGAGGGGGAAAGGGTGGAGGAAATTTTGGGGATATGGGGGGCGGGGGTGTGTGTGTGTCGAAGTTGGGGATATTATCTTTTTTGCAGAGTTTCCAAAACTAATTAGCATCTCAGCATTGCTGTTCTCATACTGTACCTGGAGGCGGGAGGTCGTCCTCGCAGAAAGCTGAACCTTGTCACTAGGGCTGCATGCTCGACTCTGATTCTGTTTGGCGGGCCAGGTGAAACTAAGAGTAATCATACCATAGCAGAAATCACTGTAAAAAACTAAAAAAAAAAAAAAAAAAACCTAAAAAAAAAAAAAAGAAACAAAAAAACCCAAACAAAAATAGTGTAATTTTCTCAACTGTGATCTTGGTTATAATCTGTTTGATTTTTTTTTCCAGTTTTATATACCTACTAGGCTTTGGGGCAGCATAACCCAAAATGCCTGACTCCTGCTATAACTATATGTTTCTTTCTCATTTACTTGCCTAGTTACAACTAGCTGCAATATAGGCAATAGAAAAGTAGAGCCTTATACACGCACACACTCATTCCGAGTGCTATCCCAAGGAACGACAGAATATCACAGCATTTAAAATAAGGTGTATATGGATATTCAGTTATGATAGCACATTTCTATGAAGCAACTTGGCATTTTCAATGGCATGTGAAAAAGGGGTCATCCGTCAACCAAGTTGTTTTGATGCTCGGTACATACGAGTAGAGAACAGCAAGACACTTCTGGGGAATAGAGTTATAGTAAACATGGATGGACAAAATCACCAAAAAAAAGAATATAAAAAAAGATAAAAGAAAAAAATAGGACAAAAAAAAAAAAAAACAGAGTAGAAAGACACGGCCCAAACCTACCAGTTTTTACCACCTGCAATTCCCAGTGAAATTGATGGGAAACCCAGGATCCAAATAATTTGTGTTGGGTAGCAATGCCTTGATATGTTCTTTTAAAGAAAATAAATAAAGTAGATTGTTTTAAAAAATAGAAAACAAAACCCTATGGAAAATAGGTTCTTTCTTGGCAATTATTTCTTTAAAAAGAAAAGGAATAAGTGTTCTTATCTGAAAATAAAAATAAAAATGTTCAAAGGGTATCACCACTGCAATTGTATTAATGCCACTTTGGACATGTTCTCCAAGTTGTGGTTGCCTTAATAAACTAAAAAAATTTTTTTTGTTTGTACATAATGTAATTATAAAGCTCTCAGTCTGCATGGATGCAAACTGTGTGTGACAAATCGTCTCTTTAAATGGTCAGTTCAAATTGTACATTTCTCATTCGAGTTGTACGTTAGCCATTGATTTAACTTGGGTAAAATACCCAAGCTTCATTTCCACAGCCCAATTAAAATGTTTAACTAAAAAAAAGACTGAACATGAAACTGTTCCATCACAGTAACAATGCTTTTAAAAAAAAAAAAAAAAGTCAATTGTTGAAATTTGAAATAGTTACTTTCAACTTTCTTTAATTTCTCTTTAAAGTCCTTCAGTACACTCAACACCTGGCATGGCAAGATGGATATTAAAATGGGAGGGGGGAGGGAAAATTCCAGCAGGGGAGTGGGGATTGGAAATATTTAATGATTCACAAGCCAACTACTATTCCTTTTTTTGAGAAATCTTTGAACTGGCTTATTGTCAAGGAAACTTCAAATAGCACGACACTAAAAAAAAACCAGCCAAAAACCCAACAACAAAAAGTCCCCGCAAAAAAATATTGTGTTTCTTTTCTGTTATTTATTTACAAAAATCATGTAGAGACTATGGTGTTAAAGGGACACTGTAAACATACAGCTCATTATTTTTATAGACTTATTTTTTTTCTGTGATAGCACCTTAGCTTATTAAAACTGAATGAATTTGGGGTTTGGATTGGGTTGGGGGACTGGGAGAGGGGAGGTTGTTTTTTTTTAAAGGCTGGAACAAATCTTGAGATCCTATCTCCTTAAAACTGATAAGGAGGGTCACAGAACTTTGTTTCCAATTTGTTTTGCATCATTCTTCATACTCATTTGCGCTTTTTGTTTTCCAATTAATGCAGCTTAGAAATAAACTGGCCAGTTGCTCATTCTGTTACAACTAATTTTGCTTTTCAGTTCCCTTGAATTAGTACAGTGTTACTGACTGAAGTTGTAGGCCTCCACAAAAAAATGCTTAAGCCTCCTCAAGCTCCTCCTTTCTTCCTTAAAAAGTATTGGACTGAAGTTTAGTTGATTTAAAAATCTTTTTTTTCCACCTCTCCCTTGGGCCTGAAAGTAGGTGACAGCGTCACCTAAAATTCAAGAAAAACTGTAAGTTTGGTTCTCCAGGTAGTTTATAAGCTGAAAGTAGCCATACAACCACTTATCCTCAGTTTTATCTTCAGTGATCCCTTTATTAGCACTGAAGGACATTTCAATGTGTAACAAGTAGAGCAAAGGTCTGAAAGGACCAAATTCTGTCATTGAATGCCCATTGTGGCTTCAAGACGTGTCAGACCTTACAGAGTGCCGATAAGGGCTGGATTTGGGCTGGACCTTTCTTGATATGCTGGGTTGCAACCCCTCCCATGTTCCCAAGCTTTGGAAAAAAATGCTCTTACCCTTGCAAAAAATATTATCCAAAATGCTGCTAGAGACACAGTGCTTAAGAAGAGCATCCACTTGGAGGGTACAACCCTGTATTCCCTTCACTGAGCATTTCACATAGGGAAGGAAAAAAAAATTAAGAGGCCCTTTTGGTCCTAGAGAAACTAAAGGCAGTGTTCAAGGCTTGGTAGCTGCAAGCTGTCAGCGTAGGATGGGCTCTGTCCAGACATGCAAGGGGTTTTTTTTGCGGCGAGAAGGTGCTGGTAAAGCATGGTGCTGCAGTACAGCCTTGGCTGTTTGTCCAAACAACAGTCCAGTGCAGCCGATCCTGGCTGGCAGGAAGATTAGCTTGCTAATTTGTATGAAAGCAGGCTGAAAATACTGTTAGATGGCACTCACAATTTGTGTTCTGCATGTTGCATAGTCTATAAATATGATAAGCAAGTTGCTGACAGAATAATATTATAAGGCGATGTAATACATGCAGATCATAAAGGATTTAGTTTTAGGGCTTAAGGCTAAAATCCCACTCCTGCAGTTTATTACCCAACAATATTCCAGTAATGAGCTTTTTGATTTTTTTTTCCCCTGCCACTAGAAAGATTTACTGAGGAACTCTCTAAATTCTTGCTACACATTACCAAGAACTGTATAAAACCGGGGTGAAAACCCTTTTGCTTATTAAGACCACAAAGACCTTTCAAACACCTCTGCAGTGTCACAGATTAACACATATCTTAGCATGCTTCAATAAAAATGCAAAACAAAATCACATGGCTGCAAGCCATATGAAATTAGGCCAGGTTGGCATCCTCTCTGGAGGTCTTGTATTCCTCAACCCAGCACAAAACTAGTTATGGGGATAAATGTGCAGGGATAGAGGAAAAAAGAAAACCAACCACTTGTGTCTCCAAGAGCTTCATACTGCCAGTTTCTTGAGTCCTTTAATATTAAATTTTCTGTGAAGCACCTTGCATGTTTTTGGGTAACTGTCAAAAAAAAAAAAAAGAAAAAAAAAAGTAAGTGATAATAGTCATCAGCTACTAGGGTATCCTACAGCATGGCCCATAACTCTCCACTTGACAGTAACGCTTTGGGCCATTGATGTAGAATATTCTGTTTGTGTTGTTACATTTTTTGGGTAGCGTCTAGTACAATGAGGTGCTGGTTCGTCACTGGGGCTTCTGAGCACTTCAGCAATACGACGAGTAAACAGGAATCACTGTTCCGTACACAAGGATTTCCCCAACTCTTATTTTCACAGGCCCTGATTCAGGACTGCACTTAAGCACATTTAAGTAGTATCCTGAAGAGTAAAAAGAACAAAAACAACAAAAAAAGACAGGAAAAAGAAAACCAAAAACCAAACCAAACCAAAACAGGATGGTTTTCTGAATTGAGAAAACAAACGTTATGCTCTTGCAATGCCTCTTCCTTCCATATTATCCAAAAACTGGGGTGCAGCAGTTCTGAGATAATTAGAAGCACATTTCAGCAAAGGACACATATTTGAGATCTCCTTAAGATGCCTGCCTAGGTTGTATAAAACACTACGTAGAAAAAAAAGAAAAAGAAAAAAAAATGTAAAAACATGAAAACAGCTGCCAATTGGACAACATGGGGAAGCAGTTAAATCCCATGTTGGTTTGTTTTACTTTTCTTTTTCTTTATTTTTTTAAGCTATTTCTTAAATAATAAATGCACATGAAGTGTTAAATATGTATATACTGTATTTCAAAAAAAATTAAAAAAATCAAACGAATGGGGCACAAGATTGTTCTATAAGTCGTGCTGGCTAATTTTTAGTTTGTATTCATAAGTGGTTTTTAAAAGCCTTTTTTAAAGTGTAATTTGCATGTTCTACTTTGATTGTATGTAAACATATTTTAGAGCAAAAAAAATGTATTTGTATTTTATTGAATATAGAGGCAAGAAAAAAAAACTTGTACATTGTTTGAAATGTTCTTTTTGTAACAGTTTTTATTCATGAAGCATTTTTGTACATTTAAAAATGGATATGGACTTGATGTTCTTTGAGGCTTAGATACATCTGGCATGCTTTAATGTCATGCTCCTTCATGATCTTAGATGTTGGTTTTTAAACATTTTTTTCTAAAACAAAGCTCAGTCTTTTCGCTACCAAATCAGGTTAGCACAGTATAGAGCACTTAACTAAAAAAAAAAAAAGAAAAAAAAAGTTAATCCTATTCATATGTTATTCATTGTGTGAAATTAAAGGAATTCAATTCAGTCTAACATGAGTTGTGAATTCTTTTGTCTTATTTTCCATCTGTTTCCCATCACTAAGGAGTTTAATAGCTTTTGGGATACTAATACCATGCATTCACAAGCCCTCTTTATGGTAATGGAGAAAGACATGCTTTGGTTCTGTTCTTTTTTCTTTTATTATTTTTTTTTTTTTCATTTTCCCAGAATATCCTTAAAAGTTAAAAATGGACTGTGCCATGGGCCCCATGGACACAAGGGGGATTCGCACTTTGAGGCTGTACATGTCATCAAATGAACGGAAACATCTTTGGTCCAAATTGTGGTCCCCAGGCACCAGTACAGTAGGACTGGCCACCCAGGTGGGATTTCTACTCCAGAAGCAGATGGAGCATCCTTCTCCAGATCCCTGCAGAGAAGTGAGTCTCAGGGGCTGGGTTGTGGACGAGGTCTGACAGGAGCCAATGCTCTCTTCACTGAGTGTCAGAGATGAAAAGCTGTAGGCCAAGGGGTATTTTCCATTCTGTGAAATCTCATGCTGTGACTATGGGGCCAGGAGCTGGTTGTAGAATGGTTTTAAGTTTCTTTTCCAAGTTGCTGCTGAGAGTGGTCAGCTTCCATTATACAGTCAGCGTCAACATCCACAAGTTCCTCTACAGCAACATCATATTTCCTCTTCTTCCTCCTCCTCAGAGAGAATCCACCACCTTCCCCAATGGCTCAGCAACCTGTGCATGGAAAGTAAAACCTGTTTCCTGGAGAAGGCAGTGATGCTCAGGCAGGATAGGCAACTTAGTGTCCTTTCATGGTCTTCCCTTCCGAAGCTTTGTGGGATGGGTTGGTGTTGGCTTGGTGGGACCAACCCATCCAACCACAAAGACCCCTCTGACTCTGCTGTTTTCACAGCTATCACTTTATGTGACTGGAGTAGAGTTGCTCCAAAAAATCTCAGATGTGATGGGGCTTTCTTCTTTCTCCTCTTTCTCTCTTTAACTTATGCACACCCCCAGCTTTTGACAACAGTTTGCAAAAGTGCTGACATCTTCTCACACTGGGCTCTGTGATGTATAAGCCACTGGTCTCCAACTCTAAACAACATTTTTTAAAGGGCCTGTGGTAAGACCCCCTTGGAAGCATCTGTGAACTGTCAAGTTTCATGCTTGCTGTAGTATCTCAGGACTGATCTCCTCTTCTGCCAGCTCTTTTCTGAGATTTATCTCCCACTGCCACTGAGCTCCACTGTACTTCTGTGGTGTCACCTTGCAGTCATGACAGAGCAAGGCTGGGAGAGCAGCTGTTGGGAGAGCAAGAGTGGGAGATGTTGGGTTTCTGTCATTTGGGGGATGGGTGCATGAGGGACTCCATCTGTGAGCTTTTCATGCTTTTTTGACTCTGATCTCTTTTTCACCAGACCATTGACACCACGTACAGTGTCAGGGCACCATACTCCTCACCAGTCTCCTTCTGAACGTGGGGGGAGTCTTTGATCAGCCAGGCTCTCACTAAGACCTCTCTGGGAGTGTTTAATCCCTGGTGACTACTCTAGAGCACTGCCTGCTCCTATGGCTTAAACCACCTCTGGGAAAAACCTTTGAAAGTCTTAGAAACAGAGTTAGGAAATGTGCAAGCTCTGGTAGGTTGTAACTTTGTTTAAGTACCCTTTGTTTAATAACAAATTTCTTGTCTCCTTTTGCATGAGTTCAGTGTTTTCCAAACTTACATAGAATACTTTCATTATTCATCTCTGCCCTGAAATAACTGAAAATAACGAAAACACGAAGTGTGTCGGAAACAACTGTCATCAGAAATAATGTTCTTTTCTGATTATCGTCCTTTTTTCTGAGCATCTTTTGCTGATAGAAGTAGGGAAGCTCTGTGCAAAACGTCTTTGGTCATCCTCCATATTATTGAAGTTTGAACTTAGAAAGGAATTTCACACTCCACCCTCTGGGAATGGATAAAGAGATGAGTACTATCCCTTGGGTCGAAGTATGATCTTAATTCACTTTTGATAGTGGAGGTTGTTCACATGTTCTGGGACAAGGAGGCTGACCATGGTGACCTTAACTCATCCTCAGCTGGCAGAGACAAGCCTCAGCCTCGCACTCCCTCGTGGTACCATTTCCCACCAGACTCCACAGCTATATCATATGTAGAATTTATTTTGTGTCAAGGAAAGTTTACTTGGTGCAGATGCCTGCAGCTTGTATGCAAGGGGTGTGAGCTCATGACAGTATTACTTGCTATTTTGTAACACGAAACATGCACATAATTTTAGAACAGTTCTACAGTTAATAAGTAGAAATTTTTTCCAGTGACTTTGAGGGGATCAGTGACAGGCCCCTACTCAAAGCCCTTCAGTGAAAGCCATCTGGCTAGTTCTAGAAAGCAAAGGGAAGCATGGATGTCAATCTAAAAGATATATGTTTGGCCTTTTATAGGCAATTAATGAACGGCTTCATTAGTGCACTAACATAGAGGTTACAGAGCTAATAGAAAGTATAGGAATCACAGAGAAGTGTGGCCTATCAAAAAATCTATGCATTTTTTTACTGTGAGCTGCAGGAATAACTGGTGTGAAAGCACCACAGGAGTTGTAAGGGGAGTTTAACAGAATGTTAGTGCAATCGTAAGTAATTTCATTATGTCAATTAGCTTTATAACACAGAGCAAGACCCATTGGTTCACATTCTCAGCTTATGCAGATCAGCACTATCACTTTCAAATGTGTTAAAGCAGTTTGCAGGAGCAAAAGATCTGTTTTCATTTTCCTTATGGAAACTATTCATCCCAAAGTGGCTTTGGAGTGCCTCTAGTAATATGATGTAACAAAAACTACTGTTGTTTGTTGCCTGTAAGAAATGTAATATTGATAATACAGACCTTTATTAAAAAAAGAAATGTTTGGAAAATTGATTCAGCAACACTAGTAGTCAGATCACCATGGTTTTATAAGAAATGTGGTGGAAAGAAGAGGGGAAAAGAAGTCAAGAGTCCCTGGGACAAAGTATGGATCAGGAAGATATTTAAGTATTAATATCTACTTCTTCTCAGCACTCTCTAGTTCTTCAAAAAAATTATGAAAAAATTTTCCAGGTCCTAGGTATCATGGAGTACATCAGTCCTGCATAAATTAGGCATATAGGAAGCCCAGTGTTTCTTCTGCCATGTTTGAAAAAGATGTAGCCTGTATTGCTTCTGTTTGCCTGGTGGGATTTATCCCCTTCTGGATCTCCCCCAGTTGGTGATGCAAAGCACAGAACAGGGATTCTACCACCTCTCTGTCCTTTTCCAGGTGCCCACTTCCAGAAGAGGGGAAAAAAACTCTGGCATAATTGCTTGACTAGCACTGAGCATCTTTAAAAAGGCATGATAAATTCCTTGCCTGTCTCCATTCTACTCCCACACAAGCTCATATCTGGCAGCTCTTAAACTGCCCCACAAACGTTATTGGTAAATAATGCTGCGATAGAATCAATAGAAGTTTTGTCATCGACTCAAAGGGAAGAAAATTCCCTACCTCATCTCCCTGATTTAGCATGCCACGATACTATTTGTGGACTCAAATAGCTCTTACTGTCTTCTACTTGCCTTGCCCAATATTCTGTTTATATATTCAAATAACAAGTATATCAAGCAGAAAATTAGTCAAAAAGGGCAAACTGTGAAAGGCTCTGCAAGTAAAGGCAGAGAGCACATGAAGAGCATCTGTGGGTGAGCATTTTCAGAGCATGGCAAGAACACAATTAGAAAAGGGACGAAAAGTGATCTCTGAAGGAAGCAAATGATCATGTGGCAGAGCTGTAATGAAGATAATGACAAAGGAGGGCACTGCTTCGTCTTCCTGAAGACAGCAAAAAAAAAAAAGTAGCACACTTGAAGGGGAAGCAATGAGTCCAGAAACACAAAAGGACATTCATTGAAGGGAGGGAAAGGGAGGGGTGGAGAGGCTGGAGGATATGAAGATTTAGGTCATGGAGAGAGTATAAAAATGGATCTTGTGACAGAAGATGGAAGAGGCAGCCTGCTTGCTTACTGGGACTTTATTGCTGCTTTCTAAGCTGACACAGCACTCATCATTTATCCTCATTAAACAGCTACCATCAGGGCATACTTAGTGACCATTAGTCCTCAATTCTCTCTGTTTAAACTGAAGATAAATAAACAGTTTCTGCAAGAAGTAAAACTTTCTTTGCCTGAATTATTGTGTCCCAAAATCCTGGTCACAGATCAGCAAATGACAACAAAGGTCTGACAGTAGAGACAGCAGTTGTACAGAAGTCTGCTTACAAAGATGAGACTTCGGGGAGATGTCCTCTCTGGAATAAACTGACTAAGCTTCATTTACTTCAAAGATATTATGCTAAAGTTTAGGTGTTGTTGATCCCATAGCTTCTCATGGACAGTTTATGCTGATTGAACATCTACCCCAAGTATCCAAGAGTCAAATACTTCCACCTGGTATGCATCTCAGCAACTTACTTTCTCACGGGGATGCAAGGTGTTTTGTGCCCAAGAACAAGCCATTGTGCAATCCAATGTTAGAGGAGGCAACTGAACACCGAGAAAATGAGGCCCATATCATCCAGGTTGTTCAGCACTATTGAGTACTTCCACTTTGAAGTACCACACATAGCTATTTGTTTTCTGAATATTATAAGAAAAATCCATGGAGGTAGGTTGAGGGGTCTATTAGAGACAAGCTTTCTAAAATGTGGATCTTGGTGACTTTTGTAAAAGTGTGAATAAAATAAATATGAATAATCTGGCTTGAAGCCAGCTATTAGGTTTTTGCTCAGGATACCATGAGAAGGTTTTTTTGTTTTGCTTTTTTTTTTCAAATGGTGGTTCACAAAATGTTATCTCCATAATGGCCAGAGTAACCCTGAGGGAACAGATCTTGTCAGCCAAGAATGACTTTGCTTTTTCTTTCTGAAAAAAAAGGGTGAGCAATGAGGCATAGGGGTCTGAATTACCATTGTCTCAATTCAGAAAATCACATTAGCACACACTTATGGATATTTGGGACATAATATAAAGAAGAACTTGCATTTAAGCTTTGGTTTAGCCCCACTGACATCAATACAAGTTAAACACTTTAAAATTAAGTAGATGATTAATTGCTGTTACAAGAACAAGCATTTACCTGACTTCCAATTCAAAAACCTAGTCCCAGTTGCCCAAACTGAAGTTTAATTATTTTATTGAGTGGAAATAGGAATTGATCAACTCCTGTTTTAAACAATCTCACAAGGTGTTCCTAGCCCCAGGCCTCAGTTCACCGTGATTAGTACTTGCATACATTGAAGGACTATTTGTTAACATTACCAAAAGTCCGTATGTTCCTTGCAAGAAAGGTACAATTTGTACAAGAGAACATCCTTATCAAGACTTTCATGACAGGATATTTTGTCCAAGTCAGCTGCTTTCTTTATTTCTTTAAACCATGAGAAATGAGGCCATGTGATTAACACAGCAAAGTGAAAAAGAATCTTTAAACCAGGTCAAGGGTTTCTTTGTCCTTCTTTACTGTAGCCATATGTTTCTGTCCATCCTTCATTACCTCAAAAAATAACATGAAATGCTTTCTTTTTTCAGCTTTCTATAAATAGTTCTCAAGCAAGTCTGTTCACATTGAGTGGGTTTCTGAAGATACTAGCTATGTAGGTTTGGATCAGATATTTATTTTTACCTTCACTGATAAGGGTGTCCCAAAAATGATAGCTGTCTGGTCTGACTGCTTTGATATTCAGATCACAGACTGGGCAAGAACATTATGGGTGAATCGCTGCAGGTGGAGCATAATGTTTTGCTCCATCTGCCTTGAATCCAAACACTGGATGGGAAAAAAGGAGTATGACATCCCTGACATGGCAAGAGAATCCCGAATTCCTTCTTGATACATTTCTAGATGTGCATGTGTGGAATCTTTTGAGAGTTACTGCATGCACATAAACCCAATGGACTTTTCCAGGCTTAGCCAACTTGCTTTTCTGCCTCTGTTCCAGGAAGTGGCATCTTTGAAAGACCGTATCAAACTAGTACATTGTGTTTCCTGCACATCCTGCTTTATTGGAGGTTAATTCCTTCTGACGCATGCAGTCTGCTGCTGCCAATTAAGTCAAATGTATTTTACGCTTTACTTTTCTGTTGCCTTACAGGCTTTTGTTGGAAAATATTTAATAAAAAAAACTTGCCAAACATTGTTAAATGATATGGTCTGATGATTTGGAATAAGCACCCAGACTTTAATACATCAGAAGGGTTGAGAGAGAGAAGGAGGAAATTCTGGAATGACACCCAGCTGGATGCCAACCACACAGTATCCAGCTGCCAACCACAGTGTTAATCTCTTGCTAGAGGACTGTTGCAAAAGCAGAAAATGGGACCGCAGGTCAAGCAAGGCATATAGAGCTGTTTCTCATGAAGTGACACTGTTATTCATTGCTAGAGGAAGATAAAAACTGATTGCACCAGAAGAGTGATACAGATACAGGACCTGGGAGAGTGATACAGAACCAAATAGATTCTTCCATTGCAGTCCCAGCTCTGCCACCTCATATTTTAAATCCATTTCATCATGGTTCCTGGGTTTATTCCTATTTTCTGTTTCTATGTGGAATCTCCAAGTAGTCTCACTTTCAAACTCTAGAGAAACAGCTGGGGCTGCTAAGGCTCAAGATCTGAGAAGAGAAAGTACATTCACTCAGGGTCAGCTGAGACACTAGGATATCCAAAATATGTGAAAACCCCTCAGGTCCTCTGAATTAACTACATTTATTTTATTATTGTGCTGTGATCCCACTCTACGCTAAGGTACTTCTGTGATAGGAGACAATCAGTTAAGTTCCTGGCTGAGATTATATTCCAACTGGAGAATATAGGCAGCAGGTCCAAAGCAGCAGAAACACAATCAAGACGATGAAGCATCCCATCACATTTGACACTGTGTATCAGTGACACAGATGAGTACACAATTTAAGGTTCTTGAATCTTTCCATGATTCTTACTCCTGTTATATGACTTTACTGTTCAATTTTAGAGCAACTTTCCAATACAAAATCAAGACCAAGGGAAGAGAGTTTTCTGTTACCTTTCTTGGGGAACAAAAGAAAAATCTAGCACCTGGAAGCTTTCTATACAACAACTGCAATGTACATTACCCAAAATGACACTTTTAGGTCTTCCATGGCATAAATCATGACTTCCATGGTCACTAACCACAGTGCCCAAAGCAGTTTGGCTCAATGCGAAAACAACGGTTAACTGCACTGTGCTTGCAAATCCACACAAAGATCCTTCCAAGGGGCGTTCACAGCAGGAGCCTTCTCAAGAAAAAACCTATCGCTGATGAAAGAGGGCTGTGTAATTGTGGGAAAATCCTTGACACAAGAAAAGCAAAATTCTCATTTTGTAGCCGGAGACAGGGTTGATGTTCCAATTAGAAAACAGCTTGGAGAAATTCAGCGTAAATGCATTATACATCACACTTGAATGATATAGCGGCAGTATCAAGATAGTTCATCAGCATCAGCTTGGGAGCTCAGCATCATAGCTAAAGTTGATTTTGAAATTTAAAGAAATTCTCTGGCAGGGAAGTACCCTCTGCAGTGGTTGGTACAGATTGGCAGCTAGCAATGAGAGAAAGAGGCAATCAGCGCTCCTTTTATCCAGAAAGCTTCTTTTTAAATCTTTACAAAAGTGTATCAGACAGGGCTGAGAAACTGACTCAAAAACCACATCTATCCACTGCTTTAATGAAAAAAAAAAAAAAAAGATAAGCTGATAGCATCCAACACATGGAGTATTGCTAGAAGTACTGGATTGCATGTTTGTGATTACAACAGGAGGGGGAAGATTTTTTAGACAATACTGGAGTTCTGGTCAGTATTTTTTACTCTTTCTCTTTACCCACACCTGCATGTAGGTCTTCCTCACACATCCTGATTTCCCAGGATTCTCAGATATACTCCATTTGGGAAATAATTGAAGGGAAAATGCACATGCTCTTTGACAACAGCAACAATAGTGACTGTAGATGATTTTTTAATTCATTGATATTAACCCACTAAAACCAGGTGTATTTACTTCTAAGTTATTTTGCAGTTGATACGTGATGCAATGGAAGCCACACAGCAAACTTGTGCTTGCTCTGCTGCAAAACTATTTCTGGTTTTGGTAGACTGACTGAGAGATACAGAAATCCATTTCTTCCCCTCAAATTCCCTTATAGGTTTGTTAACGTCTTTTAATGTTACAGTAAAGGCTCGCTATGGTAGTAAGCTCTGCCTGCTACATTTCTGGACTCCTAGTTAAAAGGTTCTGATTTGCTATCAGTCCTAAATAATTCCAATGCAATGGATGGAGTCTCCTTCTCTGGAGATATTCAAAGCCCACCTGGATGAAGTCCTGTGTAACATGCTCTAGGAGAACCTGCTTTAGCAGAGGGGTTGGACTAGATGATCTCCCGAGGTCCCTTCCAACCCTTGCCATTCTGTGATTCTGTGACGGCATATACATACAATATGATCTAGTTATCTGCATAGAGAGCCTGGTGAAATGAGCCCAGGCTATGCATCAAGAGAGTTGGCTGTGAAATCATAAATGGTGTAATTATTCATTTAATTATGTCACCTAAGGGACAGGGTCATGCAGTCTGGTTGCATTGTTGCTATCTAAGCTAGTATCTCTATACCAAGGTGTACTTTGGTTGACACTGGCTTGGAAATTTTTGATCATTAACCAAACATACATATATAACTTACAGTCAGACTTTAGAGTTGCATCTTCTCTCACGGTTTATCTGTCAGACTTAATTAGACCTTAGAGTAGAGGACCATGATATAAATACACTGTTATAGCATGTCGTTGTTCTCCAATACTCTTATTTTCACTCCTTACCTCTTGCTTATGTTTATTCCACATATCCAGTCTTATCAGTATTTCTTCCCCCACTTTTTCATCCCTTTTACCGTCTCTAATTTCTTGTTTAAATCAGTTCTGTTTGGTATTGGTGATATATGCTGCAAAGCAAGAGCAATCTGTTGTTCCCTCATTCAGGCCCACAATTCGTGTTTGAGTTGCTTAAAGACAGACATTTATTTGCTATAGTTGATGTCAGTTTTATCTCATTAGGTTCTTATCTTCCATTTTTATAAGGAGGTTAAATTTTTGGTAACAATTTTATAGGAAGAAATATTGTTTGGGGGAACACTATATGACCTTTGGGAATACTTTCTTTCTTTCTTGGTTTTTGAAGGAAACATGAGGGATGCTCATGGTTGTAAAGGGAAGGAGAAAGTACAATTTGTAGCTGTTTTCTGTTTTCTTTCTTAGACAGTAGCTGGCTAAGTTGGTCACATAGGTGATAGTGAGTCAAGACTGAATTATCATCAGGACACCAGGAAGTTTTTTACAAACATTTATTCAAAGTTTAAAGCTAAAGTAACTAATGGTAATGCAATGTTCTTTTTAAAATGGAGAATAGCCCCATGGTATAGGCCAAAAAAGGTCTCTGAAATATTTTCTTATTAATCTCTCTTAATTACTCTAATTATCACATTCAGTACTACATTAATTTCTGTCCTGTGCAGCAGTACTATGAGTTTTCATATACCAGGTGCCCTTATAACCTCCCAAAATTTAGGCCATGAATCAGCACAGTGGAGGTACAATAATGTGAGGGGAGGAGGGAGCCTTTGAACAACTGCACTTATAAATCATTAAATTCCCCTGTGTGGGGATAGCTACTGTGCCATATCTGGCACATGAAGATCAACAGACCTGGACAACATCCCAATCAGGTAGATATACCTGGAGACAAGGCAGTAGCTGAATCCCTGTAAAGCCTATTTTCTTCTGGTTTTGTGCAAGACTAACAGAAGCTGCAAGGAAGAATAAGAGGCTATCAATGACCCTGAAGGTGTAAGGGGACTGCATACACAGGAGAACATCTTCCTACAGGTGTAACACACAGAGATGTTCAGAGATGTGTCATATAGGTCAAGGGAAGAAACAGGGCTAAACGTTTTTTTGGTTAAATGAAATTTAAGACTACATGGCACGATGAACCAGGAGCCAGTTCATCATCCTCATGTGTATCCCTTAAGGAGATCTGACAACACTCATTAAATCCTGAAATTAAATAATGGTGCTGAATCTGCAATTATATTGAAACCAGTAAATTCAATTAAAGGGAAGGAGTATACTTTATTTGAATGGCTCACTTGGTGCTTTTTGGTACATGTAAGTAAGAAGATAAAGAGAAAATGCCTGTTAAATAGCTCTTTGTTTGGATTATGCTGTGTCAAGAGGAGAGCACACTCAGAACCTTGCACAGAATCACACAGTACAACAGAGCTCATAAATAAGGAACAAGCACTCAGAGAGATGTGGAGTTTTGCTCCAGATTCATAGCTTTTCTTCATTTCTCTGTTATCATTTGCATAATTTGTATTAGTCCTTCCCAAAACACTTAGCTTACAGGCTCATTATACTGGACAATGTATAAATATATGGTCCTCCAAAGAGCAGTGGTAAACTTAGAAATACCAAGCAGCTGCATTTTAGAAGATAAAGACTTAAGAAATGGGATCCTACAAACATAGATTACCTTCTCCACTCTTCCACAGGACAAATTATATAAACCTGGAGAAAGTCTAGAGTAGTCCTGGGACCTAAGTCCTTGGCAAGATATGCCCTTCCAAGCCACTACCTCACCCGAAACATCTAGAGGGGTTTTTTTTGGCTTTAGAAGCTCCCCAGGTTTGCAACACTGGATTTCAGCACATCCCCCACCTGCTTGGTCAGCCTTCATCTACATTCACAGGTAAGCTCCTTCTCTCCTTGGTATGATGTAGTGGTTTTGGGGGTTTTTGGTTTTACAACATATCTGTTAGAGGAGATATCTGTTACAGGAAGTTTTGTCTACTACTTTTTTTCAGAGCATGGTAGATGTTTAGATCTCCGGCATGTCAAGAAAGCAAGTGTGAGTCTGTCAGTTCTCTTTCCTGGTGGAAGAGCCTAGCCAGCGAGCTGGTGTGCAAACACATGGCATTGGCTACAGCTGCTGTAACCACTTCCTTCCATTGTAAAGGAAAACAGTTTTCTTGGCTTCTTTCCACTGGAGGCACTGGGCTTTGATCAGAGAGTGGTAGGCGCTGTGTCCCTGAAGCTCCAAGTAAGATAACTAATACATAAAGACTGTGGTGGGTTATTTTCAGACGTGCAGCAGCCCTTAGTGGGTTTGAAAGTTGCTTGTTTAGCAGGCTAACACTCAACACCCCCTTGTTC
>NW_009270001.1:3035226-3038153 GCF_000687185.1 Egretta garzetta | reverse complement strand
GCTTGTTGAGCAGGCTAACACTAATCACCTCCTTGTTCTGCTTTTTGCTTTCAGTCATATCTTGAATTGCTTGGGACTTCCTGTGCCTGTGTTGGGTGTTCAGGTTCTCACTTTGAGATTGCAGAGTTGGCTTCAGGAGGCAGATACTTTAGAAAGCTTTTACATTCTTAGCATCTGCTTAGCCATTTGCAGCTGCCATTTTACTGCAGGCCTTGAGGGTAGATCGGAAGGAAAAGAAAAATGGCTTTCAGGATGGATTAGTTTGGGGAAGAGTATTCTGTGCCAAGGGCAGTGCAGAAAGAAGTAAACATTCAAGCAGACAAGGATGACATAATTTATTCAGTAGAACTGACATGGGCAATGTGAGAAGCTGTAAAAGCAGATAAGAGGACTGAGGTTTGAAGGCAAGGCATTAGAGCTGGAGAAGGGAGAACTATGCAGCAATGTTTGTCTTCCTGAGCAGTCCTGTGCCTACACTGAACTACACACCTCCCCCACAAAAGTGCACCTACATTCATTCATGCTGGAATATCATCTGAACTGTGCTGTTCATAGGGTCTTTACTGGTTCATCTTGACACTCTGAGCCTTCAGAAGAGTGGAGCAGAAAGAAGAAATGTTCAGCTATAGTTTTAGGAGAAAAACTGCATAGTAGGAATGTGAAATATTGAGGCACTGCTTTATTAGTTAAAGTCAGAGGTGGAAAGAAGCTTGGTGAAGTGGGTTGAATAAAGATACCTGAGTTTGGATTCGAAGGAAGAAGTAGCATTTTCAGAATTTTGCATGTCTGGGGCAAAAGAACGATAACAAAAGACTGTCCACACAACTAGCAGTGCCAGCAAGATCAATAGGAGAAGCTGGAATGACACCAGCTGGAAGATGAGGCCCAAATATGGAAAACTGAGAACAAGGCTAATTCTGTAAGTCATGGGTAATAGCTGTCATGAGTAAAACTAGCCTCTGTGCAAGAACTGATGGAAACCAGCTCACTTCAGTCCCTATTGCTCCAAGGAATGATACCTCCTCTTCTGTATGTCCTACTTGTGCTGCAGTATAACTGATCCTAAAATTATTTTTATTTTCTTCTTTGGCCTTGATCTTTGTCAGTAATGTGACTTCATCCATTTGTAAGCTGTTGTGTGCTCGATTAATCCTTTATCTTGTTTTAAATAGGCGTATTTGTTTTCAATGTATGGTCTAAGTATTGAATGATATTAAGTATAATTGATATTAATATCCTGTGGAAAAGCTATTTAAGAGCTAATGATTTCCTTAGTCCTTAAAAAGAAAAAATAATTTTGCCTTATTTGATATTAGAGAGGTGTCATGTTAAACTACCAGTAATAGTACCAATAGTATCCTTAGCTCTAGGTACTGAAGTATTCAGCTAAAGAGTAAAGCTGGCCTGGGAGGTCCATGGACTGGAAAGAAATTCTTCTGGATGCTGATTTAGAACCACGGTGATCTGGATTGTTTATCATTCTGATTGATTATAGGAGACATCTGGTCTACAGTCTCAGTCCAACGTCTACCCCAAAAGAAGGACAGTGACATGGAGTTTGGGTATTCAGTCTTTGGCTGCTCTTCAAACCCAATAGCTCTGACACATTGCTGCCTTCTACAATCTATACATATATATCCAGTGCTACAATTATTCATTATTTTCTTGGGGAAAATAGTCACTTTTACAACACATATGTAACCCACTACCCAATTTCTGGCTATCAATATTTTGCTGGTTGCATTGGGAAAGATAGAGAGAAAGCAAAAGAAGGGTTTCTCTGGATGCCTCACATGCCTGAAGTACACTTAACAGAGATGACCCCTGGGCAATGCTCTTCTTTCCTGCCACAACCCAGAGAAAAGGGAGCAACAGCAAACTGGTACTTCTGCATGGAGGTTTTATCTCACTTTTAATTAGAAATGAAATATTTTGTATACTTGGGCAAATTCAAAACAGGTTATAAACACAGCTGATGAAATGTGCCTGCCATTATAGCTGTTAGCTGCACATAGACTTCTTCAGTCACACCTTGTGAGGTATTTTTCAGGCAGGGTGGGTGGGTTTTTTTGTTTTGTTTTAGGGTTTCTGTTTGGTTTTTTTCTTAAGGTAATACCAGAAAGGAAGAAGGATGGAGGTTCATAGGAATCATGCATTTGGTTTCACAAGACAGTCTCCAGTCATTTTCTGGACTTAGAAGAAGTAGCTTTTCCTCATAGTAGAAACTGTATTTAAGGATTAAAATTATCTTTGGGGCACAAGCCTTCTTACCTGTTGCAGTAAAACCTGTTCCCTCGAGTGAAAAGAACATACACACATGCACTCACACTCACTCCTTCCAGTGGTGGGCAGAGACACTGGGCAATACAGGCAGACTCAATCTATTAACACGTGGCTTCGTGATCGCCGCCACAACTTTGGGTTCTTTGACCACGGGATGGTCTACATGGCACCGGGCTTGCTGGCATCAAATGGGAGCCAGCTTTCTCAAAAGGGGAAGAGGGTCTTTGCCCAGGAGCTTGCGGGGCTCATTGACAGGGCTTTAAACTAGGTGTGAAGGGGGAAGGGGAACCTATCGGGCTTGCCAGCGACAGACTAGGAGATGAAACACAAGGATTAGAGGGACAGGGGGCTAGTATGAGCCCTCAACCCGTTGCCCAGCAGTGTGCCAGGGGCGCTGCAGCGAAGTTGAAGTCTGGCGGAGGTGAGCCGGAGGCTCCTGAGGTAGTAGGAGCCAACAAGGAAAAGCCTGTGAAGTACTTCAAAGGAAACAAGGGGTGTTCAGCTGTGAAGGTGATGAGGCCAACAGCTCAGATGAGATGCCTCTATACAAACACATGCAGCATGGGAAACAAACAGGAGAAGTTGGAAGCTATCGTGCTGCTAGAAAGCTACGACCTGATTGCCATTATGGAAACTTGGTGGGA
>NW_009270001.1:3029976-3032496 GCF_000687185.1 Egretta garzetta | reverse complement strand
ATCTAGTTAGCGGTGTCCCTGCTCACTGCAGGGGGGTTGGACTAGATGATATCTAGGGGTCCCTTCCAACCCAAAACATTCTATGATTCTATGATTCTATGTTCAGTATACAAGACAGAAAACAGACCAGATATATAAAACCCCAGAATTTAGCTCACTGTAACATCACACCTGAAGCCCTGCTTTATCCAGAAATACCATTGGGTGAAATGGACTGACTTATGACAGTATACTGTAATAGGCTGCATACCATAATTCACATTCTGGCAATGTAAGACTGTCCTTTTTATTTGCCAAGTCCTGTCAATGCATATATATACTTGCAGAGGATGATTTCAAGGGCTTTTGTGATCTAGATAGGAAAATAAACAGTTCAGATGCAAGATAGTCCAGGTATGAGACAGCCCTGCCCCAAAGATTTCAGAGACTTCTTGTGAGTGGCTAGAGATGACTGCAAATTTCTCAGTGAGAATCAAAAGTTGTGTCACTGTTATAATGGATGTTTTGAACACTATAAATGCTTTCAGATAATAGGGTTACACCTATAAGCATTGTTTTCTGGTTCTTTTCCAATTTTAAGATTTCTGTCAATTTCAGTGAGTGAAGATTCTCCAAGCTGGGGGATAAGACATTTTCTTGTACAGCATGTTGATATGTAAGTACACAGAAAAATATGGTGTGTACAATCAAACAGAATAGATTAGTCCAGGAGATTTTCCTCGGAAAGCACAACTGGTGATCACCTGCTGATTGTTTCCTATGCGATCAGGCTGGGGAGAGAATGATAATTTTTTTACAAGTTTGTATCATCTAATGTAAGTTATTTCATTTTTCTTGTTAATGAAGAGCCACCAAAGCTAGAAACAAGGTGGTTTAGGATGTTGGTATACCTTTTACTGAGCAATATTTGCTGTTGTACTCATTAGCTTACCTCAACTATCTGTTGTGCCTCATTCAGTGTGTCTTTTACCTCTGCAGTAAATATTCTTAGCTGTGATTTAAAGACACAGCAACAGCCTCTGTGTTTGTTTAGATTTTATGGCCCATTTATTGTTTCTTATTCTCCTAGCTGAGGATAATTATTTTTTAATTAATCATACATACACAAAATACATCATCTCTAAAAATGACTATTAAAAAAAAATTTATAATGGCAAATATGCATATCCTGAATTACAAATCACATACTCTGATTATTTAGTTACATTGACCATATGCTACTTTTTTTGCCTGTGATTTGTTAGATGCATTGAGGAAAGGATAGAAAAGGTGTGCAAGGTTCAACATTGTTTTGTTCCTGTAGAAAAGGCCAGGGAAAAGAATCTGGCAACTTGCCTTGACATCAACCATCTGTAAATTCATCATTTTTTGGCTCCCTGGGTAATTTAGTTTCAGCCAAAATGAGCATTCTCAATGTTGACAAATGGTCTTGCTACATTTCCCCAACAAAAGTAGTTTTGTAGGAGATTTGACCTTATGGAGCTCTTGTTTCCCTTGAAAACACTAGAAGTACAAGAAAAAATCTTTGTGATTAATTGCCAGTGTTGCCACTTTTTCAGCTATTGGTTCAATTAAGAACATGACAATGGATAGTTTCACAGCACTGCTATGGTTCAGTAACTGATTCATAATCTCTAGGGAGTTTGAATATGCATTTTCATAGGAAACCTTTTCCCTGGTGAGGACCAAACAATATTTTCTGACAACTTTCTTGGCTCTTCTGTTAATGAATGCATTACTTTTGTTCCATAACCACGTCACATCCCCGAAATATAGTGGGGTGACAAGCTATACGCGTAGAGTCCTGGATCATATTCAGGTTCTACATTGTAAGGTATCCATCTTTGATTTAATGAATTGCAGAGATTGTTAACTTCCACTGAAAGGTTTCTCTCTTATAGAGTGCCTGATTTCCCATTTCACCATTAAAATTATAGAGTTATAGGTAAAAAAAAAAAAAATCACAGAAAGACTACGTAGCCCATTCCCACAACTTAAAGAGAGCTAAATCCGTTATGTCATTCAGGCAGATGTTTGCCTAACTTCTTATTGAAGACTTTCACAAGATCCCTAGGTAATATAATACAAGAATAAATCCCCTAATACTATTAGACTTTCAAAATACCTGCTGCAATTTCAGCCCATTATTACTCACCCCACACCTAGGAAACAAGGACAACAGCTCTTACTTTGCTTCTTCCTCCTAACACAGCGTATTTTGTGTGTTTGAAAATGGTTATGATGTCTACCCCTGGTCTTGTAGCTGGGTAAAAGGCTGGCTGGATGGCTGAGCCCGGAGAGTTGTGGTCAATGGAATTAAATCCAGCTGACACCAAGTTGGGCAGGAGTGTGGATCTGCTGGCAGGAGGAGGGCTCTGCAGAGGGACCTGGCCAGGCTGGAGCCATGGGCCCAGCCCAATTGGGGGAGGTTCAACAAGGCCAAGGGCCGGGTCCTGCCCTGGGGTCACAACAACCCCAGGCAACGCTCCAGGCGTGGGGCAGAGGGGCTGGAAAGCTGTC
>NW_009270001.1:3018200-3029713 GCF_000687185.1 Egretta garzetta | reverse complement strand
ACTGGAAGGGGCTGCCCAGGGAAGGGGTTGAGTCCCCACCCCTGGGGGGATTTAAAAGCTGGGCAGACAAGATGCTTAGGGCCAGGGTTTAGTGGTGGGATGGCAGGGTTAGGGTAATGGTTGGGTTGATGATCTGAAAGGTCTTTTCCAACCGAAAGGATTCTATGATTCTATGATTCTTTATAAATTAAATAATTTCATTTGGTTCAATTTTTCACAGCTGTTCCAATCTCTAAACCTGAGATCCTTTCTGTTACTGTCTCCTGAATTTCTTCCAGCCTCCACTTGATTCCCAACTTTCTTCATTTGTGGTTCTCAAAACAGAAAACAATTTTCCAGCTGAAGTTTCAACAATGCTCATTAGATATGCTCATTTCTGCTATTTATGCATTCTAATAAGGTAGGGTTTTTTTTCTCACCAGTAGTTGTGTTGATTTTGTTCAGCTTCCTATTTGCTATGACATCTTTTCTGCGGGGCTGGACTAGTCATTGTCCATCCTGAAATTTTATAGATAATTTTTTTTCACAGTTTTTTCTCTATTCGACTGAAGTGTACTTTTTTCTTCAGGTCATTACATCAATTTTTACAAGTTCAGCTTGAATTCTAAACCTCAGGGAGGCTTGCATCCTCCATTTCTCTTCAATTTCACATCATTTGCAAGTTCAGTAGGCATACCTGCTCCTCTATAATTCAGGTCATTAATTAAAATATTACAATGCTGGGCATATCCCTGCAGAACTTCACTGGCAATAAATCACCGATAACTTTTCCATTCTGAACTCACATGAGAGAATTTTTGTTTGGACTGTACTTCCTTATTTGCCTTTAGAAAGCATCACGTTAGTGTGAAATGTATAAACACACCTCATACCTGTCATATCCTGGTGTGCCATGGCAACTAAGTATAGACATAATCTAGCTCTCAGAGATAGAGTCGGTCTTCGGAAGATAAGAAATTTCAGTTCATTTTGTTCTAAGATTAGCAGCTTTGAGACAATTATAGACTGATGTGGCTGTTTCAAAGACATCTCAAATGATTTTTCTTGGAACATTTTCCTATTGTCATAGTGAAACGTGTAGCAAAGTTGGCATTAAACTTATGGTTTAACACACTATCTGAATGAGTTCTGAGAAAGCCTTGTCTTCTAAGAAAACTTTTATCTGCTTGGCCAGGTCTGCTTCCTGATCAGTTCTGTTTTATATGTTGTCCAGAAGATTTTATTTATGTTTATGTACCTCATTCTCTGAAATATATCTCTTGTCTTATTCATATATCTTACTTGTGTACCTTCCTTAACCTTCCTGCTTAGTTGGTCTAGCCCTGTAGTTTAGTGTCCCCTGCTTAATATTCAAAAATATATATTCACCATAGGATTTGATGTAATATTGAATTAATTTTATGCTGTCCATGCTTAGCCATCAACAGCTCAAACACATTAGTTCACAGATGTGTATAGAAAGTTTTTTTCAAACAAAACAGAATCATGGAATCATTTAGGTTGGAAAAGATCTATAAGATCACCAAGTCCAACAATTACTCTAACCCTGCAATCCCACCACTAAACTATGTCCCTAAGCACCTCATCTGCCTGTCTTTTAAATGCCTCCAGGGATGGGGACTGTACAGGTTTCAGCTGGGATAGGGTTAATTTTCTTCCTAGCAGCTGGCATAGTGCTGTGTTTTGGACTTAGGATGAGAAGAAAGTTGATAACACACAGATGGTTTAGTTGTTGCTGAGTGGTGTTTACACTCATCAAGGACTTTTCAGCTTCCCCTGCTCTGCCAGGGGCACAAGAAGCTGGGAGGGGGCACAGCCAGAACAGCTGACCCCCACTGGCCAAAGGGATATCCCAGACCATAAGGCATCATGCTCAGTTGGTAGATTGGGGGAAGCTGGCCGGGGATGGGCTATGCATTGGTCAGCGGGTGGTGAGCAATTGCATTGTGCATTACTTCTTTTGTTTATCATTACTATTACTATTGCTATTACTATTATTTATTTCCCCTTCCTTTTCCATCCTATTAAACTGTCTTTATCTCAATCCATGGGATTTACTTTTTTTTCTGATTCTCTGCCCCATCCCACTGGTGGTGGGGAGAATGAGCAAGCGTCTATGTGGTGCTTGGTTGCCAGCTGGCATTAAACCACAACAGGGACTCAATCACTTCCCTGTGCAGCCAGTTCCAATGTTTGACAATCCTTTTGGTGAGGAAATCTTCCTAGCATCCAATCTAAACCTCCCCTAGCGCAGCT
The DNA here is from genome assembly GCF_000687185.1 of Egretta garzetta. Taxonomy (NCBI): domain Eukaryota; kingdom Metazoa; phylum Chordata; class Aves; order Pelecaniformes; family Ardeidae; genus Egretta; species Egretta garzetta. Next base: position 3,027,457 of record NW_009270001.1, on the reverse strand, counting down.
TGAGGCCATTTCCTCTTGTTCTGTCACATGTCACTTTATGCTTTTTCCTTAGTCCATTGGTAGCTATTAAACCAAGTGGTCTCAATGTTATGTTCTGTTCAAAAAGTACCATAGGAAACTTCATGGGTTTTTTCCTACACTTTTTCCTGGGGCATCTGCTAGTAGGCGTTGTTGGAGGATAATTAGTGCTTCACTCAATACCCATATACAGCATATGGATTTGTAAACTGCTTTTCTCAGTCAGTAGAGAGTAAGTAACAAGGAATTTCCAAAAGGCTCTGATTTCCAAATTCTTTTTCAGTCTAAACATGTTCCTTACTAACCAACCCCTGTGATTAGATACTTGGTCATTGGGCTGGGGAAACAGAAGTGATCATGTCTGAATGCCATCACATCCTTCACTTTTGAGATGCAGATTGGCATACCTATCAGACCTCATCCAAGCTATTCACCTAGGCAGAGATGTGGCACGGATTCATTTCCATGCACAATAAAACCAGCTATCTGCTGGTAGAAAACGTGAACGGCATCTTACTTCAGTAAGATCTGTGCATCGTGCCTTAGTAATTTCCGAATCCTTCACCTTTCTGCTTCCAAGGGGACTGTTGTTTATTTCAGATACTTTTCTTGGTTACAATTTTCTTTCTGTTCTGTGCTTTTCTCACAATATTCTTTGCCTACTCGTACAACAATTTCTCTCTGAGCTGTTTTAAGAAACCTGCTCTTGGCCCTTCTCCCTGACGATGATTGTGTCTGGTGGGTGATTGTCTCAGGTGGGTAGTGTGGAACAGCAGTCATGGCCAGCAGATGATGGTGTAAGACTTTACTTCTACATGCTGTCGTGCTCAACCGTACCTTCGTGCTCACCTCTGACACTAAAAATTCATTTTAATAGCAAATTAAGCTTATTCCTAAAACACGGCGTATTAGCTGCAGAGTTAATGTTGCACATCCATTTTTGTCATACACCTGGAAGAAATCAGCGCTATTAACTTCTTATTTTCCCCGAGCATTAAATTTATGCAAGACCGAATTAACGCGAAATTTGTCTTCAAGAGACTCTGTCATAAATGAATGGGAAAGCGCAGTTAGAAATTTGCCCATAACAACATTTTTACTATTTACAAAGGTCAGTCTTCACCTACAGCATGTACAGGTAATTAACCACTGGAATACCTTCCCCATGATGAAGGAGATTTTCCTCTGCTTTTGGTTATTTTGTCAAGGTTTTGACAGCAGAATTTAGAACTTGATGTAAGAATTACTAAGTAAATCTCTGCAGCTCATGGTAAGCAAGAAGCAGATGAACCCCATCATTCTGCTTGGCCATGAAACTTATGATTATAGAACAATAAAAAAAATTGTCTAGTGCAATTTTTCCATTTTCTTCTAAGGAATTTATTATCTAGAATAAGGATCCTGAAATGTAGGGATCAGACCACAAACAAGCACATAAATTTCTATACAGGCACTCCCCCTCTGCATTACAAACCTGCCAGCCATGTCTGTCTTTCTCAGTCACCAGGATGTCTTTGTGCCAACTGCTACAAATGCTTCCAGCAGAAAGTACTGTTAAAAAGCTATAAGAAGTGGTTTAGTTTTCCTTAACCTTAGAAGCTGGAAGCAAGCAGAATACTAATCACCGTTCAATGAGCCACCATTCTACAGTCTAGATGCAAATGCTCCTCAGACATTAGATTTCCACGGACTGCAGTGTATGAAGTTCAAAAATGTCAGACATCATAAAATCGTTACCTTTGTTCACCAGTGATTTCAGGGCTGCACATTACTTGGGCCATGTATGGTAACGTCCAACAGTAACAGTCAGCTGCATTGATCTCCATTAGTTGTGCATTTAACCCATTATCAGATTTTTCAGCCTTCTCTTGAAGTCAGTTAAAGGAAAGGCTTTCTGATGCAGAAATGTTAAAAACTACTGCCTCGTGTCCAAAGGAAACAGCACTATCCTTAGTTAAGGCTGACCACTGTTCTGAAATAGCTTAACCCCAATATCCTAAGGGGAAAACAAAGAAGTGACTCCGTGAAGCATAAGAAGCATCTAAAGAAAAACTAATTCATCTCAATCCAAAAAAAAGAAAAAAAAATGCAGTACAAACCCAAGGCATGTATTGCAACTGGAGGAAATAACATAATTTTATAGAAACAGGCTGGGATAAGAAATAAACCTTTATCTAAAATATGTTCTAGTGCTGTCAACACAACACTATGATCCTGTGACAACGTCTGTGGGCTGCTTTCTGGGTCCATACAACTCCTCGCTCGTTCTGGTGGAAATTCAAAATAAGTGCAAGCGATCAGGCAAAAATCAAACTCAGAGCATAGACTAAGGCATAGAAATGCAGTATCTGTGTCACCAGCTGGAGGTGTGAAAACACTGGAGTTTACACTAGCAAGTGCATTGTGAACACAGCTCAGGAAGTCTATTTAGAAACAGCCATTAATAAAAATAACTCAGGAAAATAAAACACAGCGATTTGATGTGAACCATGTGCCGGCGCTGGCCTGCACTGCTGCTCGCCGGCGCAGAGTACAAGGCTATGGCTGCCGAGCCGCATGTGGCTCTTCACTGCTCAGCATGGGGCTCTCGCCCAGGTCTGAGCAGTCAGCGCTTTGCAGCCACTGCCTGGAGGAAAACCAGGCAGTTCGGAGGAAAGATTCAAAGCGACAGGCTGAGACACGCGGAGGGGCACGGGAGGGTGGCAGTGAGTGATGCTGACAGAGCCGGCTGGAGCGACGCCGGCTCCAGAATGATAACGCCACACCTCCAGGACGATGGGAGCTGCCATCCAACCTGGCTCTTGCGACCAGTGGACCGAGTGACCCATTGGTGAGCCGTGTTGGAAAGAAAAATGCATCAGCCTCATGGTTCACCCCCACATTCAGCCAGTTTTCGTGCCAGTGGAATTAACACTGGTGTGAAACGAGGCACAGCGAAGGCGTGTGGATGTGGAGTGGTCCTTGTAAACCTCCCTGCAAGGACTTGGTTCAGCCAGCGCTGCTCAGCCACACATCCGAACCAGGAGCACGAAACATGACCGGATTGTTATTCCTGACTTGGCAAAGCAGCTAACCATGCACTTAAGTTAGTTTGTGCTTTAACTCACGTTTAACCGCTCGGCTGCTCTGCGGGCTCTGCGGTGTCAGGAGTTGCAGTATTTCCTCCAGTGGCCCTATGATATGTGTCTGGAATGGATGTGGGATTCCTCTGGGCTCCTTCCTCAGAGGGGGCTCTCCTCCCCGCTACTCCTGGGCAAGCCGCATGGCTGGAGCTGAAACACATTTGCAGGCTCAGTGAAAGAAAGTTTGCTCAGTTTCTTCCCTCTGTCCCAGGGACAGAGACCACTGCTCCCCAGAGCTGCCCCTCAGGCACTTTAAAGCAGCATTAAATTCACATTTTAAAAGGAGAGAGTGAGCGGTAAGACAGAAGTCAGGATTTTAGCATGTAGTAAATTTTTCTTGTTTTTTTTTACAGTAGTTACCTTGACAGCACCTTTTACTCCCACCCTCTCCCCCAATCTTTCTGCCTCCAAGGGTGTTCCCCCCTCCATCTCCAGGCTTTGCCTTTGAGTGATGTCCCCTGCGAGGGTCTCCAACCCTCTGCGGTCTCAGAAGCCACAGCCAGGAGGTCCCACCAGTGAAAGAGATGAGATGCCGCCCACGGTATGAACACTGCAGACAATATCCAGCAGCGCTGAGCAGCCATGTGCTCCCAGGGGTGATTTTCTGTACTATTTCTGTCTCTACACTGTGCTCAAAGCATCTTGAAAGCATATAATCGCCAGTGTGATAGTGAGCTGTTGGAATGGAAGTGGGATTTATAGCACGGGCATTTTGTGGAGAAGATTAGGATGGAGAAAGATCTACTGGGTCATCACTGAAGGAATCGATCCAGTGCCAGGAACCATGGGGGTTGGAGTCTTAGGAAGAGGCCAAAAGGATTAATTCACACCATCCCAGTCAGCTTCAACCTGGAATACCAATACAGTCACCCCAGCTACCTTATCTGAGAAACCCTTTGGCACACAATAACAGGTTTTCTGTTACCAGTGTGACATGTAATTTTTTTTTCCTGCCTTCCCCTTTCCATCTCTGGGGTTTGGGTTTCGCAAAGGATTGTTGAAGGAAAAAGCTGATTTTCTCTCCTTTCCCATATTACTCATTTGAAAAGTTTAATCATTAATGTGTGTTGTCTCTGAGCATATGGAAGCTAGTCCACAACCAAAAATAAGATGAACACATCTGAACATTTCAGCAATGTCTATTTTTTCAGTGCTGCATCCAATTAAAATAGAAATCCAAATGGCTTTCCTCCTTTCCCATTGAGAATCTGCAACTATACAGAGGCACAGTGAGCAAATTGTGTGATTATTGCTTTTCCCAGAGAAATTGTTCTCTGTTAAGATGAGATATTAAAGTCAGGGCCTGCTGTGCAGAAAGCAGGCTGCAGCCAGCCAAGCTTTTGGATGTTCCACAGTGGTTTGTACTATTTCCCAGCAATATTGTCATTCTAACTGTGATCCCTAGCTGACAGGAAAGAAACACTACCTACAAATATTTTGTGGGGAAAAGTTGGGAGTTTTATTAGGCACAATAAGAAAAACAGAATTTTACTAAGAAACGAAACCCTCTGATCACTAGCTTATTGTATATTTAAATTCTGTGGTGATTTTATTGTTCATGAAAAGTGCCAAACTGGCACTGCAGTGATTTCATCCCGGGCTCTCCAAAATGTATTTGTACCCAATGCACGTGCTGATGGGGAGGGACTTGCTCTGCAGGGCGGGAGCCTGGGAGAGGCTCTACCCTTGGGCTGGGGACAGGGAGGGGGACAACCCCCACAAAGCCGCACACCATCACAGCAGTGCGTTCTCTCCCTGTTGTGGTTGGGTTGTGGCTGGGTGAGGGACTCTGAGAGAGAAGCATGAAATGGTGATCAAATGAGTGACCCTCATGCATATTTCATGAATTGAAACAAACCTTTGTACCAGACAAGATCACCCATTGAATTTCTCTTCAATGGACCATTGCTCGCTTACACCACCCAAGATCCATCTCACTCCATACTGTCTCAATGGGAGCAGCACCAGCCTTTCTTACATTATTCTGAAACAATACGCTGATCTTTCTTTTAGTGGCAAGTAGGCAATTTGGGCTACAGAGCCCAATCAATCCCTACTTCTTCTTCTAAGGATGCCAGCAGAGAAGCTAATTACCACCTCCTCTTCAAGGGTAGGTTCATTGTCAGATAGGGACCAGGATGAGACCTCTATTCACTCCCCAATATATTATGTTCAAGGACTAACAAGATTGACATTAGTTAGCACTGACTTACAGAAACTCTTTAATAGGCCTGGAACCAAAGCAACACTAATGCAGGGGGTACAGGGGTGGGGGCTGGGGTGGGAGGAACATCTCACTGCTCATTAGAGAGGCCTGATACGGTTCATTTCCCCAACTCCCTCTCCAAAGAGAAACTTCTTACAGATTGAAGAGGGAAAAAGGAGAAAGGAAGCAGTATAAAACGTGATCTAGAAAGAAATGCCATGATTTTATTCTAATGACTAAGCAAAAAGTCCAGTTTTGGTTTCTAAAATAAGCCACCCCCTAAACTCTTGAAGACTTCAGTTAAGCCTAGGTTTCAATTTCACATGAAAATGAATTTATTTCCTTTTTGTCTTTTTTCCCTAATCCTTCTTTCCTCAAAGAAAAAAAAAAAAGAAAAAAAAAATATTCAGCAATCCTATTTTACTTCAGACCTTTGTGCTGGGGGTCACCAGTGCCAACTGAAATCCAAGTCCAAATGATCTCATTAGAGACACCCTACATGGAGCACAGAGTGGGGAGATGAAATCCCACATACACAAAAAGAGCAGCACCAAACTGGTATGCCAAAAAGAGGCACCTTAGAGAAGAAGAAAAGAAAACAATAACAACAACTTCAACCTGCCCTCCCGCCATGAAGCTGTACCAGGGAAGGAACAGTTTCCCTGATGTGAGCCAGTCTTGCCATAATGCAATCAGGTGGGGGCAACTGAGTGTGGAGAAAAATGGCTGAGCTGTTATTTAGCTGGATTTACTTTATTTTCTTTTCCCCAGGCAAATAAAATAAACATTTTCTCACATTAGATCATGGACCCTACACATTTATCATCTGCTCTCTGCTTGCAACAAAATACCATTTATCTTTCCATTTGTGCTCTGTTTGGGGTAAGAAAGGATTTGAAATCTGCACGTCTGCGTGCACTTCCATGTTGCTGTTGTCTTATATTATTTTCATTAATGTGTGTTCTTTAAAACCTCCTGAGGCTAAAGGGCTATGTCTCCTGTTGGGGCATCTTCATAGAGGTTAATGTAAATGTAATGCAATGTAAAATGTTGTCTCTGGTTTACACCAGCAGGGGATTTGGCCCACTCTACCTGAACAGCGTATTAAGCATGGTGCTCGTTTTCAGGATCAAGCAGGAAGCTCCTATAAAAGTTTCAGCAGGCTTCAGAGGTTCGTTGGGAAGTGGCAGGCGAGGGACGCGAGGGGATTTTTTCTGTGCTGATAAAAGATGCTCCACTGGCAGCTCCAGACCTTGAAGTCCTGAGTTAACCCAAAGAACACACAGGGACAGATCAGAGGCAAAACTACACTCACTCCCACCAGCCTCCCTGGCTTGGCCAGCCCCCAGCCAAAGTGCCTTCAACCCTGACCTGAACCCTTACATGAGGGAGGATCGCATGGTCTCCACATTCATTTTCATCTGGCCTCTTGTGCAAAGACAGGCAGGTGATGGATCGGCTCTTGGTGGTGTTTTTTTGTGATGTGACAGATACTTAATGACAGGTGAACAGAGAAAGCCAAACATCTCCTGAGCATTTTTCACTTCACTTCAGGGACATTTCACAGTCATCAGGTGGTGGCAACATATCCCCTGTAATAACCTGGGAAAATTGGATAAAGCAGGCTGGAGGTAAGAGGTTGGGCAGACCTCTTCTGACCCTGAGCTCTGGTACATCACCAGTGTCACCATCAGTGTTCCCACAAACAGCCGAGTGTCCCAACTTCTCCTAAGGGCCTTCAAGGAGATCTCGGGGATGCCTATTGAAAGGGCTATTGCTTTACTTTGGTTAGAAAAGGCAGAAAATATTAACTGACCATTGAGAGTAAAATCCAAATGTAATCACAACGTCTGAATACAAAATCTCCCTTTGGAAAGTGGAAAGTATTGCGTTCCCTCACCACTGTGTTTATGCTCTTTCACTAGTTAGTGAGATTCCTGACAGCCTAAAGATCAAAATTTGTGTTGGCACCAACACCTTTTTCACCGTAAAAGTGAAAGGGCATTTCATGATATTTTTAAGCATAGGTGGAATCTGGATTTGAAGTCTCAGAAACAAATGGAGGAGAAGAAACCATTAAAAATAATATCCTTTAAAGGAAATCCAGGTTTGGGGCAGATGGGGTTGCCCTTTGCTGAATCACCCCACACAGTTATCTGTGAGGTTCCTTGAAAGAACAGGTCTGTAAAATAGTTTTCAAAGTGATATGGGGAAATGTAATTTCTTAACCTTGGAAAATGTGCATGTTTGGTTCCATTAACCAAGCTCACTCTCTGAACATATAAATTTATCACTGAAACATTAAAAGGATACTCAGGAGCCATAACGCCATCTATTTATCAATGCAATATATCTTCTTTAAGGTGGCAATTAATTTGCACCTCCTATATTTGGGACATATATGTGCCTCAAGACTAAAGACATTCAGGGCCAGCTCATATCTTCAGCCTGGCTGTACAAATCCCTTAGATACAACAGCCAACATACTACATGGTGGTATATAGGTACTGCAAATAGTAACAGCCTGGCAAAAGTATGGGGTGAAGCTTGCATGACAGCTGGCTCTATCTAGTCACATTTGACTCACTTCATAACAACTGAAAAGCCTTACGTTGAAATATTTTTAAGCAAACTCCCTGGTCTGTTAAAGCCAGTTAAAGACAGTGGCTGAAAACTGGAGGAATAGCTCCATTCAGCAACTCGGAGAACCTCCTTATTCTTTGAAAACAAGCATAGTTAATGGTTTGTGATATATCAGGTTGTGTTTCTGCATCCATACTTCTTCCAGATGAGGGCACAGGCTGGGTGTTGCCATCCCATGTCTTCTAGAGCAGTCGGTGCTGGTATCTCCCTGGCAAAGAGCAAAGGAACCCACGCAACTGTCTCCAGCGTTGAGGGAAAGCCTCTGCACTTGGGTTTCTTCACGTTACATGAAACCATCACTCTCTTGACTCCTTTACTTTCTGGCTGTGACTAGAACATTTGTGGATGCCTTGCACTAACCACAGGTTGGAGAGCATCATGTCGTCTTTGTGATTTGGAGACCCTGAGGTGTAACGTCTCTGTTCCATTGAAACGGTGGGGGAACTGCCAAATCGTGTTACATGGGGCTGCGTCTCGGTAGGTCCTGCTTGCTGGGGAGCGTGCCAAGGCAGCAGCCCTAAGGGCTTCTCTTTTCACCCTTTGTGGAGGCAGATCTCTGTGGAAACAGCAAGTGTTGAATGCTGTTACAGTGCATGGAGCGGGATCCTTCTGTCATGGAAGGGGCCGGAGGAAATAATCTCACTCTTCAGCAAGTAAATAACTAAGAGAAAAAAGACCACATTACAGCCTCCTGTCAGGATGTTCTTCTTGCCATTGTTTACAAACTGCAGGCATCTTTACTGCTAGTTTTCTCCTTAGAGATGACACCCGGGGACCTAAAAGTGTCAGACTGGATGTCTGGAAAATTTGCAGGCTGCTTCAGGACACTGATTTATATTCAAACCAGTCCTTTCCAAGAAATTGGTTCTTCTGAAAAGAATAAAGCTAAAGCTACCTCAACAACAACAAAAAATGTCATTGTCACTAAACCAAAAGGAATGTGACTGAAGCTCCATGTCAGCCCAGGAACTTCTGATGTATCGCAAGCTTCTGTGGAGAGCTAACTACTCACTATTTCCCTCAGGCCACACAAAAATACGTTACCAAAAAAGGAAAAAAAGAAAGAAGCAGATAGTTTCACCATCTTATCTTCTGGTCAGGAGTCAGATAGGCTTACATTTTATTTGACTAATATCTTTTGCATAGGATACAAGGAAAAACTTGAATGACACCCAAATAGAGCAAGACTTTCTTCTGCTCTCTGAGCTCTGAAGCCAGTATTAAAAAGAAATTAGCAAGGGAGAGGAGATTGCCAGAGTACACCCATT
>NW_009270001.1:3011060-3018165 GCF_000687185.1 Egretta garzetta | reverse complement strand
AATAAACATATGAAGCCATTTCTACACGGTGCAACTCCGTGCCATATTCTAGAGAAATATTTCTTTTTAGAAGCCACATAGGTTTCAAGGTTTTTATAGGTGCCTCACACTTTTCTCTACTTTTTGGGACATGTGGAAGAAAGGGAGAAGCCATTTATGGCTCTCCAATCTGGGCCATGAATGTTATGTTAGAGGTGCACTGGAGCCATTTTAACTTATGGAATTGTTTGTAAGTTTCCCTGAGAAACCTTTCACTGATAGAAGATAAAGACAAATGTACATCTCTGAAGGATCTTTCCTTCCTCTTTGGCTGAAGGTAAGACCAGAGAAGTGTATCAATCTTCTCCTCTTCTAAATATACACATATATATACATTTAAGCTGAAAAAGGCTTGCTTTCAGAGAACTGAAATGTTTTTGTTGATGTCTGAACTAATCATACAAAACCCCTTCTCAATAATATATTTACCAGTCCTCAGATTTAGCATCTTGAATTGGAGATCAGGTAACTCTACCTGGAAGAAAATACATACTGCAATTGTTTCATTTGTCTACTCTACCACAGCTTTTGGGAACTTCCTGTCCCTCATTTTTGGGGAAAACTATGAGCATCAGGAGTGCTGCTCCTCTAGGCTGTGGCCCAATAACTAGCCAGTTCAGCTGAGCTAAAGCCAAGGATGTGCCACCCAGAGACCCCCAAATGCTCTCAGAAAAGCCCCCTGCGAGGGCACATTCCCTTCCTGCTTATTCTCTTATGTTCCTCATCCCTTGCACTGTCTATACACCCGGCTCTACTGGGAGAGAAGAAATTTGTGCAGTCTGGAAACAGACAGCATCTCTGAATTGTCCTCATAGTCACAGAAAACAGTTCTTTCTCCCCGGTCCTCAGCCATCTCCCTTGCCAGGCTAGGCTGGACCCCAGACCAAACAGTGGCCAGAGGGAGAAGCTTTGTCTGACTTCCCTTGCTGCAGAAAAAAGCCTCCTAAGCATTCAAGATCAGCTTCAGTTCCCAGTGTGGTGATCACCAATCTGATTCTCCATGTTCCTTCTAGGGGTACAGCTCACTTTTAGATGTTGCCTGCTCCTTCCCTAAGATCTTTAGCTCCACCATGGAGATTGCTTCCCTTGGGCGCACCTCATCTTCTACCACTGCTGCCTTTTAAGCAATAACTTTAAATCTGCTGGTCTTTTTATTTCCACTAAGGGTCCTGTGTTTGTATGCCTATATAGAGGGTTGGGGATTTTTTATATAAAGAAATGTCTTTTATTGTTTCCTTTTGCTTTTCTATTACAAAGCCTCTAATGTGTTGTGCTAAAGGTGGGTGGCTTTAAAAGAGGCTGGTTTCATTAGGTTTTTATTGTGTTTAAAATGTGGTTCCATTTATTGTGCTAAACACTTGGCAGCCTTTGTCACGCCATGTCTCATGAAGGCACTTGGAAATGAGCACACACATAGAAAGCTGCATCAATTTCCCCCCCGAGCAAGATAGGCAGGAGATCATGAAAGCTTTGTTTCTTTAGCTGGCAGTTAATCCTTCCAAACTTGGCCCCCATTCTGAAATTAACTCATCGAATAATGGACATGCTCCATTAAAGTGATGAAGATAAAAACTCTGCCAGTGCCTGACTTAGTAAGAAAACCATCTCACTTGCAGGCCAAAAGAACACACTTGAGCTGTGACAAAGGATCTGTGTAATTGAGAGCCAAGACTCTCCTCCCATTTATTTCCATGAGTTGGTATTCTTTGACTGTCCACATTTCTTTTTGTACTTAGGAAATAGGTCATGCATTTCTGGTGGAAAGATTTAAAATTAAAAAAAATAAAAATAAAAGTATTATAGAAACTTCCAGATAGATTTTGTTTCATCCATCTTCAGACATGTATGTTTTTCACATAAATTGGTATTATTAAGATTATAATTCACCAACAGTTGGTGCTTTGCTTACAGATCCAGACAGGGAGTCAAGTTCCCGTATGTTTAATTCCCAACTCTGTGACTGACTTAAAGTGTGTTATGAGTCAAGACACTTATTCCTTGATTTCCATCCAAAAAACCAAGAATAGCACTTGTTTATGTCTTCTGGGAGCTGCAAAGAAAAATTCACTAATACCTGTCAAGAAGCATTATTATTGGTGTGCTACTGTCATGAGGCACAAGTATATAACAAAATGTCACATTCAGTCCACACTGAAAAAAATACACTTTATGACTAAACAAGTTTCATTCTGGATGGAAACAGAAATAACCTAAAAACTACTATGGCAGTGCTCCTCAACCTTTTTCCTGGGACACTGTTGTTGTCTCAGACCTGACCCTTCAGCCTTCCTTGAAACATGATGTACATGAAAAATCCTCCCTTCTTATTAATCTGAGAAAGGAAAGACGGGCCTGACACCTGTATGTGATCCTTCTTCCAGAGAAGCCATGTGTCTGAGCAATGGCCTCTGACCTGTGACTTGCACACTGCATTCTGCTCAGGAGATGTTCTGACTTTCCCCATAGCCACAGAAAATTAAAATCCCTTAAAACTAAGGAGACTGTGGCTGTGGTGCAGGTTGGCAGGGAGAGCAAAGAAAGGCGCTGCTCACATCACTCACTCATTACGTCTGCCTATGAGCCCATAAAGGCTGGGAGCTGCAAGGACAGAAAATCCAATAATGGAAGAAAAATAAGATCCTGTGAATTAAAACTACCCCAAATACCAAAAGTCAAATAGAGCAGACATCTTTCTAGGCGTCTACAAGCACAAGAGTGTCCTCTGGAATAATTTTATTTGTTTTTATACACTTTAAGGCCATAAAGGAGGATTATCTCATTGTGCCTGACCTCTGGCATAACACAGGCAATAAAAATTGTATTTCAGTTACTGCTGCATGGAGTCAAATAATTGGTGTCTGACTAACGTAGTTCTTTCACCAGAGCAGCCCTTCTTGGCCTTGAAGATTCAGTACTGGGAGAGTCCAATTCTCTTCTAACAGGCAACAAACTTGCAGCTTGGCCAACATACAGGATGGAAGAAGCGCTCTGTTACAGCTGCTTCCCCATGCACAACCCATAGGATATAGGTGGAAATGTAGTGCCCACTATTGGTGGGTCTCTCTCTGTAAGTGATACATTCTTCAGTCATAGTTTCATGTTCAACTTTAAGCCAGCATAAGATAATGCAGCAATTAAGGAGTGAGCCTCATCCTCCTCTGTCCCTATGGCACCTCCTTCCATACGCCAACACAAGCATTGTGCAATCACACGTCAAACAGGTTAAGGGAGCTGGTTGAAACTAATCAACTCAATGCTTGGGTTTTTGTTGGCTGGATTGTATGGACTGGGTAGGAATAATTGATGGGAGATGTGACTACCTCTTTCAACAGCAGTGTTGGTTTATGCCAGTTTAGACTGGCATATGTGAATCTGCTGGTTTGCATTATTTAGACATTTCTAATGGTTCCAGGTCTTTTGCAGCTCCTGAGTGATGCAAAAAGGCTGAATCTCAAGAGACAATGTCACCCAATGTTCATAAAGTATCACATTGAAGGAAAGCGACATCAAATATTAGGTATTAGTTACGACATTTGGCATACCAATTAATCCATATATAAAATATCCTGTATATTTTTATTAAACAAAACAGATTTTTTTTCTAAATGATAGAAATACAAACCAAAATACAATCTGTACACATGCTGAAAATTTACCCTATTTCTTCACATAATTTAAGATTCAGTGAGGTCCTCCCTCTTACCCCTCCCCATTTGTGGGTCTAATGCAGTAACACGTTCTTAAATGTATAATAGCCACATTTCCATTATATTCATAATTCATGCCATGGAAATGGCCTGGAGAAATAAAAACTTCCTGCCTCATCAGATCCTCCTGCACAAAAAAAGTTCTTAGGCTACCCGTTGCTGAAAGTAGAGCTATTGCTTGCATTTTCTCTTGCAGACACAGCCCAAGGCAAAACAATACAAGTGTCAAACTCTGTGTTCTTGTAGCACTAAAAAAGGCAAGGAAAGAAAGATGAAAATAAGGTAAACTCTATGCTACTTTGGCATCCAGGAGAGGGAGAAAATCAAAACGATAACCCATGACAGCACAGTAAAACAGGAAAATATGTACCACTCTTTATTGACCTTTCTATAATATTTTTAATTACGTACAAATACTTTTTTATGCCTGTCACCAAAGCACTCCATGACATGCCACTGTGCACCTCAGAAGCTGGTCAATCAGAAGTATGACTTGTCTCACAGCTGTATTTAGTCACACAGATGTCAAAGATTTGATCAGCTTTAAACTAGTCATGTCAGTTCCTTCCTCCATCAATAGGGAGAGATACCTGGTTCTTTTCCCCAGGCTACTTACCTACCTCAGGTAACTGCAACCCTTTCTGCCCTCACACCCCACCCCAAGGAATTTATCTAAAGCTATTGGTTATAGAAGATGATCATTTAGCTATCCCAGTTTAGACAACTAACCTATTAGATGGCTGAAGTTAGGTAAAACTAATCCCATTTGATGAGACTAATGATAAGCCTAACCATGTACAAAAGCCTCACCCAGAATTCATCAATTATATTGGAAACTATTACGGTATTATTATTATTATGATAGATTAGGTATGAAGCTATCACAGCAGAGTTTTGGGGTTTTTTTAGAGAGTAGAGATGGTTAAAATTTCATTTATTATGAGTTTTCAATTACACGTTTCATCAGGTTTTCATGATACAATAAAATTGGAATTTTTAACAAATAAATAACCATGGAGTTTGATCAGCTGTGCAGGACAAAAGTTCTCATAATATAAAAACTGCTGAAGTCTTTTGTTTGTGCTTTTATACATTTAGTATCTGCTTTGCCAAAATATAATGATTACATAGTTGTTGTTATTGTTATTATTGATTTTCTTTACCGTTGTGTATCGTTTTGCAGAATAGAAATTAAGCATCAGGGATAGTGCCCTACCAGAACACAATGACATTTTTCAGCCCTAAGACAAGAATCCTAAGTAGAGGTTAGACTTTAAAATCTTATAGCACTTTTTTTATAGGAAAAGGTATTAACCCGGTGATCCTGCGAATCCCTAAATGAAGTGCCTAATCTATTTTGTTCAAGGAATGTTGCCTTCGTGATTAAACTTGTCACTAATTCTTCACATCACTTTCTCTGCTCTGAAAGATTGATTTTAAAGGACGTCTGTTTTGGTGTTGAATTGGCAATTTTGGTTATAACCTATAAAGATCTTTGGGAATGTGGGGATGAAAATAATGTTACCTTCGCTTCTATTTATTATTATTGAGAGTTGTCAGCTGAAACATTATTCTATGCTATATCAGCCATTTAGACATAGCTTTTCTTGGAAGAGGAATGTATTGCCCACTCAGTAGTTACAGGTAAGGACTGATGTTGCAGAGTATTAAAGGGGATCCAAATCCTGCCCATGTAATGCCATGTTCACCTACTGCATCATGTTCTCTGCTAATGTAAGCTGGCAGGAGTCAACTTCAAACATGGCGCTTCTCCCGACACTTGAATGTCATGGGATTTCCACCACTCACTTGGTCGCTCCCTCCAGAACCTCAGTGCACCCTTTCTGCCAAGCTATGGGGACTCAGCGTTCCTTTCGTGGTGGCAGATGTGATGGGCTGTGACACCTATCATCTCTGTAAAAAGCCGTAGTGAACAATATCGGAAGACATCACGTAGAGCCTGACAGCTGGCAGATAAACAGGATGGGACTGATGCAAAGCCTATTTATATCAGCCCAGCATAACCTGTGTTCTCCAAAGTGCAAGCTACATTATGGAGCATGATGGGAGCTAAAAAACTTAATTCATAGTTAGGAGTATTTTCTCTTTCTTTCTAGTACAACCATGTGATTTTACATAATGCTGCTCTTCAGCTGCTGGAACATGGAGCGCTATTTTGTGAAGAATAGCTCTTTTTCCCAGCCCAAAATGAAATGAATTGCTCGTTTGTCATATGCCATGGACCCAGCCCCATCCGTGATCCTCCTGAGTCTGTGGTAAAGAGGTTAAGCTGTTTAACACCTGATTTGATGACCTGACATACACCACCAAATGTGTCTGTTGCCCTGACTTTGTCTGCTTCCTCTTCCCTTACATGCTTCAGCTGTTCTTCATAGCACATTAGAGGGTTGCTGTCTTTATTAGTCACCAATAACACATTAATACATTCCGTCTCCTATTACCTCGGACACTAATTTGGTGGAATTGGATACTGATAGTACATTGATGTTGTTAAGGTTAATGACCCGGAGATTTACAAGAGAAGTCGCATTAGAAGTCAAATTGATTGTAATAATTGTTTCACTGAACAGTGTCAACATTAAGTACAGTATGTTGTGCTATGCCATCCAGGGAGGCCCTGTGGCTGTTACAATAACTACAACGCTGTCTACATACACTCCTTACAAGACAATTCGCGCTGAAATATGTTTAGGTAAATGCGGCTCTAATAATGGATGCCTAAGATGTTCTAAGATATAAGACACTACATTTCTAGTCTCTGCACATAATTTTGCCTCCAAGCATATTTTGTACTTGCATCCCATTCTAAGGAAATTGTTGCTTTTCTCAGCCGGGGATAAGCAGAAAGCAAAATTTGGTAGCTGTTGCCTCCTTTTGGCCTGAGTTGTGAGGCATTGCAGAATACCTCTGCTGTTCAGTCCTGTTTTGCTCGGATAAGTGGCTATTTTGCAGTTCAGATGCTCTGCAGTTAGGCTGCTTTAAATATTTAAGCTGCAATACACTGCATGAAATAATTTTGCCACTATATTGACAGTGGAATGCAGAAATTGCAACTGAGATGCTGTGGGAATCTCCCAGAAGTGTCACCCTTGACCAAAAAGGTGTGTGACTGATACTGTGCAACTATTGAAAAAAAGTACTAGTGCCCTTTTCACATTGTAGACCCCATTCCTTCCCTTCCCTTCTCTGTTCTTCTATGCATTTCTGGTCTTTCTCTCTCTTGCATTCCACCTTTCTCCACCTCTTCTCATTCGGTGTATTGATCTTGCAACTGAAGAGGCCACTGCTGAGTGCTGAGTGGCACTGTGAACAGTGAAATAAAAGGTGTTTGTTGTGCA
>NW_009270001.1:3003662-3011019 GCF_000687185.1 Egretta garzetta | reverse complement strand
GCTATCGTAGTGTCAGCTCTGACTGCAGGGTGCTCACGGCATTGCTGACGATGGTGAGTTATGACTAGAGCTGAAGGTAAGGAAATTAACCTCTCATACTTTTCACTGACGTTTTCTTCACACGTCTGGTGTTGTTTCTCAATCATATTTGCAATATCTCAAGACCTCAGCCAAACAATGTATTTTCCAAGAAAATTCCACCTTTAGCAACAGCAAAAAATGTTCCATGGAAAGAGAAAAGCTCCAGTAAAAACTGCCTGTTTGGTTTGGCTCTGATACTACACACTAATCGTATCTACCCTCCTTTCTTCTTTTCTCCCAGTCCCAGCTTGTCTTCTTCCTCAACTAGTTTACATACTATATGCTTACTTGGAGAGCTAAAATTTTAAGAGAGGACATAGAAAATACAGTGAGATGGATACACTTGTGAGGTTCATGTGACTAAGTGAAGATGCTTGCAGCACTGGCATCTATGCTAGTCACCTTTAGCTGCTCTTACAAGCAGCGGGACAAAATTAAACCTCTTGGCATGATTAGCCTCAGCTTAGAGTGGATCAACTGCAGCCTAAAAGGAAGGAATATGCTGGGTTCACAGCCTGGATTTCTAAGCACCTGCAGGGTGGGACCAACAGTTTATAGTGATCATAATGGCAAAGGGGTTGAAAGAATACATTTGGGTACATAGACTCCTAGTGTAATGAGGTTGTATTACGCCTTCGCTCTGTGTCACATCTACAGAAAATGTGGTTGCCCTCTACCCCTGCCTAGAAAGGCTGCACTGCTTAGCTCCTGCTGTGGCAGGTTGTGTTTGTTAGCAGTGAAGGCTCACTTAATCTTTCATCAAGCTACTACATTGTAGGCGCCTAGATTTGAAGCACTGGCCTATAGATTCGGTTCATCTGTAGATGTCATCACATGTAAGAAGCAAACGCAAAACTCGTCATATTTTGGATCTTACCACTGTTTATATAACGCACCAATCACACACCAAACACTGTCTCTTGCTCTATACAGCATGTTGTGCAGCTTGCTCTCTACACCATCGGCTTGCTTTGTGGCTGATGTGTAAGCTGGGATATTACTTTTAAAATGCATTTTAGTGGCATCATGTATTCTACAACAGACCTGTCAAAATACGGTGTCAAGCTCTCATATGTCACACAAAAACTGTTTGATGTTCTCCTCACTTTGCATTGTAATTAGCAGAGATCTTGACTGGGTGAACTTGTTAGCTTTTTACATGCACAAGCCTAAGGACACTTTAATTAAAGTCAGAGGGAAACTTGAAAGCACAGGCAACAAGAAATAATAATAAGACTAAAAATAACCCCTGTAGAGAAGCCAAAGGGGCAGGACATGTCACAGATAGGGAACATTATGAACTGGGGGAATCTAACCATTCCTTCCCCAAAAGCAGCACATAATAATTATAAATATAAATCATGCCAAATTTACCATATGACAGCACTGACAACATTATTGACCGGTAAAGCTGTCTGAGAAATAGCAAAGGCTTTTTTTGCAAGACCAAGCTCCTTAGTTTTAACTCTTTTACATGGGAGGGGAGTTCCCCAAACCAAATAACGTAGGGCATCCCAGATGGCACAAAAGGCCAGTGTTTTGGCAACTGAATCAAGCCTCTCATCAGTACAGTAGGCTGAATAGAAACTGTTGGCAACCATTGCTGTCAGACAATGAGCTGAATCTAACACCAGCCTCTGTTGTTGGTATCGAGTCCCTCTCTATTGACTTTAAAGTACTGATTTCTTAGACACCTAGCTCATATGTATACACTTTCATAGGAACACCTAAATTAAATCATCTTAATCTGGGAGCTGTTCTCTCTCCCTTGAGTATCCCTGAGTTGGTTACTCCTTAGCTTCTTTCTATGCCACTCAGCTTTTCAACTGTCGATGATTTTTCTTTATTCTTAAGTGTAAGCTCTTCAAAATCTTCACTTTTCCAAGACAGAACAGCAAATCTATAACCTTGTCCTTATTCAGAAACAGCACTGACCTCGTCATTCCCTGACTTCTCAACTCTTTCAGACTGCAGTATTGAATTTGACAGCTCCGTTTCCTCTCTGTGCTTGCACACCTCTTCAGTTTCTCACAGCAAATGTCTTCCTTTTACAGCTCATTCTTGTGCACCATGAGTTAGACCTGCTTATTTTCAGATTTAAGCAGGCACAGGTTGAGATGTTTGGGTTTGTCTTCTGTACCCTGGCTTGTTTGGGAGTAGTCTTGGCTTTGCAGGTTTGGGATCCATTTCCATTTTTTCTTTCTAAAGCTCTCCTTGAGGGTATGTTTTAGCTCTTGGTCCCTTTACTGTCTTTTGTCTTGAGGAAATAATGGGATACCATTTCACTGACAAGCAGTGCCAGAGGGTCCAAGAAGCAAATGCATGCTTACAGCAGCAATGTGACAAAGTGCTGCAAAGCAATACCCAGTATTGCAGATACATTCCCCTGAGTCTTTGATAATGTCATGACATTAATCCTTCCTTACCTTTACCACAGAAATATTGCCATAACTCAGTTAAGATCCTGCCACAGGTTGGTTCCTATTTCTTTCCATGACTGCACAGGAAAACAGACACTAGAAGCCCTGGCTGGGAGTTGTTCTGAATCGCTTATCACTGTCTCTAGCTTAGCACTTATGTATGTATGTAAATCCACCTACATCCATGCACAGCCCACAGAGGCAGCATGACAGAAGATGTGGCAGGTCACAATCACAACCCCATCTGTTTGCAAGAACGAGTCACTGAATACATTTGAAGTTGAATACAAACAAAATTAAGATAAGGTTGCGACTGGTTGAGGTAGTATAACTCAAACGCTTCATCTGCTCCAATGGCTTCCAATACTTCCCAAAATACAGAGTTGTAATAGTTAATAACTACTCAGAAGTATATCAAAATTATTATTACTGTTAGGATTTATAAAGCAAGCAACTTCTAAGATTCTTAAATGTCTTTGAAACCTTGATGTTTCAACTGGATAAAGGTGCTCCATAAAATGGCTATTTGATGTGCTGGTTTTGGCTGGGATAGAGTTAATTTTCTTCATAGAAGCTAGTGTGAGGCTATGTTTTGGATTTGTGCAGAAAGCAGTGTTGATCATAGGGAGATGTTTTGGTTATTGCTGAGAGTGCTTACACAGAGCCAAGGCCTTTTCTGCTTCTCACCCCACCCCACCAACAAGTAGGCTGGGGGTGCACAAGAAGTTGGGAGGGGACACAGGTGGGACAGCTGACCCCAACTGTGCAAAAGGATATTCCATGCTGTATGATGTCATGCTCAGCATATATTTTTAAAGCTGGGGGAAGAAGGAAGGGAGGGACGTTCAGAGGGATGGTGTTTGTCTTCCCAAGTCACCGTTACACGTGATGGAGCCCTGCTTTCCTGGAGATGGCTGAACACCTGCCTGCCAATGGGAAGCAGGGAATGAATTGTTCTGCTTTGTTTGCATGCACAGCTTTTGCTTTCCCTATTAAACTGTCTTTATCTTAACCCATGAGTTTTCTCACTTTTACTCTTCTGATTGTCTACTCCATCCCACTGCAGGGGAGTGAGCAAGTGGCTGTGTGGTGCTGAGTTGCTGTCTGGGATTAAACCGCAACACTTGATTCAGCTATCTTGTGTCCCAAAAAACCTCTTGGCCAGCTATCCATGCAGAGAAAATGATATGGAGAAAGAGGCTACACCGAGTGCCCTGAATGAACCATATGGCACCATTGCCTCCAAGGGACACCTGGTAAGATTATATGGATGTTACTGTGACTGACACAAATAAGGTGTGCTCTCTTTTCAGGGAAGGGGAACCATCTGAAATGAAAATGGCTAAAACACATTTTCAGCATGAGTTCAATGCATGCTACTGAGCCTGCAATATCACGTGTAATGAAATGAGATGTATAAAGTTGGTTTCTCATCCAGAAAACTCTGCACATTGAAAATATGAAAATAAACTAATATATCTGATTCTCAGCTGGAGGAAACTAAAGAAAACATGGAAAGATATGGAAAACCTCAGCCAAGCTGGCTTGTATGTAAAAGATTTAATGATTATCTACCAGGAAATATATCCAGCTGTTGATGTACTGTTCTGTTAAAGTTGACAGTCACACAGAAGAAGGCCAAGTCAACCCTCAGAAATGCTGGAAGCATCACGATGTGTGAATAAAGGATACATAGTGCCATTGCAAATGTGTTCAGATGAATTATAAAACTGATTATTGAAAGCAGAGGCTATGTTAGGAATCCAAAACAGGAATCTACAAAACCAGTATCTTAGCTAAATATGACTGAGGACAGCAGAGACCTGATTAGCATGGGTGACACATGGGCAAAAGCAGGGCAAGCAAATTAAAGAGGTACCTAAAGTGCAAAACCTCCCAGAATATGAACAGAAGCAGGGCAGGGAAGGGATCATTTCATCCCAGGTTATTCAAAGTAGACAAATAGTCTCGGAAATAGATAGACTTCTAGACATTACTACTGGGATGTTGTAAGGCAAGCAATGTAGTATTTTGGAAACCAAAGCATCCCAAACTATTTAATTTCAGACTGTAATCCAGGTTTGCTGGCAGAAAGCTATTTATTTAAATGAGTGGGAATTCAGTCATATCACATCATCTCCATACTTAAGCCATCAGCTTGACACACCAAATTGCTAAGCTGCTCATAAAGAAACTCACAGAAGTCTTTAAAAGAAGCCTGGTCCAACACTCAGTATTGGATGGTACAGACATTTCCATTCCTATAGATGGAGGTTTTGCTAGGATCGACTTATTTCCCCGGGACAAACCACACATTGTGAAGCAAGCTAAATGGTTTGAACAGATAAAAAGTCTACCTTCAAACATGGCAATGGGCAGTAAGATTACTTCATCAAAGCTTTCATAAAGTTCATTCCCAAAAAACCCAAGACAAAACCATAGAAAGTATAAACTAATGAAATGTACTTTCCCTTGAGACATGATGAACAGGACAGCAATTTTCCAGTGTCTTCAGATTATCTGAAAAGACTACAATACCACCCCATCCAGGAGAAACCTTTGCTTGGTTAAATTCGCATTTAACTGTACTGCAAGGTACGTTGGATAAGTCTTTGATGCTGAGGAAGGAAAAAGCAGCTCTGCAAATCATGGAGAACTGTGTCTTACATCTGAAGTTAAAATGTATTAAAATTATTTGGTATCCTATTATCACTTTATTATTTACACAAACACAATCCCAAACCTAAATTTAATATGTGTTTTAAATGTAATTGTTGGTATGTTTTAAGGTTTTCCCAGTTTTGTCATTATCATATGACAGTCTGTCAGGGAACAACTCTGAAATTAGGACTTTGACACACTGACTTTAGTAAATCTCAGTCTAGTGGATTTGGATATTGGTGCCCCTCGGCCCCCTGCCACATCTCTGCCCTAGAAATGATTATGTGGCAGCAAAGTTTGCAGGAGTGCCTGACCATGAATCAGATCAAGCTCACATTCGAGGGCTGTTTACCTGAAGATGGTATCTTGTGTGTTGGAGACCTTGAAGAAGGAGAACCCATTTCCCACCTGCATGGGGTGAAGCAGAGACCCTGGGAGAATAACAGGTCAAAATACAGGGATATCTGCCTGACTCCACTGTTGCGCACACCCAAACACATTACGTGCATTTGAAATACCCATGGCAAATAAGGTGAACGCAAGGCTTATGCCCACCACTTAGATCACAGGACGGTATATTGTCACATTTAATTCTTTAGTAACTGTTATTTTCATTACTGGATGAAGAGCTGACAAGCCACCTCTATTGTTGCATCAGACTCATCTGAGCCATCAGATGCATCTGACACATCTGTTGCATCAGACTGAATCATGAGCCATCAGAAAGAGCCTGAGAGAATATGAATACAGAACTGGGAGAGCCTAACTCTGTACAGACTGGGAAGTTACTAGCTCTACAATGCAATTAAAAAGCCTAAGACAGCATGAAGATTGTATTGCAAGAGTAGTTTATGGAACACTTTTCATATGCATTTATTATGCAGGACAAGGAGTGGCCACTGGGTTAGTTAAGAGTTAACTCTTACATAGTTACTTTCTGGCATTTGCAAATATGAGGACATGTAAATACCTGCTTATACCCAGAATTTGAAATAAACATAAAATAAAGTTCTGTCATTGCTATGAGGAGAATATTTTAGATCTGTGCTGAAAAAGTTATTCTGTCCAATATGACAAGGAACATTATGTATTTTATCTGGTTCAGAGGCAATGTGCAATCCAGCCATTCACAATGTTAGTAAAAAGGTTAAAACTCCCAGATGAAGCTTCAGAAAAGTTATTTGTTTTTTTCAGGTTATAAAAACTAGTGCTAAGGCCTTCTGTTATTTTTTAAGTCTTCTTCAAAAGTGCATTTTTGTTCATTGCTTTAATCCTTCCTGGTTTTTTATTATAACTTTATAGCCATAGAACAGAAAGCTGGAACTTTACTTTCTACAGCAGCCTTCAGCTCTATCTAGCACTGACTTCATTCTATGCTTTCATACCCTTCATGACATGAAATTTGCTCCTGAATCCCATTGCAAAGAGTTTTTGCATCAAACAAATCATCATCAACCACAAATCTCCAAAGGGGCTCAGGAGAGAAATACATGAATAAATAAACAGAAGACACTCTGGCAGATAAAAAAGGATGAGGAAGGGATTGGGCTGTGTAGTTCAGAGCATTTGCTGTCGTTTGCTCTCCCTAAAAATGTTTTTATGGGTGGAGAGGAACACAGTCTGCTGTGGCTGGATGTGGCAATCTGACGTGGCATTGAAAATGATGGCTGCGTGCTAGAGACACAGGAAGACTGGGAAATCAGTTCCTCAGCAAAAGCCTGCAATATTCTGACTTCTTTAGCACGGTACAACTTATCTCCTTCACTAATACTGATGGATGTTGGGTCCTGGTTTTCCTGCTTGTGCACTTGTGAGAAACAGATGGATTTCAGAGATTAATAGTGATCAATAGCCTTGGTACCTGAAGCACTGAAACTTGGATCCTTCTGAAAAGGGAAACTCTGGACTCAGAAGTAAGCCCATTGCATCTGTGTCATTAATTTTCATTGATATTCCTTTCTGTGGAATTCCTGAATCTAATTTTTATGATGTCATTCACAACTTCAATTCAAAAAAGAAAGATCTTACCGATAGCACTATTATATATCTAATGTCTTCTCATGTGTATGTAAAGGGAGGGAAGGGGAGTTGGAGCAAGTTCTGAAGGCTGGCATGTCTGTATGTGGAAAACATGAACGCTGACCCAGAAAGATTACGGAAAACTCTTATCACTTCACTACTGCAATATCACTTTA
>NW_009270001.1:2949754-3003617 GCF_000687185.1 Egretta garzetta | reverse complement strand
GGGTGTTGACAGCACCACAGTTAGGAGCTCTCCCTTGGAAGTACCTTTCAAAAGAAAGGAGAAGTCTCACAGTCTGCTCATCAGATCAAGGGGTCAAACATCAAACCAATTTGCCATGTCTTACAGAGTTACCGTACCATAACCGCCCTTGTGTATGCTCTTAGTCTGCTGCTACTGTGGAATCCTCCATCTCGACTTAGACTGGAATGAAGAGCATTAAGATAACTTGCGTTATCTTCCGTGGGATGTGGGCTAAAAGTGTACACACAGACAATAACCACAGCTCAGCTGACCCAGAGAAACTTGTTAAACTGTGGTAGCTTCCTTAAATATCTGAGTCATAAAATTAACCAAGATAGAAATTTATTCATTTTACCACAGATTTTCCATGTGACTCAAGAAGTTAGGCTCCAGTTTCCAAGTTTTTAAAATTACTATATATTCTCTAGCTACAGTACTTTTTTTTTTTCTGCCTAAAGATGTTTATATCCAGAATATAAAGCATTATGTCCAAACAGGTTTTCAAAACAAATAAAAAAAAAAAAAAAAGCAAAGGTCATAGTGTATTACTTTCTTTCCAACTCCAGATACACTACAGTCATCAAATACAGCACTGAAGTGACAGAGGAACAGTCTCACTAGATCTCACAATTTGATGCTAAACTGAACTAATACTTATAGACTTTCCCTAAATAAATTAAGAGTAGAGATTTGAAGGAGGTTAGGGTGGAATCTGAACGTGTCCCTCTCCATTTGGTTGTTTTATCAAAAGAGATATTTCATTCCAGTTGTCCATCTGTTTCTTAGCCTCATTGTTGAGCTTTCTTGCAAGGACGATAATTGGAGTGACTTGTACAATGGCAGAACTTGTGGTGGTTTCTTGTATCTAGCCCAGCAAGGCAAAGATCATCTTGGCCATTTCTCCTGGAAGTTTATAAGAAAAAAATGTTACTGTTTCAGATAGAAATTGCATAAAAACATTTTATAAGTGAGCTTATTGTGTTCCCACACATACAGAAAGAGAGAGCAAGAAAGAGAAAGATTAACTATTTTGTCAGGAAATCCATAATTCTATAGCTGCACCTAAAGTGAGAGCAAGTTCAGCAAGTCGAAGGCTTTTATCAAAGTCAATAAAGCCTGAGAAACAGGATTTCAGTATCAGGGCCCTGCAACAACAGAAATGGAACTAGAGAGCGATTATCCATCCCCTTCTTCTCCCCTCTTCGAAGAAAATGAAATCTTCAAGGCAAAAGGATTAAAGTAAAACTACTGGTACAGAAGTAGAAATTTCTTCCTGAGGATGATTTGCATATTTTCCACATACACTTTATTGTGTCTGGAGCTTTTGGTACCCCCGTGCAAAGCTTTGATGTGGGTCATGACATGGCAGGGGCCAAAAGTGAACAGTGCTGAAGACATTTTAACTCCTTGCAAGTGCATCAGACCAACATAAATTACCATAATCGTATTAGAGCATGCTCACATTGAAACAGTCACAGTTAAGTAAATGCAGAGAAGTCACTAAGCCTAAGATGCCACCAGCTGCTTTTATAGTCAAGACTTCTACCTTTCAGTTTCATTCTCCTATGGGAGAGGGCCTAGTTTTCATTACTACATACTTGACATCATGTCTTTTATTTTTACCTAAGTGATTAGTTCAATTTAAATCAACAGGATTACTTTCAAAGTTTGAGGCTAAATATGTGAAATAATCTTTGAAAGATCTGCTCCTTTTAGCAAGGCTACAGATACAGGATTAATGTCTGAATCTGCATGGGATATACCCAACCATAAAATGCTTCTATGTCATTCCTCTTCAATAATAATATTCTAGAGATGCAATTTATTCCTTTGTAAATTCCCATATTAAATATTATTATGTTGTTGTTTAGATTATAAAGCAATACCCAGTGGTACCTCTTTCACTCTCTTTCATTAATATGTTTAAAAAATAATCAAATGGACAAAGAAGACAAGCCTAAACTTAAAGAAAGATCATAAAAAAAGAAACACCACAAATGAAATTGTTCTTCTGCTCCTTCTTTAATTCATCCCTTACTTGCATTCTCTCAAGAACACATTCCAAGTTGAAGGTCTTGGAGGACAATGCATTTGTTATCAATCAAACTTGAGGGAGAAGGCAGTGAAGGAATGTATGCCAGAGGGGGGACAAAAGCTATTCAAGAGAAAGTCTTTAATGAAAAAAACACCTTTTTTTTTTGTATAAAACATAAATACTTTAGGCGAATTCAATTGCAATAAGGCATGATGCATAGAGAGATTGCATGGATGTTATTTTCTTCATTATTTTCATCCCATTGAGGGTTGAAAACTCAAAACCTCAAAAACATTTGTAAAGTGAAATAAAAAATACATCAGTACACCTCAAATAAAGAATTTTGTTTTCACAGCTTTAAAATTTGACCTTTTCTTATATTGTTCTTGAAGCACAAATGTATTCAAATTTCAAAGCAAAAATACAGGTTAAAAAAATTCCAAATATTTCTATTTACAAGTGTCCAAAAGGATATTTTGACAATGTTCAAATATTTGACCAAAAAAACCCACCTCAAATTCAAACCAACTCCTTCCTCCAAGCTCCAAGGATATGAAGTTCTATCAGCTGAGAAAATCCCAAATTCTCCTACGTTCACAGAGCAGAACTGAATCTCCTTATATTAAATTTTTGATGTCTCTTCTCCATGATCTTAACTTTTTTCAGTGCACCCTACAGAAATGATCTGAAATGGGTCAGACTCTGCAACTGAATCCATTAATTCATACACCCCTTTGGTCACCCAGCATTGCCACACAGCTATTGCACAGATTTGCCTGTTCAGAGACAACTCAGAGTGGTTTAACCCATCTACAAATCAGAGATGAATGGGAAGAGACAGTAGCTTAGGACAAAAAAATGCCAAATGCCAGTGTAAGTGTTTTGCTTTTCTTGTGCTAGATAATACCACACTGATAATATTTAATTGCTTTCTGTTCAGAAAAAATGCACTTGGTCATATTAAGCCATATATAAAAGGTTACTGGCAATTCTTTTTCAGCAATGCCAAATATTACTATTTACCTCTGATTTTAATGTGTGCCTCAGGGTTATTCTTAATCTAGTTTAACTGCAAGAATCTCATTGAGAAACTGGACGACATTTGTTTTTGCATTTTCCACCAAGTCTCTAGGATAAGATGGTTTAATCATCACAACATAAGACACAACTAAGGAAAAAGAAGCTCCTTATCAGTGATCCTCTGCTAATCTTCAGGGCTTGGGGCTGTAAGTTGATATGGCGTTGGCAGATATGCAGATGTGAGGGAACACATTTTCTCCCAAGTCTCTCCATCGAACCTGTCTGCTTCCCAATGAGAGAAGAAATAGATGAGAAATCTAACCTGACTTGGAGTTCCATGCTGTATTTATTTACCATGTGCTAAAACAGGAGAAAAATGATGCACAAAGCCCACTCAACCCTCAGAGTTAAGTAGAGGACTCTTAGCCATACCAGCAGTGGCTTTCCCCTTTGCTGTGTATATTCTAATGGGTAAGTGACTTTTACCTTTTTTTTTTTCCTAATTCTTTCTGTGTGCTGCGCTGGTTTTTATGCTAAGCCATA
Source organism: Egretta garzetta (assembly GCF_000687185.1). Taxonomy (NCBI): domain Eukaryota; kingdom Metazoa; phylum Chordata; class Aves; order Pelecaniformes; family Ardeidae; genus Egretta; species Egretta garzetta. Next base: position 2,999,998 of record NW_009270001.1, on the reverse strand, counting down.
TTAATAACTTACTTGACTTTCCTTTTAGAGTAGCACAGATATATATTTGAATCAGAACAGAGTCCTTTCCAAGGCTGTATACGCTATTATGCATTATCTTAAGTGAGGGAAGGACATGGCACTGTCATGTAACATTGTCCTATCAAACATTTGGCAAGAAGTACTGAATTGTCAGGAAACAGGTCATCTTAATCTCTAGATAAATTCACCTCAGAGAATTGCATGCAAAAATGAATACAGCCCAGGTAATATTCCTGATACCATTTTCCACAATGTCTAATGTAGGAAAAGGTTCTTTTTATCAGCTAACAACAAAAAAAACCCATACAAACAATTTGTTGTTGTTGTTGTTGTTGTTGTTGTTGTTTAAATCAGACGTCTTTCTTTGCTTATTTTATACTTTGAGGAAAGCAGTTGGCAGTCAGTGCAGGAAGTTAGTTTGTCACATGGGGCATTTTTTACTGTAAAATGTATCGCACAGGAGACAGAATTCAATACATTACCTGAAACTGGAAAAGCCTTGACAGAAAAGTTCCCAGACTTGCAAAACACTTACACGTCTGTTATGCATTTACAGATCAACCCCAGCAAAACACTGCAAATTTAAGCACCTGCACAATCAAGGCCTAAGTAGCAGATATAAATGTTTAGCTAAAGGATTTACAAATCTCAAATTTCACGACATAAGACGAACTTCTTAGGAGGGAGATATGAATCATATCTATGTAACAGCATTTTCAGACACTGTAATCGTTGTTCCTAGTAGAAAAATGTTTCTTAATTAGAGACAGATGTTGAAAATTTTGAGTTATATGAAAATGTCACAAGCCAAGTCTCTCAAAGAAAATAATAGGTTACTTGTTGGTCTCTATCTTTTTAGAAATAAAGAAATATAGAAATTATAAAATTACACTTTAAATGTGTATTTCTCTTCTGTATTCAGCAATTTTAGTTGCTTTGAGCTAGGCTGAAGTCAAGTCTATAAGATTTAGTATAGTTTTATGACAGCCAGGAACCCTCTCCTGGAAACATTAGCCTTATAACCAACTGAACAACTGAAGCAGACACTCAAAAAAAAGCAATTTCTCTCCAATACCTTGCTCTTTTACCACATTAAATCCATGCCATGTGATCTCATTTGCAAGACAAAAAAAATATATCTTATTATTATTAAAAATCTCTCCCACATGGTCTTTGCATACCTGGCCACTTTGGTTTGATTTCAGTGAAGTCCTGCAGCTCTGAAGTGGTCCCTCTGGAAGAGACTGCTCTGATAGTACTGGTGGTACTCCCTGCCTTTTAGCAGTAAATAACTTTAACCCTACTGTTTTCATTCACTTTCCCCCAAGGAAATAGCCCCTTAGTCCTCAGAGTTCTTTAAATCTCTTTAACAGAATATCAGAGAACCACTTTTAGGATCCTGCTGAGGTCATTTGTAATGCCATCAAGCCACACTGTGATGCCATTCTCTTTGTAGCATGACATCCTCATGTGCCAGCATCTGTGAAACTATGGCCTAATGCAAACATCATGGTTTTTCCCACAGAGCAGTGTTGAAGCCCATTTACAGAGTTGAGTTGTACATGTACAGCAGTGCTTCCCACTGAAGGGTGATATCTTCCCTTCCACCTGCACTAACAGAACAACCATCCCTCCTTCCTGCTCCTCCCCATTAGTAGATGTATGGCCATCCCCAAATTTAATATAAATGACTTCCCAGGATGATTTCATTCCATTCCCTTTCAAATTTTAAGAAGAGGCCTTTCCAAAATTATGTATTTTACATCTTGCAATAACAAAATGTTGTTTGCTTTTTTTCTTACTCTGCGAAACAGTGAGAATGCAAAGAAACACGAAGCTGCTGTTAATTGCTTAGCTGCAACTGAATTTCACCTCATAAACAATAATTTGAGCACACTAAAATGTACAAATATACACAGAAAGTTCATAACCGATCCTACGATCCATAAATTGACAGTCACTGTTGACCAGGACTGTCTCTCAGTAGGACTCGGCATCTAAATACGCTTGGATTACCCTCCTCAGAGCAGTGATGCCTTCATTTGTATTACTATTATATTTATCCAGAGAGTGTTTCCTAGGAGCAGAGGTGTGCTTGCTGCTACAAGGCTTCCTTCCTGTTGAGGAATAAAATACCACACTTGAAGACATAACATAGACCATAATGTTTCTTGCCATAGAAGTGCTACTTTGATGTCAGAATGTGTGACAGATGGTGACCAGTTACTGTTGGCCATTGATTGCCCATTCTGCCTGCCAAGGGTGTCCAGCCGAGCTTCAGTGAGGAAGACTACCTGCTTGCCTAGCCTGGGCTGTGGCCCTCTAGTTCAAGTAGAGAGATGTCTTCTTTGTGGAGAGCAGTAGAGGGCAGGGGGAGCATTAGAGGAAAAACCCAGCAAACGGGGAGACAGAAGGTCCCTGGGGCTGCTGAGAAGGTGAGGAAGCAGACAGGTCAGTTCTAGGCTTGCAGAAGGGAACTTTCTGATGCGTTTGTTTCCAATCCAGCTTGCTGCAGTCCAAGAAACTACAACTGCTTTGAAACACCAGAGGAGAGCAGCTGCTTTTCAAAGACCCTGTAGATATGGAAGAACTGCTTTCCATCCCAGTAAATTGGAGTTGTGTCTGTTTGTAAACCTTGGTCTTTTCCATGGTCTAAGTAAAACATAGCATAAGAGATTCAAAACCTGCAGATGGATGGTTTCATCTTGTTGAAGGAAAGACAAAGGCAATTCCAATTCCAGGTTCTGGTGTCTTTGTGATCCAGGTTCTTTCTCACTTTTGTTGGGGTTGTTAGGAGACTCAGTAGACTCAGTTACCTGTTTATTTTGACTACCCGAGGAAATAGTTCTGTTATTGCCAGAATCTGATAGTTATCCATGTTATCCAATAGTTATGCTCATGTTATCCAAGATGATCTTGTTTAAAAAAACACCCCTAGGAGCTCTGTTCAAGGACTATGGACAGCGAAATGCCCTAGATGGCTGCTCTAGGGAGGCAGGTCTTTGGAAGACCCACTGGGAAGGTATGAGGTAGGGACAAAAGAGTGTTTCAGTGCTGAAAGGAAAAAAATATGAACTTAAATATGAAATTAAATATTCATAATTGAATGCTGGAGATGCATCCTGGCCAATTAGTGATGATTACTGAAGAATTTTTAGCCTGGTTTCTTCAGGAAATGAGGCTTGGATGATCATTCTGACTGTCAGTGCCACTTAATAACTGCTGGATCCATTCATCAGCTGCAGATCTGACAGAGGAGTGATGCTGTCAGAGGTACCCAGCCCTCACAGCACTCTTGAAACTAAGTGTCTGAGTGGTGGAAGGCGCAAAACTAAAGCTCCCCCAAAGAGAAAAAAGAGGCCTTTTCTCAATCAAGGGGATTGTGCGGATTCTCTGCTATCAAGTACGGGATGTATTCAGAATTCACTATTATTTAACCTTATGTGCAGGAGACAAAAACTTTGGCAGCTGGAATTCATGAGTTCTGATACTCAAGTTATTCCTCATTCTTCTTGAACTATGCAATATTTTCATAGGTATGTTATATCACAGATTACCTATGTCTGACATAGAAGCAGCCATATTACCATTAATTCCATCGTGCTTTTATAAATTAACACAAACAATGAAAGGAAGAAAGTCAGTTCTGACAGTTTATTTCGCTTATATTTCCCTGACAAAAAAAGCAACTTTTAGCAACTTCTGGGTAATATGAAGGGAACCAATGCTTTGATTTAATGACAGGATCCAGCACCTTCTATCAGCAGCAGTTTCCTAACTCAAATCCTGGTATTGTCCTGGTTGTTAAATGTTACACACATTAAATTGGGTCAATAAGGAGCAGGGGCTAGTGGGTAAACCAACACTATGGAAAGTTAGTTAGTTGAGTAATGTCTTTTGTGCCTGATTTTTGAGGTTTCTATTAATTAAAATTAATTTCATCTTCTGTAGGAGCATGTGTTACGTATTCCTTCCCCCTCTAGAGCAGATATAATAAGCTTTCTTCACATGGGAGTGTAAAGGATCTCTTATTTTGCTTTTTGGCGAGCTCCAAGCAGACAAATTCCTTCATGGCATTTTCCAAACACTTTTGAAATGTTCCAGGCCAAGGAGAAAAAACATTAGTTTTTCAGTGAATTAATCTTCTGCAACTTGCTCTGAGCTGGAATAGCACTGCCCCGAGCAACTTCAGAGGCTACTTTTCCAGGAAAAATAATCCCCCTTCTCTCTTATGAATATAGATTCATGTATTTATTTTTATTATCTCTCACTATGTACACATGTGTGTGTGTGTGTGTGCGCGCGTGTGCACCTGCCCCTCCCATGAGACTAATCAGAACCGCTTGAACCTACAGGATGCTTCAGGCAAACCATGTATACACTTCCCACAGTACTTTTCAAATAACTTTAGTCTTAAGGGCTTGTCTCACAAGCTCAACAGAATAATTGGCCAGTGGGTCTTCACGCTTCTTTCCTGCTTTCTAAAGCACTGTACAGAAAATAGTACCTGAAAACTATCAGATAAGGCCATATTGCATTAAGTGATCTGAGACTGGATAAAGGAGTTTGGTGGCATGCCACTTTCTAACAGAAAAAAGAAAGAACTCCTCATGCTTTTAAGAGGGACTCTAGTAGTCACAGGAATGATGACCCTGATGATCAGTTTGGACACCAGACTGCTACTCTGCTCAATCCTTATACCCAGCCACACCATAGTCCTGCGTGACCACACCAGATCCATTGTGGTTGATTTGCTTAAACCACATACAGTATGTCTCCAAACTATGTGCAAAAGACTGTAGGAACAGTTTCTATCAATAATTTACAAGTGTCTTATTTATGTAAAATTGCATACAATTAGTGTCTGTGAATTGGTCTGGGCACAGCAGGGGCTACTGAAGTATCTCCAGGACTGTCTAAATCCCCACTTGGATTGCTGCACCAACTAGTCACTTTGTTGTAAAGGTGGCTAAGACTTCAGTCAACTACTTTTTCCCAAGCCAGTCTATCATCTCAGACCAGGCCTTTGTCTCAACTACTCAAAGACAAGCAGGGAAGTCCCAGGACCAGGCAAAGTGCATTTAGTGGGCTCTGAGGCATGCCCCTGATACCTGCACTATAGTTATAACTACAGGGTAAGGCAAGACATCTTCTTCCTTCTTTTTTTTAATGGAGTTGTTCTCTCTAAGTTAGCATTCATCAGTCTAAGGACAGCAAAATCAGGACTAACTTTTGCCTCCCATTCAGGCTACATTTCTGAGGAGAGCATTCTCTTTTAACAATACATGGGGAAATCTTCTCAGCAATCTTCTTCTCTAACATATAACAAATTAACCAGACTCATGAATTACAGACAGGCAGTGGGAAAGCTTTGTTTAGATGTCAAGCTTGCTCTCTCATACAAGTGCTAGCACAATGTATCCTTTGCCACTTCCTTGTCTAGACCAAAAGATTCTTACGTTACAAGAGGAAGTATTTGTGGTAAGTCAAGTCATTCTTTCAAAGTCCTCTAAAGTCTTCCCAACAAGATTGCCAACATCAGCTAATAAAATATCTCCTTATACTTGAAATTTGAGATGTCCATCTGCTATTGTCTCCAGGGAAATTAAGTCTAGGCACAGAGGAACATGTTACTTGAAGAAAGATGACACAAGACTTCCGAAGATGACCTAGTCCATCTCTATCCACAGGCCCACCAAAGAGGTGTTACAACCACTTGCACTTGTGAAAGTTTCTTTTTGAGTCTATATTTTTATTGGTTTAATTCTCAGTGAGTAAGTTAAACAAAAGATCACATAACAGTGTTTCTGGTATGCCCTGGTGGACTCCATGGAGTTACAGATTAGACCAGAAAGTACCTGCAGAGATGTGACCAAATAGCTGTGTGCGCTTAGACTCAAAAAATCCTTGAGGGAAGTGGAGGGGAAGATGCAACACAGTGAAGGCTGTGTATGAACCTTTGCACGTTGTTCTACTGACTCTGAAGCCATTTGTCTATTAACTACTCTTCCTAACAGAAGGAGGCTGTATGGTTACTTTTCAATAATTAAAAAAAAATTTCTTAATTCATCAAAACTGCAGATTTCTTCAGGAAGAGGGAGGTGATAGTGCAGGTTCTCCTGCTCCCAAGAGGCAGAGAGGAGCTCTGCTAAAGAAGGCCTGAATCTCAAGTGGCTTCTCAAAGGTTTGTGTGAAAAAAGGATATTCCCTGCTGTTCTCCGAGGACCGTAAGAGCAACACAACAAAAATCGCTCTGAATGCAGGAGCTATTCTAAAGGGAGTAAATAAGCATCTTCTACAGCATACACATTATAAACAGCAGCTCCAAAGGAAACACAACCTCCACTTCAGTGCTCTCTCAGCTGTTTATTTCCTTTGCCTACTGAACTGAATGATCTCACTTGAAGTGAGAAGGCAGCTGCATTCCTGTTTTTCTCGGGAGCCTCTGTAGTTAGTGGACATGGAAACAGAATGGCAAATAGAGAGAAATGTGTTTGTTCTAACTTCCCGTGAGCTGCTTGTAGGGATTTCATGGCTGCTGTCTCTTGCTCTAATTGATAGCTCTTCTCCAGCTTAATGATGATAGCTGTTTTATAGACAGAAGATGTGGGCAGAAGCTAGCCCTCCTAGCAGTATCCACATAACAAGTACCTGCGATACAGCAAGGTGCCAAACTCAGGTCCCCCAGGGCTTTCTGCTATAAACCGCCCATCTTTCCTTAGAGTCAAAAATAATATGGCAGCCCCCAAAGTGAAAACTGTTAAAATAGTCAATCAGAATTTTGCTGGAGGCTGAGCAGAAAATAAAACCCTGCTGGTGCCAGACTCCCAGCCATGCAGCTGAGATAGATACCAGCCGGATTCAGCAAACTGTGGACTGAGAGTTTTAAATCTCAAGAAGCCTTTGGTTAAAAACAGTCAGCAAGTTGTTTGTTTCAGGGCAGGTGAAGCCCTGAATATTTTCTTCCTTGGAATCACCTATCCCTGCATGCATGTTACATTGATACTACAAGAGGCTAAATGAGAAGTAAAGGAAAAAGAGACATTTATCTGTACACCAAAATAAAGCAGAGCTTTTCCAGAAAACTGCAGACAGGTGGTGGAATTTAACTCATCACCATGTTTTAGAAAAGTCTATTTCAATCACTATACACATTTTATTTGTATCAATATCTCATATGGAGATAATTTTTTATTGATGTTTTACATGTAAAAGAAAGTTTTTTAATTTAAAAAAAATTTCCTTGGAGAAGATAAAAAAAAAAAAAAAAAGGAAATTATCTGTGGGAGACATTGTCGCAGCCTGAATATACTGATACTATTTTACCCAATATTTTCACCAAGAAGTGAAACACTGACATGCTCATTCATGGATGGCTCCTAGAAAAGCACTCTGTTTTTCTGTTGCAATGTGAGGCTCCATGTCTTTAGGGCTCATTTTTCAGCAAAGGATTTTGGTGATAGAAGTAGAACTGCATGGTAAGGACAGCCACAGTGAAGCTGGTTAAAGTCAGAGAACCAATAACTTTGTATTCTTACACTTCAGATATTTCCTAGCTGTGAGGCTTATGTTAAGCTCTGTGAATTTAGACACAGGGCAGCCAGAAAACTTGCATGAAAATTAGCAAGACAGGTAGATAAAACTCTGTCACAGTTAGAGCAGAGAAAAAAGTTTAAAGCAGGCTCCTTTTCTTCAAATAAGAGCACTTCCATGGGAAAAAAAAAAAAAAAATGAGCACTGGGAGATGCATGAAATATTTTCCTCGCAGGGCAGTGATTTCGAGATGATCCCTCATTGTAGGACTGGTGTTGCTGGGAAGCAGGAGGAGGTATTTAATGTCTCCTTGCCCTGCTGACTGATCCCGCAATGTACATTTGTTTTATACAGAATAAAGGAGTCCGGCTCATGGGAGGCATATGAGTGTCAGCATGGTACATTTCTTCCGGTTTTGAGCTGCCACTCTGCCTGCTGGTATTCTACAAAATTGAAAAACCTGTGATTTCCTCTGCTTCCTGCAACCTTGTCCCCAGTGTGTCTCACTGCCTCTGCATTCAGCCAAGAAAAAGGGGCATGAAAGAAACAGATGTGTTTCTTTTCCCTGGCATCAGCTGGCTCCATTGTATGGAGATATCATGACCAGGTTTCTAATCTCAGTCAGTGTGACTCATCTTGCTTGGCTTCCTCTACTCCATCCAACATAACCCGTACAACCACAGCTATAGACCTGACTGTGGTGGATTTGGACCACATTAAGGTCACAACAGTCCAGTATTCAGACCATGTGTGCAAAAGTCCTAAAGGACTGAAAATCTGTACTGAAAACAGTCCTCAAGTCCTTCTGCTCTCTGAAGCACATCTTGCAACTTGTCATGGATTGGCACCCTTGACTTTTTGTGAGACTGGGCCTGAGAGGAGCCATGCGAGCTCTATAGACTGGTCCTCCTGCAGGAACTGAGAGCTGGACTCTCACTGGCGACAATGTGGGTACATGGGGTTGCTATCATGGGCCGGAAAGGTTCAAAGAACTCAGGAAGGATTTAAGTCTTCATTTCACATAGACAAGATCTAAAATCACTGATGTCAGGGAAGGGACCTAAGGAATCCCACCCAAGTCTGGGCTCAGGCAAGAATGATTCCACCTCTTTCAACTCCAGCAGATATTTCTCCCCACCTCCTTTTTCATATGTGTAACTGCAGTCACTGGTCTGGCAGTCCTTCAATCCCAACATAACATATAACAGCAGCACACAATTTTTCTAAAATGGCATAAGCATCTTCCTCTTCATTAGGTGGGAGGGATGATAGAAAGATCTTTTTCCATAGCATAGACATCATCAGATCCAGAAATAAGCCTGGTCTTTTGTGTCACAAGCTGGAAGAGGGACCATCGCAGCACACAGGGATGATGATGTTTGATGAGACCTTTTCCAGGAAAGGTGGACCTCCGAGACTCAGAGCTCTGCTGCAATATACACTTATTTCTATGTCCTTCCATCCTGACATTAATGACGTAACACCTTTACTGACATGAAATACATGACAATTATCTACTTTGCATATAAAACTAACAAGTGGGATGACAGTTTTAATTCCTTTGTTTACTGTAATAGAAGAATCAGAAGACATTTTCAGCTTGAATTCAAGTTTTCTGTGTGTCTGCCATGTGAAGTCAAATTTGTGCACAAGATCTTGAAGAAAAATAATGAATAAAGTTGGGCTGATTTTCAGAGGTGACAGGTCCCCTTTGGCTGACAATGGATTCCAAGGTAGATGAGGTCTGCCACCGCTAGAAATAAGCAATCTGAAAGTCAAATTTGCAAACTTCTGGGGTTTTGTCAGTGTGTTAATCTTGACTTCAGGTCTGTGGCCAGCTTCAGAGGATGTTGGCCTTAGGTTTGTTCTGGTCTTCTAAACAAGCGGCTGTGTGACTTCACTTCCTTTCCCTATCCCTCTTTTTAATTTCCCAGTTCTACAAATACCAGACCATTGTGTTAATCTTTTAATATTTGTCTTCATACCTTAAAATGGACACATCTGCAGAGGTTTGCAAGTCTAATCCTGCTGGAAGCATTCTCTCTTGGAGAAACTCCTTCTTTTAACAGTGTTTGTGTGTACATGCATAATTAGAGGATCAGATATGCATGACAACCACACGATTTTTCTTCTCAGCCTTCTTTTAACAGTGTTTGTGTGTACATGCATAGAGGATCAGATATGCATGACAACCACATGATTTTTCTTCTCATCAGATAGTTGGCCACTGCAGATATGGTATAGTTCACCATGTCTGCATCCCTAATAGAAATGTCACTCACTGTACCTTTTCTGCAGAAATAACAAACTACTGGCCATACCTCTTCACAATCAGTAGATACTCAAAGATGACAGCAAGTCATAAGGCAAATTCTAGAATTTTTCCTGATTCCTTCTTTGCATAGTACAGAATCTAAACTTGGACATTACCAAGCTGGCTTGTATATTGATAACTTACCTTGATACTATATTTGCTTAAATTATAGCCATGAGTACTTAAAGGCTCTTCTTCATCACTAATTTCCTGATGTGGTAATGAGAAAATTACCATTCTTATAGAAGAGAAAGACATAATTTTAAAAAGTAAATCTTGGGGGAAAAAATATGGACTTTAAATGAACAATATGTTCTGCTGCTCAGTGTTTCTTTCCCTGAAGAATAATTCCTTATATTAAAGACACTTAGTTTGGAGTTATGCATGATCAAGTAATCTCATCACAACTCTATTGTATTTGCTCGCTTTCTATCCTGTCTCCTTTTCATGCCATTAGTGTAAGCTTTTCCAGATGATAATCCTTTTACTACATTCTGATACTGCTGTGTCCATTTACATCTCTGCAAAATTAAATCGTAGCAAATCATCTAGTACAAGACAACATTAGTCTGATGTAAGTTCCTGGGAGGCTCGGGCCTGGAAAAGATCTCACAGTATCGTGAGTCTTAAAAAGTGCAAATGAAACCATTGAACCACCCTGTTTTATTTAGTCTCACATACCCCACTTATCTATTGATCAGTTTTATACTGACAGGCTCTAGGTTGTCCTATTTTGTGAGGATTTGTAATGTGTTATAAAAGATTCCCATTTCCAACATCCCATATTGAGGGATTTCTGCACTCTCCCTCTCACTCAGGACTGTTATTTCTATTACATTACTACAGTCCTGGTGTGGTTTAAGGATCACAGTATTTGGTTACATTTACACAGTGACAAACAGCCATCACCTCCAAAGAGCATGCCCTTCAACTATCACATCTCTCCCCTTTGTCTCTCCTCTTCCCTCCCCTTCTTCATGTTTTCAACCTCACCTCATCTCTCCTGGACAGTTGTCCTATTCCATCAGTGAAAAAAGTAAAAAGTCTAGTTTGGTTATACTTGTTGGCACTGCTAACAGCCAAGGAGGTTTACATTTGCCCCCAATCTTTCCTCCTGGTGTTTGTTTTCTTGCCTTTGTACCATTTCCCTAACTACTCTGGTAAACTTGTGGCTGAATGCTTGCTCTTTATGTGTTTTGTGTTGTGAAAGAGCAATACAAATAATATCCTGTAAAAGCTAATTTGTAAATCTGTTTGCATTTATGTCAAACTTTTGACTCTGGATCTCTGACTTCAGGAACACTTGTTGCAGGTGTGTAAGATTTTTTTAAAAAAGCCAAAAAAAGGAAGCAAAAGTTACATCACGTTCAGGTCATGAGAACATAAGCTAGGTAAATTAAGCAAGATTTTTGTTTCAGCTCCCCCACCTTTTACAGAATTTCGAAATCTGACTGTGTTTGTCTCCAGAGGCAGGTATTAGAGCATCAAGTGCCCACATTGATCTGGTGACTGCGTAGCCTTAACAAACAGTTTGGGAAATTCAAATAGGAATTCAGAGAAGTTATTGGTATAATGATGCTTCTGAGTTCTCAGAAATAATTAAAATGTAACCAGAATGGTTTAGGAGCTTATTAAGAGTTGTTTGGGGGTAATGTTTTTCATTAGATGAGTTAGAAAACAGTAGACCATGCTCACATCTCTCATGCTTATTTCATATCCTGTTGTCAAAAGAAGATTTTGCTGTGAAGTCACAAGGGAATGGCAGTAAAACATTCCCTCAAACATAAAGTAGCTTCTTCTCCTTTCAACAGGCATGAAACACCTCCCTAACTGCAGATGACTTATTTTTGCCCCAGATCTGGAATTCTCCATCATCTATTTGCCCTTTGACTGTACTTCGGGCTAATCTCAGAGCATCTGAGGCCATGCTGAACTTTATCCTAGTTGGTTTGTTGGGTTTTTTTTTTTTTTGGAGGGTGGTGGTGGGAGGTTAAGACCTACTTTTCATGCTAGGGAAGCAAGGTACATGAGCTCTTATCTCATATCAGAGATATAACTCCTCATAAATTATTCCTGAGCACACAAACTTTGTAAAATTTTAACCTCTCTGAAATTACTTTCCTCCTTTCTCATAATAAAGAATGGACTTAGGATTGCCAGGTAGAACTTCAACTCATACCTGGTTGGATCAGAGGGATCAAGATATAGAAAATAAGAGCTAAATTCCCAGCTGGTGTAAATTAATCTGGCTGTATACTCTGCAGGGGGGTGTACTCTTGCACTTCCACTGAAAATCTGGTCTAATTGTAGTGAAGTACTGTGGCATTGTGAAAAATGCCTAGCAATTAATTTCATGGGCACAGAAGGTTTTCCCAAAGCAAGAACTACCTCTGGCCTATTAACATCCAGTCCATTATCTAATTGTTCAAGTAGAACAAGATGTTAACATGAGCATTGTGCAATTTGATAGGAAAATATTTGAGACCCACTGTTTATGTGATGGGTTTTGTACCCGATTGCAAAACTTCATTTATGTTGTATTTGTAACAAAAAAAAAAAAAAATCATATCTGACATCTTCTTTCAATGGCTTGACCAGGAAACAGCCATCTGATGCAGACGTTTCGCTGTGTCTAAATACATATATATACGCAAAAGAGACTTCATGACTCTTTCTCTAAGCATCGTGAGCTCGCTGTGAGGTAAGACACATCTATCTAATAGTTCCATCTCTATTTTGCATATATTTGAAAATAAACTTTTTTCTTACCTTTTTTGCAGTAAACATGGACATAACCTTGATTTTAAGAGTTAGTCTTTATTTATAATATTTAAAATCAATTTCCAAATTGTGTATACAGTTTTCTTCATGACTCATAACAATCTTGACAGACACTATTTTAAAATTAGAAACTTTGAATTTTACCTTATTAGATTTATGTTTTGTTATCTTTATTTACTTATTGTTTCAAGAACATTTTGGATTGTCACACAGTTTTGTTGTAGAAAAACTTATTTCTTAACCTGAATAGATTTTTTTTCTTTTTTATTTTTTTTCCCTCTCTGTAAGGTTTATGTTTAAAAAAATCAGAAAATCTCTGAGGAAAAAAAAAACAAAACTCAAACATTTCACTTATGCATACAGATTATACAGTTCTGAATATAAGATTTTGAGGGGAGTTTTTTGGCTTTGTTTTTTCCCATCAAAGAGAACGAGTGTGTCAGACAGTCTAACACATAAATTTGTAACTTGGTGCTCTGGTATGCCAATGGTGTAGTTGTTTAGTGCATGCTTTGAGAGTTGATTTTAAAGGTCTTAAAGAGTCTGTTTTAATAATTCATATTGATTCAGTAGGGGATGAAGATGCTTGACATGTTAAATGATTAGCATTTACATTATGAACATGTTAATTACTGTATTTTAATGCCATTAGCTTTTATAAACCAAGTTAAGAATATTCTTAAAGGGACATTAATAGATTAGCAACATGCTGGAAATCAATGTTATACAAACCAGCCCTAGAAATATTTCCCCCTCTTTCTTTTCACTCTTTTCCCTTTTACATTTCAGTAAGGACGTCTTGTTTGCTTGTCTCACGCGCTCAAACACCGAGCTAAAATAAAATATATAAATAACAGGAAGCGAAAGAGACTAGAAAGAAAGTATTTGGTCATCCAGTTTGCATTGATCTGTGGTAATCCAGTGATGAACGGTGTTACAGCTTCCTCTACCTCCCCTCTCCGACAGGAGAGGCGGCTGTTACAGCCACAGTCGTGATGCTCTGGTTTTCAGCCTGAGTTAAAAGCCTTTATCTGCTGCAGTGTCTGATTCACGACAGTGACTACCAAACAAGCAGAGTAAAACAATTTTCAAGTATGCTTACCTCCCTTTCTTTCAGGAAAATGACTTAGATTTAAGCAATCAAAGTTTGCTGTGCAGTAAAGCAAAAGCAAATTTACTTTTGCGTAACTCAGCGTAATATAACATCGTGTCGCAGACCAGAAAACTAATCTTTTTCTACATCTCTGGGCCACTTCAGCCACACCTGGACACTGTATTGGCACATACTGTCTTGAAAAATCTTTGTGGGACTAGGGGAGGATGAAAACTTACAGGGTGTATTGAGTTAATGAGGCTGTGGAAAAGATAAAGGAATCAGTAACTAGGAGAAGTCTACCGATACTGGTCAGGGACAGAAATAATGTAGCAAGATATTTATGTCAGTACAGGAGATGGAGATAAGGGAAAATATCAAGTGAAGGTCAAGAAAACCTCTTGGATCAGGCCGGGGTACCTGGCCTCTATCCTCATAACATCTAGCTCTTAGAGCTGTGTTCCCAGAGCTCTCCTTCAAGGCAGGGAGCTCCAGAGGAAGAGTTGTTTCCACATATCAGTGAGGGGAAACTTTTGATAAGGTAAAAATCTGAGTCTGGGGTTAGCAGTTAGGATAGGATAGGATAGGATAGGATAGGATAGGATAGGATAGGATATTTCAGTTGGAGACCTTCAATGATCTTGTACTCCGACTGCCTGACCAATTCAGGGCTGACCAAAAGTTAAAACAAATTATTAAGGGCATTGAGATTAAAGGGTAACACCCATATCTGGATGCAGGATTTTGGCCATTGATAAAGGACTACTGTATGGTCCTCGTAGACAAAGAACTTCAGGAGCTGTATTTAGAGGTCAGATAGGAAAGTGTGTATACTCTGAAGACAGAAATGAATCTGAGTTTTTTCTATACTTGGTCCTCTTCAACCTATTCTGTCTGCTGAAGAGCACCAATGCAGGTACAGATTTCACTTAGGAGCTCTGCAATGATCTCTCTATATGTCCACATATTTTTTAAAGAAGTCTTAATGTGAAAAGGGTACAGTTCTTTTTTTGTCTAGAGAGCTCCCTCAAAGTGCTCCTGCATACTGCCTGAACAGGCAATATATTGCAATAGAGGTACATAGTAGTGTCATTAATGAAAACTGGAGGAGTTAGGCAGCAAGGGAGGAGGCAGAGGGGAGCAGCCTGCAAGTTTCGAATTTAGGGGAAGATTTCTCAACTGGATATTACACATAATCTTAGGTCTATGCCTTCTAATGGCATGGCTGCACACGTTTCTGGAGTTTTCAACCCTGTCTTTTGGAGTTTGAAAGCCTGAGACTCTAAGACATGTTTCTACATATTCTTGCTACAATCATACCATTTTTAGTCTGTAGGAGGGTGGAAAGGAGGAGGTGCTGAAAATCCCTAGGAAAGCAGAATTTTTCTGATTTCTTCAATCCAACCAAGTGATGGAATATTTGCCAAAAAAAAATTTATAGTGTAAGTTTTCAAGCTTTCAGAAAACTACTGACTAACCCAATAATTTCTAAAATCCTGAAAAGAAGTTCAGATCATGAAATACTTTTTGGCAAAGAACAGCTTTGAGTCTGCCTTGCCCTCTTCTAGCATAACTGTAAGGGCTGCTCTTTCAATATATTTTTTTTTCTCGCAACCACTATAATTAATACTGAAAGTATTTTTGTTTTTACATTTTCTTTGGGTTTTTTGTTCATAATAAAACCAGATATTATGTTATGACCTGAATCCAGGTCTGTATGACAAGCACAGGTCTGAAAGCTGCCAGCATAGAAAATCCTTTTCAATGGGAAATACATATCCTGCTTCTTGAACTCAGGGAACTCCAGTAAATAGAAATACTGGAATTTCAGAAAGTGTTAGTGCCTAGTTCAGTAATAAACTGTTAATAACCAAGTTTCCCCTCCTGTTGGCTACATCCTAGTATGAGCATCCTCAAGCTGGACCTGTTGAGGATTTACTAAGCTGGATTTACCGAGTTCCAGCTCAGCAAGTCTTTGTACAGCCCAAGGAAACCTTACATAAGGAGATTGCAGGCTGCTCACTGCAGTTTTACATGATCAGATTAACAGCCTTCCTGGTGGGTTTTTATTTCTCCGACCAGGTTTTTAGCCCAACACCTTTATTCTTGTCATCTTATGCATGTTCTAAAGGACATTTCTCACATATCCTGAGAAGCTTATGAGTCAGTACTTTTAAACTTGAAATTAGGTTCCTAAAACTATATCCAGGAACATAAATACCATCACAGTTTTGGAAAGTGTTAAATATTCTGTAAATGTCACCAAACCAAAGCAGAGTTTTAAAATTAAATTAGCTTGTAATATATAGCTACTTTCCAGAAGGCATTTCTCTGAAAATATATAGGGAGGCATGAAAAATCAGGAATCAGTAATCAAAAATAAAACTTTCAGTTTCCCAAATCTTCTACATCACCATTGCTGGTTTTGTTTTCAATGATTGTGTATTTTTTTTCTTTTTCTCAAATCTAAAGCCCATGTGAAGGCTCTAACAAGCAGTAAAAATGAATTTCTTCCCTTTCTCATTTTTTTCTTTACAGAAAGTTCTTCCCTTTTAGAAATGTTTTTGACATTTTGAATAAAACAAAATACTATGCCTAAAGTTTTCAAAATGGGCACTGCAAATTAGCAACACATGTCCCAGTGATGAAGTTTAAAAGAGGAGCTTTGGCCGCAAAGGTGTTATGTGCTTTTCAGTAATAAGCTATTACTTTAATTTTTGCATTTGGTTTTGGAAATTTTTGGTTTCTTCTACAGCCCAGTTCAGGAAATATCTGCAGCCTGAATAACAATTCATAAACACGTGCTTACTCCAAACCGAGAGGGACTTGGGGGTGCTGGTGGATGAAAAGCTGGACATGAGCCGGCAATGTGCGCTGGCAGCCCAGAAGGCCAACCGTACTCTGGGCTGCATGGGGAGAAGCGTGGCCAGCAGGTCAAGGGAGGTGATTCTGCCCCTCTACTCTGCTCTGGTGAGACCTCCCCTGGAGCCCTGCGTCCAGCTCTGGAGCCCTCAGCACAAGGAGGACATGGACCTGTTGGAGCGGGTCCAGAGGAGGGCTACTAAAATGATCCGAGGGCTGGAGCACCTCTGCTATGAGGCCAGGCTGAGGGAGTTGGGCTTGTTCAGCCTGGAGAAGAGAAGGCTGCGGGGAGACCTGATTGCGGCCTTTCAGTACTTAAAGGGGGCCTATAGGAAAGATGGGGAAAATCTTTTTAGTAGGGCCAGCTGTGACAGGACAAGGGGTAATGGTTTTAAACTAAACCAGGGTAGGTTTAGACTAGATCTAAGGAAGAAATTCTTTACACTGAGAGTGGTGAAACACTGGAACAGGTTGCCCAGACAGGTAGTGGAGGCCCCATCCCTGGAAACATTCAAGGCCAGGTTGGACGGGGCTCTGAGCAACCTGATCTAGTTAGCAGTGTCCCTGCTCACTGCAGGGGGGTTGGACTAGATGACCTCTAGGGGTCCCTTCCAACCCAAAACATTCTATGATTCTATTCTATGATTCTATTCTAACATAGTTCTAAATCACCTGTAAATGAACAGAAGCACAGTACTGAAGCCCATATTAAACATTGCTCCTGGGGAAGGTTCTGACCAGGTATGGATTTAAATGCACACTAAGGTCATGTTTTCACTCTATCTCAGACCATGCATTGTGTGTGAAAGTGTAATTGCCTTTTCCCAAGCTCTTGACACATGGAATCCAGTATAAAAAAATTTAAATTTGCATATAAAGTAATGTGAAATGGACATACCTAATGCATCTCAGCCTTAAAATGAGATGAGTACCCATCCCTACTCTATCTTCTCTTGCATTTAGGTCTAAGCAACTCTTCCTGGAGGTTTTTGCTGGTTTGGATTTCTTATCCCCATCACCCAACCGCTGGCTGAATCTCTGCACCATTTCATCATTGAAGTGAGATGCTTGGACTAGCCCGTGAGTAGGAGATACAAATAAAACTTACTAATTAAATAAACATGGCAGAGCCCCAGTGACAAACATGGACTACTGTGGATAACTTGGAGTCTTGCAGAGCCAAGATGATGGATCTGAGTTTAAGGCTGCGTCTGGTTGAATGTGTTTTGATGCCTTTGTATGTTCTGCTAAATGTCAAGTAACTTTTGCTGCACAAAAAAACAGAAGGGCAACTCTTCCCTAGCAATGTTTCTGCTCTCATTTACAACGTCTGTTCCTCTTGTTTTGTTTAGTTCAGCCAAAAAGGAACTAAAAATGAGTATTGAAAATACCTAGAGTAAAAACAGTGCTCAGAGAGTGACTTCTAATTCTGTACTGCCAGGGGCAGGTGAGGTAGGGGAGTAGAAAGGGTTCAGGACACAGCCCACAGCCAGGGAAAAGCCAATGACAGGCTGCATCAAATTTCTGGATTGTGCAGTGAGGATGTATTCAGGGTAAATATTTTGGGTAACACCTGCAGCAGCTGTGATAAATCCCCCAGGTCATTGATGGTAACTGAGAAGAGCTGGATTCAGTGTAGAGCACAAGGGCTGATGTGTGTTGTTCTGCAACCTGGGAACTTTTTTACACACCCTTCCAACAAAAGCCTGTTTTTCTGAAGTCTTCACCTGTGTTGCAGGCACCGACAGGCATGGATGCAGGCCATCCCTGGAGAAACTAAGGCCCCTCACATCTTAATTCTCGCTTAAAATTTGGTATGTTAGGTAGACACCTAACTTCAGACTTGCCAAACATTGCATTTTTTTGCCAAACTCTGATCCTTTATAGCAGGGCACTTTTTTTTTTCAGGGCAAATGTTGATATAGCTACTTGCCTCAGTAAGTTTTTTATTTTCCTTTTTATCTTTTTCTAAATAAGGATAAGTCTCCTAACCCTGTAAGTTACTGGGAAGTCATAGGTGCTCTTACTTACAATGAAGTAATATCAGTTACCCCAAGGAAATCAACTCTTACAGAAAAAGCAAATATGATTTAATAGAAAATGTTGATCCTTTCCTTTGAGTGCAAAGTAACCACTGTCTAGTATACTGGTCCCCTTTCCACAAGAAGAGACACCGAAAAGGTAGGTGTAATTTTCTAATCACTGGATTGTTCCAGTCTCTGTAGATAAAGTACAGAGATAACGAGTGATTTGTACAGAACTACTTGGCTTTTCTTTTAAATGCCACAAAACTCTTCGGGAAGAGAAAAAAAAAAAAAAAAAAAAGAACACAAAACACTTATGTGGTTTCTTATTTCATGGTAGCAAGTACTTTTTGACTTTTTTGGACCAACATTTTTTTTAGAATGATTTTTTTTTTTTTCTCGAATCGCTACCTAACCCTTCTTCACTATAGCTAACCCTTTGTTGGTTACAAATGTTGGGTACATTCGGTTGTGTGAGTAGCGTCTGGGTTCAGGGTGGGGTCCGCAGACCTTATCTGTACTCATAAATGTGGATTTTTGCCTATGAATATGATTATGAGAAGAGAAATCCATGCATAGACCTGTATGTTGCAGCTGTAACAGCCTATGCTGTGAGTAACTCTGCAAAGGTGGGATCTGGTGGGTCTTCTCTTTGTGCATGTTTGCACGACTTGAGCACTATGGATCATACTTGCAAAGCCTGTTTTTTTTCCCCCCTGGAAAGCCATATCCGCCTTTGTCTTTATCTTCTGCATCAATCTCTCCCTATACTGAGACAGTAAAGTTAAGACACAGGACGGCTTTGTCTGCAGGAGCACACTCAGACTAGCCTTCCAGACTAATTTTCTGCTTGGGTTACTTTCCTAATTATAATTTGTGTTCTCATCATGTCGTGGAAGAGTACATTTTAAATGAGCTTGCAATCCACAGCGTAGAATACCAGCTTTATAGCACTGTTCGTAACCTAGAATACCAGTTTTTAATTTGTCATAGAGCAAATGCCATAATGATTACAAGTTTTCAACCCTGTGATCTATTTTTCCCAGCTATTTTGCAAACTGAAGTCTCAAGTTTCATTTTCCCACTCCGTCTTTAAGACCATTGGCGCAGGATGTTGTTCTACCTCCGGACAATCAGAGCTGTGTGTGTTATGCATCATGTTCCAAAACACTGTTAAATATGTGGAAAGGGAAAAAAATTACATTAATTATGCCTTCTTTAGCCTCCTAGCTAAAGCCTTAGCTTTAGCCTGCTAATAGGTTTTAAATGGACTGTTTGGGGTTTTTTACTGATAACTACAAAAAAAAAGTGATCCATTCTCTAGATTAATACTAAAAATAATTCCTGGGAATGGAGAACTCATTTTTTATTGAGTGATAGAAATATGATACCTGTTTCTGGTGAGACTAGAAGAAGCTAAGGTTTCCACTCTGAATTAACCACCTACTCCTGGAAAACAGTCTCATGCAAAATTCTCAGGGACATCTCATTCCATGGAGTCTATTGAGTCTGGAGAGACACTTTAAAAGAGTGGAGCCATGCACAAAAGCATGCATATGGAAAAAAAAAAAAGTGTGGTATGGATCGCTATACAAATTTATTTTAGTATCTTTATTCATACACCTTGCCTAGCCTGATTAACCTTGTATTAGATTCTACCTACACATACATCACTGAGCCAGGGTTTTATAGTAAGCTGGCCAATGTTGCCTATGTGGTGATGCTTACATGAAAGTTGGGTTGTTTCCTACTCTAAGAGATCGTATCCTGCTATTGGCCTACACCAGGATAAATGGCAGCACCCGCTCAACTGCATTGGGTGTGCTAGCTGTGGTGTTAGAGGGAGAAGGAGCCCAGCTTCCTCATCTCCCTGGTGCTGTTTCACATCTGCTGATCTCACCTTGCGTGCTTTGATCTGCTTAGTCCCTGAATGGTGGTATTTATTCATCACCCTTTGTAGCCATCTAGGCAAAATCTCAGTGTAGCCCTGGTGGATAATGGTTGTAGGTGTTTAGTGTCAAGTCCAATTTTCTGTGAAAGTATAAGATAGCATGAGCGCTTGTTGTCCCAGTGAAGCCATACTAATTTGAGAATTTTTGCATGACAAGCATAAGTGTTTTAGTACAGGATATGGATGTTTTGGTTTGTGTTGTGAAAGACCTGGTTATTCTGTGTACCCTGAGCATTGCTTTCTCCCCCATGATCATGAAAAGGGTGTTCCCTTATATGCAGAGAGCTCAGGAGAAGGATGGTGGAACACCTTCCCAGTGTCCCTACTTTGGGCATGACAGCCCAAAGCACAGATGAGTCCTGGGGTGCTACTACTGTCCAATGGAAAAAAGACAGAGAGTTGTCCCTTCATCTCTCAGTAACCACAGGCTCTTTTCCCTCATCCATGCTGCCAAAAACACCCAGCTGATGCTAGAAATGAAATTGTCTGAGGGAGACCATGTGAGATCTCCCACCCTCAGGCATGGCAGGAGAGGGATATGCATAGGTCCCCAGGAAAGTGTGGCTCAGAGTTTCAATCATCTCTCTAGCCTTGAGCAGCTGAGCTGCAGAAATCACATTGACGTAAATCTCTCAGCAGCTTTTTTGTCTGAAATAAATGGTGCATAAAGGAAATGCAAAATTGTTTGGTGGACAGGATTATCTATGTGTTTACTGCTCTCAGCACTTTTCTTTTGTCTTTTAACTATGTAGTTCCCATTGGCATGAATAGCTGTGCATGAAGCTACAGCTTCTGAACATGAGCAGGGTGTAAGAGAGCTCTCCCTTTAAAACTGTGACCGCTATGTAGTTGTCGTTACAAGAAATGTCAAGTTAGAAGAATTACTAGTAGTAGAAAGTAATTATTTTTCAATTCCAAGATTCCCTGTTCAGTGTTAACCCAAATGTAAACTTTCTATAATTCTGCATCATTATCACCACCCTGGATGTATCACTTCCTTTTGCTTTTGCTATTTTACATATGGACCCTCACAGGCACAGAGTTGTGGCACCTCATAATGGGTTTTTGTATCATTCAGGTGTATCATGGTATGTATTATTCTGTTGCCATAACATGCTGATGATATGCAATATTTGTATGAAGATTCAAATCAATGTGTATCACATCAGAACACTATCATTCAAAAGGAAAGCACAAATCAATAATTCATTAAGCAAGAGAGAAATGAATGATTTGAAACTGTTGTTCTCCCCTTTAATATTTTCAAAAGAAATTGCACAGTTTAAATGAAGTTTGATCACTTTTTAGGCTAAATTAGTCTGATTTGATGCATCTGATGGTAGTCAGCATAGGGATAAATAGTAGAAATGCAAATTAATATAGATAGTTCTCAGTTTGCTAAAACTTCTGATTCATATATTCCATGATATAAAATATACCTGGGGACAGGGGGATATATGGCTTCCCAAGTTCAATAAAATACCTTTTTTTAGACATAAACAAAATGATAAATTTCAGGTACAAAACATCCATTTTCAAAAAGCTTGTTTCATAAAAAATTAATAGAGCAACTTTGAAATAGAGATTGTGCTCTTTAAAAAAGGGATCTATTCAATCTAGGAAATGCTAGGAAGTGTAACACCTCTGGAAAAATTGCAGTAGTTTTATTTTGGGTTCAGATTTTTGACTGAAACAACAAGGGGAATAGACATAAATGTGTGACAACTGATCAGCTCAGTCTTTTGTTTCTCTCATAATCAACCTTATTTTGCTTTGCTGTGGTAGAAAGAGCAGTAAACATCACTCTCTGTTATCATGTGTAAGTTGAAACTCAAGGAAGAGCCTGTCTGTCTTTTTCTGTACCCATTCAAACCTGAGGTAACCAGGTGATCCTCCTGCATTGGAAGATGGGCTAAATGAATGAGTCCGTGGAATTCAAATGCACCTTTATCCCTGCTCATTTCCTAGTTTGCCAGCAATAAAGTGGTCATTGCTGATGACACAGGGAATTCCTTGTGGTTTTAAAATACAATGACAGAGTATCCACCAGGAACCACAGAGCATTAGCTGTTACTTTCGCTGGGGATGAGTGTCCTCTATTGATTGGTTTTCATTGCCTGAGTTCAATAAGGCTTTTATTTATGAGGACATAGTTTGTGATTGCTTATTTATCTTCCATGCATAAATGGGCTTAGAATCAAATTGCCATATTTACCAAAAGGATGTCTGGGTTCTTAAAAAAAGTTATTTTACTCCCAGGCATATGCCAAAGTTGGATAGAGCAAAAAAAAATACCCACACTGGCCTTGAAATAACCCCGTCTCTTTTTTTAGAGATCACTGAGGTGATCAGTTCCTCTTTACTCAACTTTTGATCCATTCCAGTGGACCTGTGAGAAATTTTATCTTCAAATGTGAATCACAGAATCAGAATAATTTAGGTTGAAAAAGATTCTTAAGATTATTGAGTCCAACTGTGATCCTAACACTGCCTAGTCCACCACTAAAGCATGTCCCTCAGTGCCACACCTGCATCTCTTTTAAATACCTCCATATAACCTCCATAAATAACATTTGCTGAATCATTGTGCATTTAGGGTGATCACAGGTAATTCATGTTAATGACAGCAATGCAAGACAGGATCACTGTTTGTACTGATAGCCTCCAGATAGGATCAAAGTAACTGTTCTATAAATTAAGCAGCTGGCAATAACTAAAACTGGAAAAAACTTTTAATTTTCTGATTCATATCTTTAATCAATTGCAACATGGTGCCATTGCATTTTTAGCTGCAGCTTTCCAGTTGTTTGCTCAATAGAGATTGCTCCATTGCTTTTGATTGACACAATGTTATTGAATTTTTATTGACTTTTATGGTAGTTTTTACAACATTCAAGGTGCATAAGTTAAAAAGAAAAGTAACATAGTAACATTTCAAGAAGGAAGGAGGCCATAAGATGCAGAGCAGGTATAATTTACAATAACAGGAAATTACAAATTAAGGATAACTCCCTTGCCCCCATGCCTAGTTAGTCCCTCTGTATATGTTTTCAGAATATGTCAGTAAAACATGAAGTGTTTGCATACTATAAAAAGTTAATGGATGATAGGGTTGGCAAATACTTTAGGATTATTATTAAGATTATTTTAGGTAAGGTTAAGCTGAAATTCAGCTGCAAACAAGTACCTATACAGGTTTTTTGAGTTGTAAAAATGTTAATTATTTGAAGAACTGGGTTTGGTCTAAATCAAGCAAAGCCAATAAAAAAGATGTGAAGTTTTTAAGCACATGTAAGAAACATAAACATAATCTTGAAAACAGTCAAACATGCTGCCTGAAAGCTCTCTGTATGTGAGTTGTTTCAGACAAGTCGTTTGGGTTCAATAGAGTCTGTGCATGGCCTCTCGCCACGAAAGCCTAGTTATGTGGAAAACTTCAAAGCACATACTTGCCGAGTTTTTTTTTTTCCTTTACTGTCTGTGTAGTTGTACGCACTCTCTGACTGCTACTTGCAACTGTGCCTTTTTGTTCAATGAATTCCATTAAAATTCTGTGTTTTAGGAGTCTCTTGTTCTGCTTTTGGTGAGCACTTAGTTATATTTTTTACGTCGATGGCCTTTTAATGGATGAGCCCCAGTAGAAAAAATTTAATAATTATTATAATTTATTTCACAGTGCTCACAATGTCATCTTCTGATATCTGTGTTTGCCCATATGTAAAATAGGAGAACTACGTTACAGGATCTCTCTGACTTCAACTGGCCAATATCTGTAAGATTATTTTAGAGTTATGGTATGTCAATAAAATTTTGCTCAATCATTCTTTTTCTGAAGCAAAAAGAGTGACTTTCTTATCAAATAAGGAGTTTTTGTGAGAATGGCTTGTTTCACACAGAGATCCCCAAAAGTTTTTTCAATCACAAATCTAAAGGTTTGGTTTGTTTGTTTGTTTTTCAATAAGACCCCTATCGTTTCACTGACAGTAACAATCACATTGATCAAGTCTACCTAGCATATTGGCGAAAAAGAGGCAAATCTTAATACAGAACAGCCCTTCATTTTCACCTGAATAAATATAGTTGGCTTCTTGAACTAGTCCCTCTGTTTTCACTTTATCTTGAGAAAGAGGGATGTTTTTAAAGATGATTCATATCATCCAAAATTAACCTTGTGATTTTGGTGGAATGAATTTGTACAGTATACCCTATTTCTCTTCACTAAACACAAGGAGGACATAAGGTGACCAGCTCACATCCAGGTGAGATGAATTTCTCCCTGAGCATAGCCCTGATCATGATGGACCTCTCTGTAACACGCAGCCTTTAGACTTTCCCCAGGGAATTTCTCTTGGAAATGTCCCCAGGTGACCTGGTGTGTACCCAAACTAGGGTAAAGAACGCTGTTCAAAGTCCTCATAAGACCTAAGCCTTAGAGTTTCTAAACTAAGCTTGCAGAGAGGAAAAAGTCCATGATATGGTTATATGAACCCCCCACAGGAAAGACCATCGCTATGGCCAAAGGGAGCACATAACAAAGATCTGCCTTCTTGTTAAATATGCTGCATATTATATCCAGTAGCAAATAAGATCACTTGGGAGGATGCTTTAGCTATATAAAAAAACATGGATATAGTGTTTCCATTGCATTTAGGTGGACCAGTCAGAAAGTAGAAATAATAATGAAAGGGAGATTACAGTTGTCTATTAAATTCTGCAGAGCTTTCCCATAAAATCATAGCAAAGGCTTCTCTTCACAACAAGGCATTTTGCTAATTAAGCATTATTATGTTGTCTTTACACATGGGACTTGCTGCAGTTGTTGTGACCACTGAACTTTCTCTCGGGCATGAGCCGACATCTTATTATGATCAAAAATCCTCATCATTAATCCCATTACATTGTTCTTGATCACAGGATAAATTGATCAATGGATGATCTCACACTGCTTAATCTCATTAGTTTAGAATATTTCTTTTCTAGATATCCTTATCATAATCTTATCATTACAATGCTTGGGAAGTTTGGCCCCAACAGTGCTGTCATGAATAATTTTGGGGTTTTTTTTAAATATTTCACAACTTGATAAGAAAGTTAGGATTTAACCCTCAATTGCCTTTCATGAGACAAAGAAAAGCTCTGGAAATGACACCACAGGTGACTGCATATTATGGATCTCAGTTGTTTCCCCTTGGTAGGACTTTGATTTTTAAAGACCTGCTTCTGTGTACTGCCAATTCTCATAGGCATACAGATAGAGACATAATTTGCAGTCTGCTGAACGCTGACTATATCCCTGACTGTATCACTTTGTTTTGATAGAACCTGTTCAATTATACTGAGTTGTGACTTTCCTCAGAACAGTCAGGATTTCAACTCTGAAAATGTTATCTCAACTGCCAGCTAATATTAGATAAGCCTCAACTCTATCAATGACTTTTTAGGGGAAAAAAGAAATCTTCCCTGCATCTCATTTTCTTTTTCTGCAGGTGTTCTAAAGTACAGTAATGCTTTCTCACACCCGAGTCCTTTCTTTCTCTAGTTAGTCTTTAAAAGGTAGGTAAAGGAGGAAAAGCTGTTGATGTTGCACATACTTTATAAATGAAGCCAGCAGCCCTGGTTGTTGGAGCGCATGGCGCCATGTTCTGAATTCACTTTTACCTGAACATATTCAAAATAGACGTCATGGTTCCTCCACAGAGCTCAACAGACCTCAGATTACACTATAGCAAATTTACCACTTTTTTGTAGAAATAGTGAAGCTGATGAGAAAATAATCCAAGATGTTTTTTGAGTCTGAAAGAGACATCAGCTGACTGTAGAGCTCCCAAACCCAGCATGGTGGATGCTTGCTTTGGAAAGGAGATAGACCTCTGTGCTCATCTCTGTTTCAAAGGCTGTTTATGCATTTTTTCTAATTACTCTTTCATGCAAATTCTGGTCTCCCTCTGGGTTAGATTAGAACCCTTGGAATAACAAAATGAGGTTATGCACAAATTAATATGTGGATTTACTTCTCTACTCCTCTGAGTTCTCATAAGGTTATTCATGAGTACGTGAATGACCGCAGTCTGCTTCTGAATCTGGTTTCAGGTCCCTTGTGTTCCCCAAATTAAGCTTTTCTGAACATTTATATGTCTTTCATGATTCAAGATTGGCTATTACACTTTAGTGATCCAGTCACTAGTTACACTTTAACTGACCAGTCCAGGGACAGGAGCAATGCTGTATGACTGAAATAAAACAATGCATAATGCACGTTTCACGGTGAGAAGGCACCATTCATGAATACCTCATAGTCCAGAAACTGTTTGTCAAAGCTGCTTAGTGAATGCTTATGAATAAATCAATTTTCAGAGATCAATACCAGCTTGCGAACAATTTCTGAGAATAAATGTAGCTATGCAATGTATTGATAACAATTCAGATAGCTCTGTGGAGAAGACTCTCCATGGAGTTAAAAACCCATTTGAACAAACATAGAAATCATTCAAGAGCTCAGTCGCATCCAGCAATTCAAATAAGCTGATCACAGGCAACTTGTGCAGCTGTATAAGATAAACTTAATGTGTTTTACTATTTAGTGCAATTGCACAGACCATTTGCCATACACTGCCAGGACTCCTGTGACTTTGTGTAGTCTGAGGAATACTACTACAGAATCATTGCATTAGTAAGTCTGGTCTCCTAATCCTCATGGTTTAGCAGTTTTTGCCTTCACTGCTCTTAAGCCATTCAATTCAACTTTCAAATATTAGCATACACTTTTGCGATATATCCTTCCATGCCTTACATTTCTGCTTTTATTTCCTCTGAGGTGCTTTCTCTTTTTCCTTTTCTTCTTTTTCCTGGTCATAGTCCAATGTCCTTCAGGTATAGTTCACAGCTTCTAATGGAGTAGTGTCACTAATGTTCTCCTCAGTCCTACCTTCCTTTTATCACATACCACTTCTCAGTAAGAAACTCTTATTACTTCTTCACAACACCTTTAAATATTTATAGAAAATTCTCTCTCTCTTCTTCTCCTATGAAATCTAGCACATTCCAGAAAATCAACGCAGTGACCATGCACCATTTAAAATCTTAATCCAATTTAATGTTGGGAACTGATATGGTCCATATGTCTTTGGTGATCAGTCAGTAACTCCCCAGTGTTGAACAATAACTTTACAACAGGCAGATGTTGGTCAAAACAGGGTGAAGTGTCAGCACTCCAGAAAGATGCCAAATCCTTATCCAGGTACAGATGCGTCCATGAACCTTGCCCAAGAATTAAGAACTAATCACACACGTGATGTCTCACTTGCATGCCTGAATACAGGTCAGCCATCAGTGTATATGGAGTAGAGATTTTGGGGAATCAGAAGTTATGTACAAACGATTGAATCTCTCTCTGGTGAAAGAAACCTTCTTTCCTTCCAATGGGTGAATGAATTTCCAACAATTATATTGTGGGCAATGAGATATCTCTAATTTTCTATGTTCAAGAGTAATTTCATTTCTGACGTCCTGAGGAATCCTCCTGAATGAGAGGAGTTTTGAATTTGAATCCTAAAGAGAGTTTGATTATGTCAGGGGATATATCTCCAGATCGGAATCCTCTTCCATGAGGGAAATTGTGTACGCTTGGCTTGAGAATGGAAGCTGAGATGGAGGGAGCAAGGATGTGAACGATTGTCACCTGGTGCATCTGTTTCTGAATCAAATATCAAAACCACAGTACAGTAGTAAATAACCCTTTTTCCTTTAATGTTTATCTTCTCTTAAGGATGATTTGGGGATATCTGGTGAACTTCTGTCTTACTGGAGAGATCTATAATTGCAACTGGGGGTCATTCTCCCATTACCCAGCACCTCAAGGGTAACCAGAAAACGGTAGGGTTGTTCCTCCACAGTGCTTCCAGGAGCTGGGAACACAGCAAGTCATGAAATAAACATCTCCAGTGAGTCCCTGCCATACTGCAGGACAGTAGAGAAAATACCCCGTCTTTGAGGACCTCCCATGAGTTTTTAACTGGAGCCAAAGTGCCATCTTGACCCCTGGGTATGATCTGAAAGTGTAATGAAACAGAAGAACATTGTAGCACTATGAGCCATCCATCAGACAACACAAATGGTCATCAGTACATTTTTTAGATTTAACATAACCACTGTATTAACATATATTTAACATTATTTAATGTAATCCTCATATTAATGTATAGGGATTTAGCATCCCTCCAATCAGCTGACCCTTCCAGGTGGAAGAGGAACCACATGAAACAAATGAAGACTTGTGTAAATGCTCTTGCTCTGGAGAAAAAAAAAAAAAAATCAAAAGTTTTGGGTGGCCATTTGTTAATTAGCTATATTAATTACACTTCTACTAAGCAAAACCAGATCAGTCAGGATTTAAGCTGAAATGGAGCGGTGTTCAATAAATGCACTCTCTGACCCCTGCAGCAGTCTGATGCATTCCTGGAAGCTGTTTATCCTGTAAAAGGCAAGAGTGTGACTTGTTCTCAGGAACAAGCCCAGCAAAGATTAAAGGAGTAATTAAAGACCAAAACTTCATGCTATATACTATAAAAACCTCTTAACAACGTTGGTTATAGTGAAGGTTTTTATTATAAATAGACTGAAATGTTAGGTTGGCTTTCCGAGCACTCTATTTGCAGATATATTGGTGAACTGAGAGTTTTCATTGGATAATTAGTTGTGGTAGAACAAATTTCTGCACCTTAGATTGATTTAGTCCTTGGAGTCTCTGTCTGAGTTTCTGAAAACAGAAAGTATGTGTCTAATTGCTCAGCAATCTGACTGGAGAGTTGTAAGGAACTACAAGTTAATACCCGTTAAGTGCATTTGAAAAAGCTTACTTGTAGGTAAGCTAAACACAGAGATCAGTACACAGGAGAAAATGGCACATTTGTACTTCTGTTCACTCATGCAGGGCAGACCACCGTGCAAACAGCGTGACCCTGGCAAGCAGAGAAATGCATTTTCCTTGTTGTTCTGCTGCTAGCTGGCGATTTTGGGGCAAGAAATGTATCCGTGTTGTGCCGGGACTCCTCAGTGTATCAGATAAAGTTTGTTGCCTGTCCCTGTGGGATATGGGGATGGGGAAACATGAAGCAACATCTCACACCCCAAGCCCTGCACTTGCCTTCCAGTATCCGGTTTAGTGGAGGAATGAACTGGCTATGATGATCTCTGCTAACCAGGGGATTTCCCTTGTTTAACTTTCAGGAAAAGAAACCGTTAATGAATTCTGTGTAAAAATAGTATACACAAACACGAGCAAGTACTTAAACCCTCCCACCGCCTGTACCATTGTGCTCGTATGGCCACAAGCACATAGTTATAGCATCATCTGCACTGGCCTGTGCGCAGATGTGGGTTTCAGAGGGACAACTTGTAATGTGTGAGCTTCACCATGGGTGTGAAGCTTGGCATGGCCAGTGCCTTTGTTTGCAGTCTCTCAAAGTCAGGAAAAGAGAGGGAAA
Organism: Egretta garzetta; assembly: GCF_000687185.1. NCBI lineage: Eukaryota > Metazoa > Chordata > Aves > Pelecaniformes > Ardeidae > Egretta > Egretta garzetta. The sequence goes on along the minus strand of NW_009270001.1, from coordinate 2,969,937 downwards.
GGGAATCTGCCTTTTATTACAAAGGCACAACTGGGGGCAGTGCCATAATATACAATAAATAATAATGAGTGCCAAAGTAGACGTTTTCTATCTAACAGCCTGTTTTGTGTGTGAAACACTTAATTTAAGCATTTCTCTTCATTCATGCATCTTTGAAAAGCCATTTTTAACAAGAAACCTGACAGCGTTCATTCATTTTCTCTGATTTAATTTTACCATTTCAGTGCTCACAGTGCCAAATTTTTTTTTTTTCTTTATGCAGGAGGTCGGACTAGGGAAGAATGGTGATCCCTTTTGGCCCTAAAATGTAGGAAAGAGAATATGCTATATATGTGTAGTGTCTTCTGTGACAAAAAAAAAAAAAAAAATTCTTCTAGCACAAGCAGAAGCAAAGCCCTATCTCTATCACGTATAACAGTATACCAAGAAAAAGTAGCGATCTGTTAATTTGGAGGTAAGAACTGAATTTTCTAAATAGTTACCTGTAAGGACCTAAACTGCACTGTTGGACTATGAATGGTAAAGGCATTGTTAATAACGAGAATGCTCTTGTTACTGAGAAGAATTCTCTTTGGGAACTTCAATGACTGGTGACCACCTAATTCCCACAAATGTCAAGAAAATATGTAAAAGGCCATTGCTAAATCCCAGTTAGATGAAAAGCATAAACCCAGCACAGGAGCAGTGATAACTAGTGCTCTGGGACCATCAAATTTTGGTAACCATTGTTACTGGGGAGGTTTTGTGCCTTTCCAACAGACTCATTTTCATACATTTATGTAATTTTATTTTAGAAGGGTGAAAAATAGCTGGAAAGTCTTTCTTGAGCAAGAGGAATGTGTCTGAAAAGGCCAAGGTGAGAGTAAGAAACAGGGCCAATTTTAAAGTTCACCCAGGAGTTCACGTATTCATTTTCATATCAACGAGATGGAGCATTGTGGGGGGCATGCGAATGCGGGAGGGCAAGACAGCCGCTAGCAAGCACCTCAGCATGCCTCTTGTTCTCTCAGATTCGGTGTAGAAAATCTGCCTCTACAACTATTTCTTTTGGCTTGAGGCTTTGCAGCTCTGAAACTTCTTATGAAGAGGAAAAGAAAAAAAAAAAACAAAAAAAAAACCAAAAAAGAAGAGAAAGAATCCCTAAAGGCCTAGTTCCATGATTTGAAAGCCAATTTTTAACAGCACACATAACTTTCAAGATTATATGCCCTGAAGCAAAGTAGAGTTCAGAAAGTTTGGTTTTTTGCTCCACAGGAAATGTTTGGAAGTTCCATGAAATTGTGTGCAGCAAGTCCTGGTGAGGGGTGGGTGGGGCAAGCCCCAAAATACTGAAGTGCAACAGGGGGAATGCTTTAAAAAAATAAAGTGTCATGCAGCTGCCCTGGAGGACAAACATGTTTCAGGTCTGAAAGGTTCAAGTGTTTGTCCCGTCATTTTAATCACGGGAAAGCTTCACATGACAGGCCCCTTGCAGTGATATTGTGTCTTGTTCAGACCTGTTTTACAGCTGTTTGGGCCAATGTGAGTCAATTCACTTAATGAAGCTCCTCCTGATTTACATCATGATAAGTACAATTGGAAGGAACCAGAGAGAGTAATTCTGGCAAAAGCAGTTCCACATGATACTCCATTAACCTACATTCACACAAAGATGCTGTCCCTTTCTTTTCTCCCTTTAATTTCTATTATGTTCAGTTCTGAATTATGAGGCTGGAAGTTGGTTCATTCCTGTCTTCGCCCTTAAGATAAATAACATAACAGATGTGTCACTGTGAAGCCCTACATGGATAGCTATTTTTCTCCCACTGAATTGCGACTTGGAAACAATGTTAGATGACAGTTGTGGACATTGAAAATTGCTTGAAATGCGAGGGGAATATTAAATTTTGAATTCAGTCCAGCCTTTAATAATGAGCCAGCCTTTGTCATCAGTTACTTAACAATAGATATGCATTCTACTAGAGAAAAATACCCTGTGGTATTATCTCAATATACACATATTGCAAATTATCATATGGTACTGCAGAACAATTACACATGGGTGCAACACGGCCCCTTGTAATCTTTTGGGTTTTGTCGACTGGAGCCTTCTTTGTCTAATAAAACACAATCTGGCGTCCATCAGGGAAGAGGAGTTGCAAGGCACCTTCCACTTTACAGGTGATCGTTGTTATTACTCACGCAGTCCTATTGGGTTTGGGGGGTTTTGTTTGGCATTTTTGTTGTTTGTTTTTGTTTGGGTTTTTTGGGTTTTTTTTCTTTTTTTTTAAATGTATCTGCATTATACTAAGAGTGGACACCATGGTTTCTTTGTGCTGAATGCTGCAAAATTCTTCCACAGAATTTATTGTGGTTCCCAATGGGGTTTTTCCTTGCATGTTATATGTGGCCAATGGGTCATTAGAGATAGAAAGAACACAGAGAAACTGTGAGAAGTACCAGTACCACTGAATTAAAACCAGTTTCTGGTAAGCATTGCAAATAGGAAATAGGACTTCTCTGTATATATATGAAAGGGACAAAAGAAAGGTGATGTAAAGATTCAAGAGAGGTGGGAATACTTAAAGGCACCTAGAAATAATGTATCTGCTAAAACCAGTTATTTCAATATAGTTTCAATAATAACTACTTCCATAGGAGATTTTCATCATTTAACTGCATGCAGAAAAATCTCTGTTGACAAGTACATGTCTCTTAAGTCTTCAGATCCTTGGCTAACTGGCTTAAATGGGTTTTCTGTGACACCCTAACCCCTTACAGAGGAGAATTTCTCTAGGTTACAGAAAACTGCAAACGCTTTATTTTGTAGAAACCATTTTGGAAGAGTTTTGAAGCCATTCTGCACCAGGACACTTATTGTAGGCTTCAGTGGGAGCAGAGATAGGCTTTTGCTGAAAGCAAACCAAAATTGTCTAAATGTTTTATAGCCAGCATATTACCTTATTCACGTTGCAGGTTTCTTAAAATATTGAAACAATGACTTTCTAATGTTGAACTTATACTTTATAATTTATGCTGCTTGATTACTTTTGTCATCTCATTCAGTGAGAACAATGAGGAAGCCAGTCAATTCTATGTTTATTTCTATTGATCACTATTATTTATTCATTAGCTGGTTTATTTGAGTCATGCCAGCAATATGCATGATGCTATACAGACAGATAAGAAGGCATTGACAAAAAACATGCAAATGCAAAAAAAGGAAGTTGCAATTCAACATGAGTGACCCAGCTAAGGACAGTCTTGATAACTGCAGTATTTTTAGGATTCTAGGGTTTGGCAATTTTTTTCCATCCTTTTTCTGACTGACATCAGCGAGACTCAGACGGAGTTTCTGCACTGATACAAATATGACTCAGTGACAACCTACGGAAAACTGGGGAGACGTATGGTTTGACTGGGGTATTATGAAAAAAGGTTTGATATGCTGGCAAGGGGAAACAAGTACAGAATGTTCTCAGTCCCTTGAGGATTGGTAAAAAAAGCAAGGAGTACAATGAATGTAAAATTTTGTATAACTATAATAAATATTTAATATTTAGACACTGGGAGTACATTAAAGTCCTGTTTGTGAGTCACTGCTGTCATAGCTAGATCTTTGGGAATAATTTTTTATTGTTTGCTTCAGCCACAGCACAAAATGTAATTAAGCAAAATGTCATGACACTGCTTTTAATCACTCTGGAAATACGCATTTTTTTTCTTCTTTTATTTATTTTTTTTTTAAACTGGCCACTTTTAACTTATATTTAACATTTGGAAGGGAGCACTAAAATCACCAAAGGACTGGATTCACAAACCTGGCCTTGTACCACCTTTCCAGATTCCACAGTCCATTGTTTAAGACATCATTTTCTAAAGGTGTTGAACCTTAAATTCAATTTCATACTTTCAAGCAAAGAGGAAATTTAAACTCTAGACTCCTTCTTTCCAGATGATTACCTTGATCATTTGGGCTGAGATGGAAAAGTAAAAATTTTTCTGACACTTCTTCTTAGACATCGTCATGGCATCTGGGTTCCTTTGTGGGACTATCTCCCCAAATTTAAAATATTGTCTTTAGTAATGTGTATTTTGGGCATTTCCAGTTGTCCTTCAGCACTGCCTCCCAACTGACTCACTAAGTATCACACAAATATGTGAAAACTTTAAGCTGAAATGGTGCCTTCAGGAAATAAATGCCTTCCTGGAGAGAAACTATTCACCACAATGTACTCTAGGCTCAGTCCTGCAATGATTTATGTCTGCACTTAATTTTGCACCAGGGGTAGCTATGCCGAAGTCAGTGGGACTGCTCAGAGTTCAGAAAGTTGAGCATATACATAAGACTTTGTGGGACTGAGCCAATGAAGAAGGATTCTGCCATTAACAGGCAGTAGAAGGAGGTGAGCAGTTTGAAAAAGAGGTTTTTGAGTATATTCAGTCATACAGCATCCCTTAGCCCAGCCATTAAACCATGGTTATTTCTTGCATTGCTTATGAGAACCAGAGCAGAAGTAGTCCTTAAAGGATCTGAAGTCCTTGAGATCCTGTGGTTACTCCATGTTTGTGTGTCCATCCTGATGTAGTGGAGAGAGCCTGCAATGCTGGAGACGATAAGCAGCTAATTTCTGGGAACAGATTTGGCTTAGTACCCCAAAAAGGACAAGTGGCTTCAAATACATGAACTTCAAAACTTTCCCAAGGTTTCTAGACCTCTTCCAAAGGGTGTCCATGAGGAAGTATGTGTGGTTACATTAGTGCTAGGAATACATGGAATAAATGAAAAATGAAACTATTTCTGTTGCTCCTTAATTCTGCAGACCACTTTTATGATACTTTTGACTGAAGAGTACAGAACCTAAGTCTGGAAGCAAACTCATAGCCCAGGAAAAACAATGTCTTCAGGTGCCTTCAGTCACAACCATCCACAAACTCCTCCTCTACACATTGAAAGAAGACCTGAAAGAAACTTAAAATTATTTGATATTTGGTTTTTCCTCCAAATCAAAGGTATATGACTATTTCTCACTTAGAAAAGAAAATTACTTCCCTCCACTGTTATTTTAGTCCTTAGAGAAAAGGATTATTCAACAGTCAGGATAAGGATCATCCTGAGGTTAGGAAATGGATAAAGATCTAAGGTGGCTACAGTTCAGCTGCTTCCCTGCCACACATTTCCTCTATGACTGCACAAGTCACCTGGACCCAAGTCCTCAGCCTTCTAAGATTTCTCTTGAAATCTAAAGGATTTAACCATCAAAATGGTCTTGAGGATCTGGGCTTCAACCTGTCTGAGGTTTTGTTTCCTACAGATAAAATAGGGAGAATAATTCTTCAATACTCTTTAGAGGTGGTGTCAGATCAGAGAAGTGTATTAAGTGTATTAATGACTGTAAGAAGCTTAAGGTAGGAAACAGTGATAGCAATGGTAAAAATCCCTTGTATATCTAGAAAGATGGAACTTCAATTTGAATGTGCCTGGGACAAACTGGTTGCATTTAATTGCATAAAAGTCTTCTTTAAAACTAGCTGACAAAATATTATTTGGCCACTTGCCTATTAAAAATATGCTTAAGAGTATGGTTAAATTACTACCCAGTGTTTGTTTCCTAATGTATTGTATCAAGTGAAGGGCAAAGATGGAAATCCATAATACAAAATCAATTCTGTTCAAAGCCAGTAAGCCCAAACAGCATTAGGAGATTTGAATTATTTCCCCCTGCCCCCCACCATCTTATTTTTATTAAATAGAAATCAAACTGAGGCTTTATAGAATCTTTTGAGAATAAAAATGATCTGACAATTTTTTTCTTAGCAAACAGTAACACTAGAAATTTGATTTCTGGCTGAATCTTGTGTTTGGCAGAGATGTTGTTTGTCAGAGAGCACTGCTTGCAGACTGATTCATTATAAACTTTGATTTCACAGGTACGAAATTAAATCAATATGTTTCCCACAAAACCAACTTTCTGTGCTTTGGGGATGAACCAGCTGGTGGGAGAAGGATGTCAGGGAAGGATGTCATGAAGGAAAGAAACCATTGCAAACAGATGTGTGTTTGCAGAGAGCAGCTTTGATTTCTAACTGGTGGTTGTGTGGTTTAACTCTAAGCGCTTACATAGTGCTTTGTATAAGCACAGTATCATTAGAGCTGCTAAAACTCCACTCCCCAAGAAACAAAAAGCACAGTACAGAGGTGCTGCAAGACCTGATTTTCTAAAAAATTTCTATGGTAAATCCAGAGAAACTGTGGCACCTGCAGTAATGTTACCCAAGGGAACAGTTTACTGACTGTGGTCTGATGGTGAAGTGTCATCAAAGTAGTCAGCTTTGAATACAGAGAACAGGTAATACGACCTCTAGAAAACCTCCAAAGAAGTTCCCCTCTTGCAGTTCAAAACCATACCATTTTCCTTGACTTGCTGATTTCAATTATTGCATGCATTGCTATTAACTTCTAGTTAGTAGCCGTGGTCCACCTAATGAGTTGCTGCATTTCAGGAGTGGAGCGCTCACTCTACCAGTTCTCTCTTTCACAAACCTGCCTCTAAATATAGAGATGCTTTTTAAGAAAAGTTTTAAGTTTTCCCTGTATTTGTTGCAAGGGAACATAAATCATGGGAACATGAAACCCATGATAAAAGCACAAAAAGAAGCCTTCAGGCATCTCTGAAAGTCAGTCTTGTCTTCCCAAGAGAATCAGTAGGTGTGGCGATATGATGTGCTATTTATGGGCAGGAAGAGATCACTATGGGAATTCCAGAAACGACTAGTGATTCGTAATGCTGAAAAAATCTCTGGAACTTTTAAGCGTTCTTCTGACAGTGAAATCCTGAAAGCCCTTAAGTCCATGATGAAACTTTTGGCTAAAATCCTTTTAAATATCCCCATTTCAGTTCCCATTTAGAGATTTCAGTTACCATTTGGCAACTTTTGATAAATGATGACATGCAAACATAGCCTTTATGGATTACTGTTATTAATCATTTGTCTCCATCCCATGACCTTTAAAATCCTTTGGGCATTTATGGATAGAGAACCCCTACATGGAGGGAGAGACATAACAGCAGTTCTCTTCTAGAAAGGCTGTGTAGCCATCTAGCCGTGTGTGCATCATGTCCTGCAGCCTCCCTGTCCTACAATACCCAGTCTCAGCAAGGAGACTCCTTTATAGCTGTGTCTCCACTGCAATAAAACCACGCACACAGATTCCATACTTGATAGTGGCTGTATTACGTGAAAGGTACAGTCTTTTGAAGCAAAGCTTTAATCAGCTTGTTCTCCTTAAGCTTCTCATGATTAAGAAACATGCATGTGGCATTGCAATACCAGTTGTTTAATATTGTGCTCACTAACAGCACGAGGAACCTGAGTTAGGTGATCAGTCCAGAAACACATTTAGACCAGCATGAAAAATCCACTCTACAACAACCAGTACACCCAGGGGAAAAACAGTTACCTAAAGCTTCTTCTGTAATCAGCGGAGGAAGAAGTGGGTACCCATTAAATGCTGAATGTCCTTTTATCGCTTGCTATTGAAGAGGTAACAAACCTTGGTTTGCAGCCCAAAGGCGAGGCGGGGTGAATCTTGGCTTTATTGTCAATGGATGAGAGTTACAGAAACCATCAAACAGGGCATGAGATAGCTCTTAGGAAAGGCAAGGATAAGCCGTGAAGATGAATGGCCCATGCAGGTGTGGATTACCTTGGTGGGAAAGGAAATGTGGGTCTTCTCTCTTCCCCGTTAGCTCACGATTTATGCATTTAAACAGCAAAACTGCATCCAGATCAGACATCTATGTTTTGAAGTGAAAAACTGCATGTTGAAAAGCTGCAATTACAGAAGAAGGTCACACAGTTATTCAAGAACTGGCAAAAATGCCTTCTAGGTAGACACTTCAGGCGTACAATCTGCCTTATTTATCAAAGAGTATTGACAGTTAGGTACCTTCAGAGGAAGAAAATACCCAAACTCTTAAAAACCAATGAGAAAGGTTTAACAAGCCTGAAGCTGATGCCAGAGAAATTAGGCACAGAGTTGAGGGGGTGGTGGGAGGAAGGCAGGGAGGGGGGCAGTTTAAACTCTCATTTTCTTGCTTATTTTCTGTTTTTTTTCAGCCAGGAAAGTCAAAATAACAAACAAAGCACTGACTCCACCAGCTCTTAGCCTGTAGATCACAACTGGATGCATTTCTGGAAGGCCTGTGTTCATCAAACACAAACTATTCATTAGCCCAAACACCAATTACACAGTTCAGCTTGGTTATCACACTGAAGTGCATGGTGAGCTGGTGGTTAGCAGCAGTGACCTTCTGCTGGCTCCTGCTGCAGGCAAACTCTGGCTTGTCCAGCAGCCCTTTTCCATCTGTGATAGCCCTGGCACAGTCCCAAACCAGACGAATGGGAGCAAGTTTTTTTAGAGGTAGCTATGTTGCATATATACAACCTGAGAGAATCCCCCGAGACTTGGGAAATCTTTGGCCATCCATCCAAGGACCAAAGAATTAGGCCAAGGTCTTGGGGAAAAAAAAAAAAAAAAGGCTAAAAGAAAGGGAAGACAATTCTACAGAGGTCAGGAAAAAATGTTTCTCGAAGTGGAAGCTGGAGGAGGAATGGCATTAAATAAAGGAGCAATACTTAGGGAGTGGAGCTGGGGAGTCGGGATGGAAAGAAGAGCTGGAGGGAAGTGAAAACCAAGAAAATCATTTTACAAAACATGCTGGAGTCACTGGCTCCTGCAGTGGGGTAATTCGAGGCCGGGCATACATTATACTTGGGGAAAGTAAATAATGGCAATAAAGCCGTAATTCCTACAGTAATTGGAAGTGCTGCACAGGAACTTATTTTCAATTTGGTGACTATGTGAGACTTTCGATAGCTATTAGGAGGATAATTAGGGGTGAAATGAACATTAAATCAATGTTTGCAAGCTAAAGCTCTATGTGTGTGTGTATGAGCATGGTTATTTTTGCCTTCACACAAAACCAGAACAAAACTTTCCACTCAAAATCATATTTTTTCCCTGCAAAAGTGCATTTTGTCTCATTTTCTGCACTAAAAACACATTATTTCCTTTTCAAAACATTTTTCTTATTTCCCTTCATTCCTTATGGCCACATTTGTGTAGGAAGGGAGCTTTGCTACATGACAAAAGGAGACTGGGTCACACTGGCAAGCTGAAATCTTAGGGGTAAATCACTTACTGATGCAAATCTGAAACCTCCCTGGCCCAGACTGGAGGAAAGAGGGGCTTGGAGGTAAGGAACCACACATAAGTCTGCTTAAAATCAGCTGTGCTTGTACTGAACTTCTGGATAGACTTGTCTTTTACTGGGCAATTGTTTACCAATAATGACCCTGGGCTCACCAAGTTTTCAAAAACCCCTTTCAGAGAGAACCATCATCTGCTGCATACATTTCAATACTACCTCCTCACGGCATGCATTTAAAAGAAAGCACCTTATTATAACAAGCAGAGAAACTGGGTAACACAGAGGTGCTTGGCTAAATGGAGCAGCTGCTTTTGGCCTGAATAGCTGTTCGGTGTAAATAAGCCGTGGCAGTTTTTCAATTGGATTCGGAGCTGATGCAATAAGGCAAGAGAAGAACAAAACTAACCGGGTAATTAAGAAAAATGAAAACAAAAAAAACAGGGAGAGAAGAGAGAGTTGTGATCTGTGAAATATCATGAAATAAAATAAAAAGTCCCTCCTGGGTGTTCATTTGAGCAGGGTGGAGTGCATTTCCCCCCCAAACTGATGGTCTAAAGAAGATGTCTGTGCTGTCAGGGCCCGATGAAGTGCTTCCAAGCCACAGGGCAGGGCTTCACGCTGCCTTCACACGGGGAAAGTTTTCTGCGCTTGTCTGTGCAGCAACACACATTCTCTCAGATTAATTCCAGCTGTGCAGTGCCTTGCTGGCAGAGTCGTTATGTATTAGTAATGCTATCCGATTTGAGCAAATGGTCTCCCTTGCACAGCTCACTTTCTCACCAATGCTTTCTCTTGCACATACATAGAGACACAAGCCTTGATTATCTTCTTTTAATCTTTTTTTTTTTTAATAAACAAAAGAGGCCAGATTTTTCCCTATCTGCTTTCTTCAAGAAAAGGGTTTAAAATTCAGCTACCCTTCTTATTAACACAAAATCCTCACTACCTTCACCTAGAAATAGCGCTGAGCAAGGGTTTGCTGACAGCTTTGTCATTTACAAGCAGGAGATTGCAAGCACTGTCCTGGTGGTGTAAAACAGGAGTAACTCCACCGTCAGGGGCTCTTTTGTGTGGAAATCCACATGAGATTACAGCACATGAGATGGTAGCTGCAAAGCTTTGGGATGTTCAGCCCTAATCCTTAATTTGCCAACCTGCTCAGCCCAACCATCAATTTATACAGAGCTGGTATGCTCAAACATCTCCCTTTACATTTCCTAGCCTTGCCGTTTTTACTGCTTGATTCTTATCTAGGGGTGCTGTAGCAACCACTTCTCTCTTCGGGACCAGAGACTTATCTTCTGCAGTGGTGGCACGTGGTGGGTCACATCATGGTCATTTCATTTCCACGACAGACATTCTGCAGGTCTGAGACTGCCTTCCTCTGAGAACATTTCACATACTTGTGGTTTCGGCCATACACACACATACATATGTGCAGACACACACACACGTATATAAGGAAATTCCTGCAACAGCACCACTAGCGTGACTGTCACCTTGCCGCCTTCCTCTCCCATGCATTCACAGAGGGACAGATGGATTGCAGTGACTCGATTTCTTCCCAAAGACTGAGCTAAAGCCTTCTGAGTTCCAGACTCAGCATTACTACATGAAATGTGTATTATGGCAGTCATACTGTTTTACATGTGTATAAGCATATATGTATGCATACATGTTCCATACATAAGTGCTCTTTACTTACGCTAAAGGTAGCAATAATATATACTAAATCTTACACCTGTGCCCTAAAGCACTTTACAACATGTCGTAGGAACGACATGTTAGATAGATATACATTTGGTGCCCTAAAGCACTTTACAACATGTCGTAGGAACTTACGCATTAAACTAAGATATACATTTGAGGCTCCTTGCCACAAGGTGTTCCTCAAGGTAGTTTTCCATACAGCTTTCCAGCTTCCTTCTTTTCTGAGTATTGTATCAGTCTGCAAACCAGTACTTGGAGAAGGTGTTTGTTTATATGAAGGAAAATATGATAAAATTCATTAGAATTCTAGTAAAATTCTAAGGCACTAATTTTTCATGTTACGGAACCAGCTTTCAGCAAAGATGAACAGGGGCCTAAGGTTTAAAGAAAGTATCAAATGGTCAGTGCTCACTATTACATTTATTTTGCTCTTGTTCCTTTGCTCTTCCACCATTCTCAAATCCTTCTCCCACCAAAAGCTGCCAAAAAGCCATTAAAACCTTAATTTGAAATCAGTTGAGAAATAAGTCTGAAAGATGGGAAAATGAATTGCAGTGCCCCACTCCCATACCCTGGCACTATTTTTTCTTTTTTTTTCCTATGCTTGGGAGGCCCAGTTTGCTACCACAAATTTTAAGAGTGATCATGGGCAAATCAGTTTGGTGTGTATCCCCAAAGACATTCAGAAGTCCTCTTACAGTTGACCATCCAGTTGTTGGCTTCTTTGTGCCTCAGTTTCCCATGTAAAACTGAACTTACCAACACTCCTGTTGGGGAATAATCCACTGGGTAATACAGTTATAAGACTGGCGTGCACGAGGAGCTCTATAGCACAATTTTGGAGAATTTATTAATAGCATTAATCTATGCAGATTAGTGGATACTTGTTGTCCTCATGGTATCTAAGCTGTCTCACAGACCAGTCAATAGCTTTAAGGTTGGAGGGCAAACCACCACCCAGCTCTGTGTGTTGGGTCTTCATTATATCTGACTTCAGCAAATGCTGTGTTGGAGTAAAGGTAAACAGAAACACTGTGCTTGTACTGCTGAGATTTGTGTCGCTCCGAGGGCAGCCATGTGTGGTTCACAAATGCCTTAAGTGTGTTGTAACTTTTGGAATAGAGATATCAGACTTCAAATCCACTTCTGAATTTGCATAGTAGCTACAGACTGCTCAGGAAACAAGATACATTGGATCATAACCATTGTGTTATGTACCCGTATCCTGCCTCCTGCAAGCTCCTTCTGAAGACTCAGTTTGGAGTCAACATAGCTTCAGGCCATGAGAAACCTTATCATACTGCAGGGAATACAAGAGAGGTGGTGGTACTTTTGTGGGGGTTCCTGTGGCTAACATAGCTGTGACTTGCCAGCCATGTGCTTCTGGTTAACATTTAGAAGATCTCTCCAAAATGGAAAAATGCTATAAAAACACAGACTATTACTGAAGAGCTGCCCAGCTATTCTATCTTGTCTGTGTGACTGCTCTGGGTGACTGATCTCTCATTGTTTTGCTGTATGCATTCCCCTCGGGGAAGTCAGCTTGCACATTTTGTATCTGATGCTGGGTGGGGAACTATAGCACATTTACTTGTTGCAGAGGTTTCTCAGGTGCCGTGATTTGATGGAACTGTTTGCCCACCCAGACTGCGAAGTCAAGTACGTTTGCCCTAACCTCTTGTCTTGGTTTGTAACCTTCATAGCTGCATGTATTTTAATATTCAACTGACAATATTTATCCCCCTCGCTTGGTAAGTCTGGTCTATGTTAGTAGGTTGGTAATGTCCATTGCTAAAAGGTCTGAGTGCATTTTAACTTTTCCACTGTGGCCATGTTAAGTGCATGGACATTGTTCATACATGCAAATTACAGATGTAAAACAGTGTGCAAAATGGGATCAGTTGCAACTGATGTTGACTTATTTAGCAGAGCAGAGGTTTGCTAGCTTGTTATTTTCCTTGATCAGAGAAAATTAATCTTCTTCCCCTGCCATAAGTAGTGATATAAATTATGTTCATAACTGATTTTGGGAAGAGTGATAAGAAAGAAATATTTGATCCTTGATCCATCAATAGTTCTCTGTCATCTTTAGAGCACATTATAATGCTGCTCTGGTATTTAATTCTACAAATGTCCCTGACACCCATTTCTTATGTAGGTAAGACAGTCCCTTGTGAATGGTGTCCTTTGGTTTCATTTCTGTGATACAGCTTTTGAGGAAATCAGAGCCAGAGAACTCTACCTCTGGTAAGAGCCAATGTACCTTATTCCAAAAACGCATTTTTATCAAAGCACTGGCATATGGAACTAACAAACTAAATAACTAAATAAATAAATCAGCAGCTCTGCAGTGGGTGAGAAAAAGGGAAAATAGGTTTCTGGAGAATAAAATAAGATTATTGTGTGCCAAAAGACTGAGATTGCACTGCCATAAAATGGCAGGAATAAAAATGTTGATGAAAGTACCAGCAAAATAAAATGTTCCAACTTAGTGACATTGCACTTGTCCAGAAATAGAAGAACATAAGAGGAGGAAGCACAAAGAGAACTAAAGGTGAAGAGTAAAGATAAGAATGATTCATAAATTGAAAGATGATTATTTTTTCCCCTTCTTCTCCTAAGGAATAATGCATCCAGTAACGTAACAAGTACTTCTTCAAGGGCATTGAAGGACTGCTGCACTTTAGATATTGAAAATGGAAAAGCCAAGAAGAATGTGGCCAAAATGCTTGAAGATGGGGGGTAATAATATTTTATTTCTTTAGAAATTGCCATGTATTGAAGCTTGAATTGACTCTGAAGATGTATTCTTGGAAGCAGGAACAAAAGAATAAATAGAAGTAATCTACAGAAATGGGCTGGAGAGGAGTTTGCTCATAACCATAGGAAAAGGAGAATGAAAATAGGAGGAATATAGGAACATATCTTTCACCTTCATTCTCTGTAACCAGGCTCTGGGCATTTTCACCTCTTTTAAAGATATGGCACCATTGTAAAAAGCAATATAAAGGTTGTTGAAGGCAGTCATAAACTGCTAGTCAAAATGTGTTTATAGAGTAGGTTTATTATTTCTATATTTATTATAAGTGTACATCCTAGACAGAACTTTGCAAGAGGACAGAAGATAAAACTGACACTTTTTTGAACTTGAGTATAAATGGCTTCAAATCTTTCAAAAAGGTTGGATTCGAAATTATTTTTAGAGAACATTGAAGGAGAATCAGTGCTCTTGTACTCAAGGCTTGCGTTAAGAGTCAAACTTCCAAGACTTAGTCCATCCCTTCCATGTGGATCTGTGTGGGCTTGTCCAGAGTCCTCTTCACTTTTCATGTTTTGGCTTCTGTCACGTCAAACAAGTTGTCCATCTCACACCGCAGGTCTTTGACATATCAGGGTTCACTTCTTCACTGTGTTACAAACAACCAACACTCTGTAAGCTCATTGTTGTTCGTAATATCAAGAAGTATAGTTTCATTAATTAGATAATGCATTTTATCCATTGTCAAGTTAGACCTGTATTCCTCTGCTTTTCAATTTGTGAAGTCCATAGATCAAGTTCAAGACAGCGCAATATGCTACGTAGAAAACAGGAGGGACAGTTTTTCAAAGGCACAATCATCCATGGCTCCCTATAAGCAAGTGGGAACAAAATATTTTCAAGTCTAGGGACTATGAGATCTGTGATGGCTCCACAGATATTGTCTCAGGATCAGAAACAAAAAGTAAGAGACCTGTATCACTGCGTGTTTTTCCGTTTTCTGGTGTACCCAGGAGTAGTCCAGTTTGTCCCTTTGGAAAACTCCTTTTCCTTCCAGAACTAATTGTATAGAAATAGTAAACGTATTTTCTTCATTATCCATACAAACTCGAGCATATTGGTTTGATCACACAATACTGACGTAGGGCCAAATCTTCCCCTTCCCCAAGAATTTAAACAGTAATGTGCAAATTGGCCCCTGACAGCCATTTCCTCTTGAGTATGTGAGTTGTGACCATTATGGTGTCAGGTTCTGTGTTTCCACACCCCCCCAAAAATATGATTTTCATTATTTTTTTGTTCCCTAGGACAGTAGTCATACTACCAGTAATGGTTAAATACAAATTCTTGGAGTGCTCCTCCAGAGAAAATAAGAAATTATTGAGAAGTGTTGGTGAAGTGCTTGAAAAAATTGGACATGTAAGTCGAATGCTCTGCTTTTTTACAGAGAGAATTTATGGTTTAGGGTTTTTTGAATAATAATCATGAGATCCTGAGAGACTGTGCAAATTAGGGACTGTTGCCTGTGTTTTCTTTGTGAGTAAAGAAGTATATGTCCATATTCATTCTAATTGTTCAAGTCTGATGAAGATGCAAGGCTGTTTAGCAGCTAGAGCCACAAACCAGGAGGCAAAGGAAAGAAGCCCATTCTCCACCTTGCTGATGAATAAATGAGTCATCTGTTTTAAGAAATATTTTTCATAATTAGGTGATTTCTAAAATGTAAGTTTGAGATATGTGCCAAAAGGAGGTGTGAAAGAAGTTGTAGGACAGCTGAAAAAAAAATCAACGTAGAGTGGAGAAGTTAATTTATGTGGAAATGTATAAAAATGCAGTTATAGAATGTATTTAGGGACAAAAAACCCTCAGTCTTTGCTATTTACTACTCAATGTGCATACAGCAATGCCAGAAAGTGTTTTCTAGGATGTTTTTAAGATGTTTTAAGTATAAAGATACCTATTAAAACATGTAGTTCTGTCCTGTGAGTGATGTGAAGCAGAAGAGGTATCCTCTGAGATAAAGCAGTGAATAGAATAGAGTGATGGCCATCTGTTCCAGAGGAAAACATGAGTCACTGTTCAATAATCAGACAAGTATATCTGGTGTCCGGAGATCTAAAAGGTTCTAGCTGATTGTCCTCCAAACCATATTTTAACAAGGTTTTGGAAAGTTGAGGAAATTTCCTGAAGATTGGATGACTGCCAGTGAAATCCCAGCATTTGAACGGAGCAGAAGAGGTGACTCAGTAAACCGGTTGGTCAGATTTCACACTGGCCAAACTATTGGAACAGTTAATTCAGGACTCCATCAACAAAGAATTAGAGGCTAAAAATAAAATTACTGCTAGTCAACATGTTTGCATGGAAAGTATGTCTTGTCAAATAAATGTGGGGTGGGTTTTTTTGACAACATTACAGGTCTGGTTGATAAAGACAATGCTGTTGACATAATATACTTGTATTTCTCCAATGAATTTGATTTAGTACAACATGACATTTAGATTTAAAAAACCTACATTATATGGAATTAAGAGGGCACACATTAAATGGATTAAAACTCCCTGTCTGACAGGTCTTGAAACAGTTTTTAATGGGGAGAAATCAATGAGTTGAGTTGCCGCTAATGCAGTCTCCAAGGGATTAGGGTGTTAATCCAGCTCTCTTCAGCATTTGTATCAATGAGATAAGTCTTTGTCAGTAAAATCTGAAGATGCCACAACAGTTTTCAGATGGCCAGTGATGAGTAATGAGTCTTTGGAATTGCCTGACCAAAGGTTCAAAATCTAACAGACTAAATTTGTAAACCAAACAAAATATGCAACACCCATCAACAGAAGCTGTGGGTCAAATGTATAAGATAGAATCACAGAATCCTGGAATGGCAGGGGTTGTAAGGGACCTCTGGAGATCATTTAGTCCAACCCCTCTACTAAAGCAGGCTCACCCAGAGCAGGTTGCACAGGATATTGTCCAGGCATGGTTTGGATATCTCCAGAGAAGGAGACTCCACAACCCCCTGGGGAGAAGACACTGCAGTGAAAAAAAAAAGCAACTGAAAATTAATCTCAAAAGCAGGAAACACAAGGTGATGACTATCTGAGTGTGGGATTCTTGTGTGCTTCTGGAACAACTATGTCCTCAGAAAATATCACAAGAGAAATATTGAGGAAAATATTTAATAATGTCGCTGTGTTATAATTATAGGAATAACAAACATTTTTCAAATTTCCAGACAAAATGACACTTGGAAACAAAAATGGCAATCTTTTCTTCAGAAAATGTCAACACAAAATATTAGATATTTCCAAATGTTCTTTCAGCTCTTTTGGCCACAAAGATTTATATTGATTTTGATCACACTTCATGAATTACTCACATCCCTCTGGAAATGCATTTTGTTGTTGTGGGGGTTTTTTGCTAATGAATTTACTCATTCAAAAAAACAGTCATTCATCTCTGTTCATTACTCAGCATTGGTAGAAAGGCTACTAAATTTCTCATGGTTGCTTGAAATAAAATGGAGTAAGAAAATAAAGGGTTTCTGCAGATGGAAGGCAAGTATTATCAATTTGTATTTGAGAAAAAAAAAGGCTCCATGTGATTTGAGCACTGTACATGGCTGCTGACATATGGAAAACTTGTATAGCAGGGGACTGGGCAGAAATGGGTGTTTTAATCTTCCAGACACAAGAATGCCCAAGAGCTAAAACTAAGAGAAATTCAAACTTGAAATTACACTGAATTTTCTACTAGTGGCAGTTGCAGTGTATGGGATCTGCTCATCAGCCAGTGTGGTGGGTTCCCTGTTAATTGAAACATTTAAGGCAAGACTAGGTACCTCTCTAAAAAATGTGTGGTTTAATCCGCCTTCAGAAAAAAAAAAAAAAATCAGACAACACACTGTATATACAATAGATCATCATTACCTGCCTTTTCATCCACCTAAGCTAGAAAATCAAATCAAATCAAACTAATTCAATCTCATGATTAAAAAAAAAAGAGAGAGAAAGAAAGAGAGAAAGAGAGAAAGAAAGAGAGAAAGAAAGAGAGAAAGAGAGAAAGAGAGAAAGAGAGAAAGAGAGAAAGAGAAAGAAAGAAAGAAAGAAAGAAAGAAAGAAAGAAAGAAAGAGAAAGAACCTCTTATAATTGATGGACCTTTTATAAAGAGGCTTGAATTTCATCTTTCATAATTATACTCTAAATTCATGCTCAGATAATTCAGAATGCCTCAGATTTCTTCTTAAAGATGAAATAGAGTAATTCCTGGCTGAATCTCTGAAACTTCCTCTAGAGCATCACTGATGTTAAATTGCTATTTGTCTCCCAGCAGCCAGGATGAACCTCCTCTTTCTGCCTGTCAGACCCATGCAAATGCTGCTCTGCCATCACACGGTCTCCTCCAAACTCAGAGCACTCCTCTGTATTTATTTGCTCTCTCATTTCTGGGCATTGTCTGTGTTTAATTCCAAGTCATTTTTCTAAATGTATCCATGAGCACATGCACTATGCATCCAATTTGGTCGTCTTATTATGTATGCCCAATGCATTTGTATACGTTCCTTTTAACTTGGATCCCAGCATGTGGCTCATTACTTCATTCTCCCCGCGCCTGACACGTTAACTTATTTTCTTGCTCCATAAGTCAGCATGTTAAGCTGATAGAAAGTGATCTACTGAAACATGAAATATTTTTTTTTTTCTTTTGGTTTTTAAATACAAGACATTGCAGCGTAGAGGGATTTGGACATGTTGCAATACTCTACTCCAATATTCTTTTAAACCTACGGGTTAGGGCTACTCTCTGAAAGGATGTTGTGAATACTTGGCAGGTACTTTTTTTCTCCTTTTCCCTATTGTGCACATGGTGAGTTGTGGGCTCAGAGGGTGACATTTTTGACAGATAAAACTCCCATCAGAGTCCATGGCTTGTATTAATACATGGTGATGTTTTGATATAACTGTTAGGAGAAGGAGTCTGTACAAAAGAATTTTTAATGTAAACTCCAGACAAAATTAGAATGAAAATTATCCAAATAAATTTTAATTCAATATATATTTAAATACCTAAATACTCCCATGATGGCTTAGTAAATCAGAGAAGCAAGTTACTTTTCTGCCCTACCCCTGTTTTCATACTGTCATATATATTAATGCATTCTGGTGGAAATCAAGAAAATTTTTCAAAATTTATGTATATTATGTATATTATTTCCAATTCTTCCCCTCTAATGATATTTTATACTATTCTTTGGCTGTTAGAAAATTGGTTGATGCACCTGCAAAACAAAACATAAAGCAGCAAGACTGAGACAAGTTGTTCCTTGTGAAAAGTTCCTGAAATGTCTGCGGGAAAGGTCAAATCTTCTGAAAGTTCTTGAGGAAGTTTTAGTTTTAAGAGCAGGAGGACTTGGTGGCTTTTTTTATTGTGTTTCTTCCCAAACCTGGGAGAGCCAGTTTTATAACACTTGAAGCTGTTTCACATCTGCAGTGCAAATGCTATCACCTTCCAGTGATGCTCCCATCTCGGACAGGACTATGCTCTGAGGCACAATTTTAGTGCTGCTGTGGCTGCCTGTAGCAGTGTTAGTCTTGGTGCTTTCCATTGCAGGTAACATTATTTCTTGAAAACCAAACTCATCATTCAGTTATTGAGAAGAGGCCTATGGTGCCTGACTGAATCTGTCTTTCCAAGTTGTCCTGGTTTCAGCTGGGACAGAGTTAATTTTCTTCCTAGCAGCTGGCACAGCGCTGTGTTTTGGATTTAGGATGAGAAGAACGTTGATAACTCCCTGGTGGTTCAGTTGTTGCTGAGCAGTGCTTACACCAGTCAAGGACGTCTCAGCTTCCCCTGCTCTGCCAGGGGCACAAGGAGCTGGGAGGGGGCACAGCCAGGACAGCTGACCCCCACTGGCCAGGGGGGTATTACAGACCATAGAGGGGAGTTGGCCTGGGAGCAGCAATTGCTGCTCAGGGATGGGCTCAGCATTGGTCAGCAGGTGATGAGCAATTGCATTGTGCATCACTTGTTTTGTATAATTATAATTATATAAATATTATTATTATTATTATTTTCCTCTGCTGTTTTATTATACCATCTTTATCTCAACCCACAGGTTTTAGGTTTTTTCCGATTCTCTCTCCCAGTCCACCCAGGTGGGGGGAGAGAGTGAGCGAGCAGCTTTATGGTGTTTAGTTGCCAGGTGGGGTTAAAACATAACACAAGTGAACAAACCATTCACTTGTAGGTGGGCTTTGCCGAGCATCTGAGATTAACCCTGGCCCTCCTCTCCCAGTCTTTGTGTCTGCAATACACTTTGTCTGTAGGCTACATTTTACAGGGATGGTAGGGATGTCCATTGTTGGAGGCAGTAATAATGGAAACTTATGCTGATAACTAATCATTTCCTTGATGCTTTCCATTCCCGGTGCAGTGTGTGATCTGGGCTGGGCATAGACCAAGTTGCTTCTACTCCGCTTTAGCCACTTTTTAAAGGCTTGTTCAATTTTACGAATAATTTCCT
>NW_009270001.1:2921036-2949734 GCF_000687185.1 Egretta garzetta | reverse complement strand
CTCTTTCCTTTTATTTTGTGACCATCAAGTGGATGTTCTCCAGCTTTACATCAGCCTTTTGATCTCAAAGACTCACTTGGGACTGGGCTAGTGCGGTGCATAGGAAAGTAAGGCAACGATAAACAAGAGCTTAATGCAAGGCTCTGCTGTCGCTACTGAAATTACCCGCAATTCCTCTTTTCAAAGCACGATCTGATTAAAAAAAAAAAAAGAAAAATAAATTTTTCCATTGATTACCCCAGACACCGGAGTCTGTGTCAGTTAGGCAACAACATTTCCCACTGAAATCAATAAGTGTTTTTGAGAGGTGAGGAAAACATACCCGGTAGCCAGTCTAATCTGTATATGATTGCTAGGATTTGTGTGTACCCTTGTGTTAATACTTTTCCGTGGTTTTTCGCTTTCTTTTTGTTCTTTCCCCACTAAGGACAGGGATCATCACATGGTACCATGTGTGCTAGGTTACATAATGGTGATTCACTCCCAAGAGAGAGCATAGGATTGGAAATGACGGAAAAGGTATGCCAAGTTAACAAACACCGTGCATGCATTATAATGTGGCTGTGAGTTTCCAAATAGATACCTTGGGAGAAAAAAAAAAAAAAAGATAGATGCATGTTGATTTATTGAACAGGTTGTCCAGCCTATGTGTAAAATCTTTGTGACAGCAGAGTACATCATGGCATCCTGCAGCTATCCCTCAGCTTACTCATCACCTACTGGGAAATGCACTGTCCTTGTTCATTACTTCTCCTCTTTCCAGAGATATACATTTGCAAGTTGTCTTCCTTTTGTAAAAAAAAATCAGGCATAAAATCCTTTGTCAGATTTATTCCCTGGGATACAACTTAATATATTCTTCCTCTGCACATGCTCTGAGCTGTTTTCTGTCCGCTATGCATTGTGGCAACTGTGTGCAAGCATTCAAAATTTGAAGTCGGGAATGTGTCCTTTTTCTGATAATGGGTGTCTTTGCTGGCTAAGTAAGGGTGCTGTGGGCTGTAAACGCAGTATAGCCCCAAAATGTTACCTGCTGCCTGAAGGGCCTTCTCATGGCAAAATTGGGTGTCCTTGGCCAAACTCATCTGATTGGCTTCACCTGATGAAGAGAAAGCTAACAGCAATTAAGCAGCCAGGCCATAGCGTCAGAGGAGTATCTCCAGGTCTGCTGAGAGCTTTGCTAAAAGTGATTTCATTCGAAACAAGATTTCAAAAAAGAATGAGAGTGGCTTTCAGCCAGATGGAAATGTATTTTAGAAAAGTCTGTTTATGACAATATTTTCCCAGTTTTCATCTGCTTTCGTCATCTGTTTAGTTTATTTGTTGTCTGAAACCTTTGAAAGAAAATGTTTTCACAAATGTGAAAACTTTCCTTCTCTAGTTTTCCTTGTCTTTCAAGAGTAAAAAATAATAATAATAAAAAAAACAAAAGCAAAACCAAACAAAACAAACAAAAAAAGAAAAGGTATTCCTTCTGCGATGTAGATGTTGTCCTGGTCCTTAAATCACTTCCACTGAACCCAGCCCTCCGTGACTCAGGGAACAAGTTCATTCCTATCACAATAAACTGAAGAGGAAGTGATTATCGGAGAAAAAGACAAGAAAGAGAAAAAAGGGACTGTAATACTTTTTAAAGGAAGCAGAAAATCAGTCTGTTTGCCCATTCTGACCTCCCACATCCTCAGCCAGCCACTTCCCAGGCCTTGGGAGCTCCTGAACAATACAAGCAGCCTTACTAGAGCATGTGTGTAGAAGTCTAACAACTGACCAAAACTCTTTTCATCTCCTCCAGCCCCAGGCAGATGCATGGGCATAACTGGGAGGTATAAAGTAGCGCAAGTGTAATATTGCAAATAGGAGCCCAAGTCACAGCACCACATACCACAGCTCATGCTACGGTGATGTTCTCAACATGGTCTAGTTGTGGTTGCAAAGACACTTATGAAAACAGCCATGTTATAGATGTGGGCCAATTCCCTGTGAAAGAAGCAAGAGCTCAACACTCAGATGACAGCAGACAGCTCACTTCACTGCTTCACCTCTGTTGAAGCAATGCCTGATGTTTTAATAGTGCATCCATCTTTCTTCCAGGTGAAGGAAAAGCAACAGGTCAGTCCTGTGAGTTCAAAGCAAAGACACTTGTTGAATAGGCTTGGTCTTTGCTTCCCTCCTCAGTTGCAACAGAAGGATTTATGACAACATGGATGCAACAATGACTGTACAGAGTTTTAACTCATCTTGAATTTCCTAGAATGCAAAATTTACATTCCTGCCAGAAAGCATCTTGCATTTTCAAATTATTGATAGTGTAACTGGTTATCTAGGCAGAATTTGTATCTGGTCTTTGTGTGCAGAACTGTATTAAACCTACATAGTCCATGCTGTCAGTGTTGAGAAGCAGGTAGAAAACATGTGAGAATCACCATCCTTCTGCTTCTGTACGTATTTGTACTCTGTTCTGCATATGGCTCTGGCCAGAGGAAAAACAGTATTTTGCTTTCACCGGGAATGCTGTAAAGTCTGTGAAGATGTATTTATCTAAACTTCCATTATATCACGAGGGTCTTAACTAAATTGACTGTTCAGGTGCATTTGAGATGTCCTTCCCATCTGGCCTCCATTTACCATTTTAGAAGACCATTTTAAAAGAATATGGTTTCCTTATTGGTCCCGCATTATAGCTACCCACTCTGTGAGGATCTCTTCCCTATCCTGGGACACCTCAAATGGCACTAGGCTGGAGGTCTGGCTGATGCAGTCAGTAGAGCCTACAGAGCTAGCCAATTCCACCTGGGTTGGACTCTAGTATAGGTGAGCTGAAAAATGCCCTATATCTCCATTAACTATAAAGTCTAACGGGACATATATTTATGTGTCCTCCGCATCAGGGAAGTACAGGGAGTGTGTACTGCCTCCATCTTCCTTGGATTTTTCACAGAATCACAGAATCGCAAGGGTTGAAAGGGACCTCGGGAGATCATCTAGTCCAACCCCCCCGCTAAAGCAGGTTCTCCTAGAGCATGTTGTACAGGACTTCATCCAGGCAGGCTTTGAATATCTCCGGAGAAGGACACTCCACAGCCACCCTGGGCAGCCTGGGCCAGGGCTTGGGCACCCTCAAAGTAAAGAAGTTTTTCCTCATATTCAACTGAAACCTCTTATGTTTCAGTTTGTGCCCATTGCCCCTTGTCCTGGCACTGGGCACCACTGAGAAGAGTCTGGCTCCATCCTCGTGACATCCACCCTTAAGATATTTGTATGTGTTGATGAGATCCCCTCTCAGTCTTCTCCAGTATTTTAAAGTAGCAGAAAAATTACATGTGCTTTTCTAACAGACAGAAAAATGCATGAGCCAATTGACTCGCATCAAACAAGAGTGAAATATCTTGTTCCACTTTTTATGCATAAGAACTCTATACTTCCCTTCATCCTACACCAAAGTGTTTCTCGTCTGTTGCTCTGAAACGTCTCTTATTCCTAGCAGATTCAATTATTTTTCTTCCCATATAGGCAGATATTCCATACTCACTGTGAGACATATGTTTCTACCACTAGTGGGCATACAGACCATTACTTAGATTTCATCTTGATGCCTTTTTTTTCAAACCATCTATTGGATATCTCTGCATATTCAATAACAGCGCAGCCTTCCAGCGTATCAGCCACTACTCTCAGTTTTGTGTCATCAGTGAACTTGCTGAAGGTACACTCCATCCCCTCGTCCAGGTCATTGATGAACAAGTTGAACAAGACTGGGCTGAGTGCTGAGCCGAGTACTGAGCCCTGGGGAACTCCACAAGCTACCGGCCTCCAACTGGACTCTGCCCCACCGATCAGAACCCTCTGAGCCCTGTCGTTCAGCCAGTTCTCAATCCACCTCACTGTCCACTCATCCAACCCACACTTCTTGAGCTTTTGGGTAAGAAGAGAGTGAAAGAAGCAAGGTGGAACCCTTATAAACATAGCTAAAGTAGATTCAAGTTTCTAAATGTATGTTTGCTGTCACTAGATCTTGCTCTTTTACGTTGCTTTGTTTAGAGATCTGCTACAGTTTTGTATGCATAACATAAGTGCCCACAAAGTTTGCTCTGTATGTTGATATATCTGACCTTGGTGCTGGGGAAGGTTATGGAGCAGATCACCTTGACTGCCATCACATGACGTGTACAGGACAACCAGGTGATCAGGCCCAGTCAGCATGAGTTTAAGAAAGGCAGGTCCTGCTTGACTAACCTGATCTCCTTCTATGACAAGACGACCCTTAGTGGATGAGGGAAAGGCTGTGGATGTTGCCTACATGGACTTCAGTAAAGCTTTTGACACAGTTTCCCACAGCATTCTCCCGGAGAAACTGGCTGCTCAGGGCTTGAATGGGAGTACACTTCATTGGGTAAAGCACTGGCTGAACCAACGGACCCAAAGAGTTGTGGTCAACAGAGTTAAATACAGTTGGCAGCCGGTCACAAGTGGGGTTGCCCACTTTTTGCAATGATCTGGACGAGGAGATCGAGTGACCCCTCAGTAAGTTTTGTGACAACACCAAGTTGGGCGAGAGTGGGTAGGAAGTAATGCTGGGTTCAGGGTTGAGCCCCTCCCTCCCCGAAGGACCTGGAGGGGCTGGAGCATGTCAAGAGAAGGGAAGTGGAGCTGGGGAGGGGTCTGGAGCCCCAGGCTGCTGGGGAGTGGCTGGGGGAGCTGGGGGGGTTCAGCCTGGAGCAGAGGAGGCTGAGGGGAGCCCTCATCGCTCCCTATAACTGCCTGAGAGGAGGGGGGAGCCGGGGGGGTCGGGCTCTAAGGATAGATGAGGTGCTGAGGGCCAGGGTTTAGTGGTGGGATGGCAGGGGTAGGTTAATGGTTGGACTCGATGATCTTAAGGATCCTTTCTGACGTAAATTATTCTAGTGTTCTTTATTCTGTTCTATTTGATTTTATGATTCTATGACTTGTTGGGTTTTGGTGCAGTATGTATCACCCCAAAATATGAAGCCCTTCACTTTGTTAAAAAAAAAGAATGGTCTTCCTAAGAGCTGTGAAATTCTCTCAGCTGCTGAGCCCTCAAATCCAGAGCTCTCTTTCACCCCACGATCCCTGTTCCTGCATTCATGACCAAGGCTGAATCAAATGATGGAAGCTAGACTACATTTGTAATGGGATTAATGGAGTTTTTAATAGATAATTTATGGCTGATCACATACATTCAGAAGGGATGCTGAACCAAAATGTTCATGCAGACATATTTAAAGGAAAATAATAATGACAAAAAACTTTCATTTCCATTTATAATGTACCTTTGCTTGACCTTAATTCAGTTAGTTTATGCAATATTCATAGCAGCAAAAAATCTTTCCTATATCTTTTTTAAATAGTTCCACTGTAAGCCTGAGTGGATAGTAAAAGGAAATAGTAATAATGAATAGAGTCTTTTGAAATATTCATAGGGAAATTCAAAGGGCTCAGAATCTGTTCTTTTTCCATTGCTTCAATTTTGCAAAATTGTTCTGGTTTGCCAAAATGTCCTGTTATATATCATACTTTTGTTTCATTCAAAAAAATAAGACAACTTTTATTCTCATTTCTTCTTTGAGCTTAAGTTGATCATGATCAGTTTTCACATCACAACATAATAAGCATGACTCCAAGCACACAATATTTCATTTCATGGTGAAGTCATAGAAACAAGTGTTCTAAGGATGCAGATTTTGCCAGTTTGAAATTGCAGTTTAGAAATACGCTTGTTTCTATGAAAAAAGAAAATACTGCTACATAAAAGCTAGTTTTCAGAGTCCTTACAAACGCACTGTAACAGTTTTGGGTTCTACAGAATCTAACTAAACTTTTTGCTGCTATTCTCAAACCTGTCACAATATTTTATTGATATCCTCAAATTTATTTAAATGATTGCATCCTAGATGAAGTTTGTGAAAATAGGACAGTTTACATCAACTGAAAATCTGGCCTTGAGTCTTTGATAGACATCATCTATTCTTCAGTTAGCCTAATCTTTGCTATACTGGCATTTAGAGGGTTGTTATGACCACAATGCTGAGCATGGCCACTGATATGAGGAGTAATCAGTCTGCAAGGCAGATACTTTCCCCAATGCTCTGCTTTGCCAAGAAAAAGGGTAAGTTCAGAATGGTGATGGTTGTTGTAAGGTTGCTGTCATGAGATAAGTCATCATGGGATGTAGATACAGAGCTAAGAACCTTATTTTCTCATCACCTTCCTATTTTATAAGCCTATCATGTTGGATAACTCTGCACTGTGCATCTGTCAGTCTCCTGAAACTTTGGCTGGCTTTAGACAAAAGAAAAAAAATACATGTGCTTTGAGGAAAAAACACATGTGCTTTTTTCTAAAAAAAAAAAGTGAAAAATCAAGACCTGGAGAAATAAAAAATATCTGAATTATTGCCCTTTTTGGGGTAGAAGAAAGCAGGCCCCAATGACTATGCAGTTGTCGTTCCCGCACCCACACTGACAACATGGTCATGTCACGTCTCTTTAACTGGGCACCTCAGGACCTGGCTCTTGCAGGGGGAAAAGGGCCTCGGGAAAAGCGGGAAAAGCTGAAGTAGGGATAGGTAGGGGAAATTTAGGGGATAATCTACCTGACTCCACAGGAGACTGAACTCACACTGCTCATGAAACAAGTTGTTGGCCAAAAGTTTCTGCAGGAGGAAGAAGTAATCTTGCCGGTCCTGCTCCCCAGGGGCAGTCCAGGAAGGTTCCCGCCCTGCTCGTTACATCCCAGCCATCAGAGCCCTTGGAAAAAGACACTTTGTTTTGATTTTTGCAGATTTTTAATTAAACTTTTTATCATTCCATAGGAGATTAGAAGATGTAGAGAAAGTGAGGGGATTTTTTTTTTCCTTATTCTTATTTATTTTTTCTTCAGTGCTTCCTCCCTTGCGAATAACACCACTTCAGGTGAAATAAAATTCCCCCCTTGGTCAAACACACTGCAATTTTGTTGGAAACAAAACATCTGAAGTTGTTTCCATCTTATTTTTTTTCTCTCTAAATGGTTTGCCCATATACTTTAGGAAGGCAATCCCTTTCATGTTGCATAGCACATCCTCACTGGCAGCTACAGTGTGTGCACTTTATTAGAGCATTTTTTCCCCCTAGATATAATGGCACCAATTAAATTACCTTGCAGCCTGACCTTAATCTGGCAGGAATGATTATTCCATGAAACAGTTAGGGCTCTAATTGACATGAAGTGCCTGCAAAATATGTCTTTTGCAGCAGACCCTGTCAAAGTCACATTGATATGCTAATACCTATAGCTGGCAGAATCACTTCATAAAGAGAGACACTGAAAATTGAATTATTTCAATTTCAGTACCTAGGAATCTAGTGATCTGTCTGTATATGTAACTAAGTAGGTGCAGTACTTTATATGGGTAAACAGCTGTACTAGGGCGTTGCTATGGAAACTGCTTGACTCATGACAATTGTGTTAGTGATGAAGTCATTAGTGGTGTGAAATGTACTTTGAGGTTGTCAAGTGTACACTCCAGGAATATTTCAACAGTATTAGTGGAGCCTTTTCATTTGCATAATTTAGGCTTTCACATATGATCTCGTTATGGTGCGGGGAAATAGCATGCCACAGCCATGGCACGGCTGTGCTCAGCACGGGAGGATTGCTCTTGTGCGGTTCTGCAGTGAGATGCGGTTGGTTCCTGCATGCAGAATAAAGCTCTCTTTATAACTGAGCCTCCCTTTCCTTGCCCTTTTTTTTTTTTTTTTAATAAAAAATGTTTTGAGACATAGCACTGTTCAAAGGATGAGCTACTTAAACTTTTATGGTGCCAAGTTAACTTTGAAGGTCTGGACCTCTGTTGTTTCCTTCTTCTACAATAGCTCCAGATTTACTCCAGAGAAACCACAAGTAGGTGCACGATCATAGGGGGCTACTTTTCCCTCATCTTATCTTTTCACTATTTATCACAGTTAGTGTGATTTTCTGTGCTCTACAGCTGAATGATGAATCCCAAGACTTTTCCTGGAGTCATATGTCCTTTCTTCTAGTTCTAAGTATTTCAGACTAGGGAAAGCTTTTTTTTTTTTTTTTTTTTCTGCTGGCAGGGGGATACAAAGAAGACCTTAGCAGGTCTTTGACAAGCTGTCTGAAGGGACTCCTCTAGCTTTTATGTACCCTCTGGCAGTAGGGTGCCGGCTAACGCTGCGATGTTTATTCCTTTGTATGTTCTGCCCTTCTTGTAGGCTGTCCCTGAGCAGGCAGACAGGGAAGGAGCACAGCTCACAGGTCTGATAGCTGGAGGCACGTCGTCTCTGCCACAGCAGTCACCTATCAGGTCCATTTCAAAGAAATTCTAATGGTTCCCTGGGTGATGTAGCTTAAAATTAAATTCACGTACATGTATAAGCATACCACACACTCAGAGGCAAAAGATGTCACCAGTAGCAGGAGATCGATGCAAGAGCTCAAGATTGTCACCAAGATAAGTTAGCAGCCTGCTAATACCAGACCTTGTGAGTTGATCTTGTTTCTTTACACTGTCTGATCTATTGAAATGCAATCTAATACTGTATGTTCACTCTATATGTTCAGCCTAATACTGTATAATCACCAGCCTCTTATGTATTAATTACAGCTTAGCTTTACAATTGGGATGAGCAGAAAAGTAAGCATGAAATCAAAGCTGGATTTGATTAGCATACTTTGACAGGATCTTTGCTAGTCAAGGGTATCTTTAATATTGTATTTAAAGTGCATGCATCTGTGTGTGAGGTGGAGGAAGAGACATTTTGGAAGTCTCTGGTAACATAATAACAAACTATTGCAAATCATTTCCAGTTTGAAGAGATTTGAGCTATTCATAGAGTTCAATGGCTTTCTGAATCAATTTGTTTTTCTGTCCAGTGTCCTCTGTTCCACCTGAAGAAAAAAAAAAATCTGCTTTTCCCCTCAGAAACCGGGCTTTTTTTCTAATGATGAAAGCAAATTCATCTTTCTTCTTCTTTCTGAAAATTTAAGATAATCTATTGGTGTGAGTAGGCTAATGGAAAAATGAATAGGACAAGCAGATGAGACTCTCATAGTCTGACACAAACACTCCATATTAAGGAAAAAGATTATACATCAAACTTCATCTTGAAATCCTGCATTTCTTTCAAACCTGTTTATGAAGCCAGATTTCACACATTCTTAGTTGTTTTGGTTTTTTTTTTCTCTAATCCACTGTCACCTTAGAAGTTTAATATTTTGGACTGGCCAAGATAGAAGATTTTACATGGCTGATCCCTAAATTAGCTTCCTTCCATTGGAATATGGAAAAGCTGAAAGCATCCTCAGGTACCTGGCTGGAGAAATTAAAAACATCTTCGTAATAAACTGTGAGAAAAAAAAAAGGTGCAATTTTGGCATTATTCCTTCCATGATTCCTCCATAAGCTTTCCGTGACAAATTGTCTACCTTATTTTTTGGCGGCAGGAACAACACCGCAGGCAGAAATTTTTGAGTTAGTGTGCCATACCAGCACAAGCAGTTAGCTCAATTTAAGACCAGTGGCCAGATCTTTCAGTACAGGAAGGCCAGACATCAGCCATAAAGGTAGTTTAACCTTGAGAACTTCTGTGTGGGGATATGTGGTTTACAAAGAGCTGCTATGAATGGCCAGGCTCCAAGTCTGCTGTCGTGGGAGGGAGATCCTAGCAGTCCACACTCATACAAACAGGAAAGGCCTCCAAGCTCTTGAGAACCCATCATTAGGATAAGATGGTCAGGAGATTGAACAGGCACTTGCCTGACCCAACAGTGGCTGTAAACCATATTTTTCTTCTGTCTGTTTGAAATTGCATTGGATATGCTTTAGGCCACAGGCAATAGTTTATGTCTGAGCTGTGGCTGATCATAATAAAGTTTGCATTATGGAAGACTGCACATGTAACAGGAAAAATCCTACTTACTATGATTTCTTGGAGGCAAGGACAGCCCATTACTCACTGCTTGTGCAGTGTTTGGTTGCTGAAATTTTTTGTTGTTTTTACTGGGTAAAACTGATTTATTTATTTTTCATATTGCATCCTGACTTGAAGAACTGGAGGAAAAAAAATGCAGGTTTGAACATCTTTTACTGTCCATCTGGCCTTTCAGATGGATTGAGGAAGATATCAGGGGCTTTTTTCCATCACAGAACCCTATGAAGAACTGGTGCAAGCCAGGGAGGAGCTCAGTGCTAATTTAGTGTAGCTAACGCACTTGATGTGAACGGAACCTACTCAGCAGTGGCTGCTCCTTACACAGATGCATTAGGATCTGCTACAGCTTCTTGCTGACATAGCTCACACGGGCAACATCATCCTTCAAGTCATATTTTTGCCTTAGAGACGTAACTGTAAACTCATGCAAACAGCCAAAGCTTTTCTTGCTTTCTGGATTGGAGCTCAGTGGCAGGGGGGCACTTAGAGACTCCGTCTCTCCTCTCATCTATCCGTAAATGACATTTCTCGTGGAAGATTTACAACATTTTAATTCATTGTTGCTCAGATACACTGATGGTTTTTCCAGGCCATTTTGAATTTGGCTTTGGTTTAGCACAGCAACAAACCAGGGCGCAGCAAAGAGGATGTGTAAAAGGGAGAGAGACTATGTCGTGATGGACAAATAAGGGAAGCACTCCAAACTAAAGACTTCAGGCACGTATGAAATGACACTTCTGGCAGGTTTTTCTAGGCTTCCCCGTCAATGAAAGCCTGATGGGTGAGTGGAAGTGAGCAGAGAGAAGCTTGATCATCTTTGTTCAATCCTCCAGAGGACAGCTCCCTGCAGCACTGATGTGTTTTTTTTCTCCCTAGAAGAAGCAGCAGCAGAATGTTAACAAGCTTCATTTTCCGTTCCCAACAACTAGGAAGCGACCTTTGACCGCTTCCCTGGCTGTTTGTGTTCTTGATGTTGATAGAGCCAGATTTTCACAAGACAGACCTGGGTAATTTTCATGGCAACCACACTGTTGCAAACCAATTAGCAAGCCAGCTTGATAGGGTAAGGTTGCAGAGATGCCCATGGCTACTTTAATAAAGTTTCTTGTGTATCAGTATGATACTATTGATTTTTCTCCCTTTGGACCAAAAGACTAAAGTTCAAGCTCTGTAGCAGATAAAGTGAAAACCGTGGAGATTCCATACTATGTATACTAATTTAACCTTTTTGAAAAAAAAAAAAAAAAAAAAAAGAAAGATATTATACGCAGGCTTCCTTTTGCTTTTGTACACATTATTTAACATTAATGCAAATAAAGCTGTGGCTGCACTGATGATTCTGCTGGCCTAAAGGTCACCACCTATTACAGACCAAGTCACCAGCAGAGAGCTAGGCACTTTGCAGAGACACATAGGAAAATATGATTCCCACATGCAGAGGTAGACAGGGCAGGCATCAAGGCACAGGGATGTTGGAAGTACAAAAGCAATGAAACTGAGGGCCCCTGTGCAAGTCACTGCTGCTTAATGAGTTCCTGCCCATCAGTTAAGCCAGAATAGACATTGTGCAGGCTCTTAGCCCACTGAGAAGTGGGTTTAAGCCACTTTGCCACCTTATTGGCCCAAATCCCTTCCTCAGAGATACTCAGCACTTGGCTGCAAAAATGGTATTAACAAGGAGAGTGATCCCAGCTGGACAGGGCAGAGACACTGCTTCATATCATTGTCATTTAATGTAATCAACTGTCTGATTTTGCTGGAAAACCACTGGAAGTCAGAGCTGTCTGAGCAGGGGAGGTGACAGCATAAGATGCAAGAGGCCTCTCCCCCACATGACCCAGCAGCACCCTGGACCCAATAAGGCTGGCCCTTGTTTCTGGTTCTGGGTTTCTGTCTCAGCTCTGTGCAGACTCAGTTCCTGCATATCCACAGGCTATTCAGTCCCACCGACCTCAAGCATCCAAAAGTTGTGAGCCAGACTCCACCGGTTTTGAGAAAAGTGGAGAGAACAATACCAAGAGATTTTATTTTCTTTGCCTTCTGTGGGATTGGAGGTTTTAAGACAGCCCTTTGTCTTCCTCTTTAATCTCCTTTCATAAACATGCAATCTATAATATAGCTTAAAGAGAGAAAGAAAGAAGAGATGGGAGCTTTGCTGGAATGTAGTGTTTTCTTCGTGGGCTCCCTCCAAAACAGGCTGCAACGCAACCCATGTATTCCTTCACTTTTCAGGTGCAGGAGTCCGAAGGAATCAAAAAAAGATGCTTGCTTTGGACCAACAGGAACATATTTTTAATGCGATCCATTTACTTTTTTATCCTGCTGTCTGAAAACTCACTCGCCTGAGCTCTTTTCCAAAGAATTGCATTAATCCTGTGTTCTAATGAGTATTCCAATAGGTAACTGGTTGGCAAAGTGCCAGTTTTACAATCTGCAATGTACAGTATGCACTGCTTAATGCCATTAATAATAATCATGAACTCTGTGGATTTCAGTAATTCCTGTAAGATATTGGTTCCAAATTGACAGCTGCTGAATAGACCTGCTCTCTATATTTTATTCTACTTTGTGGCCATTTGCTGTGGATTACTTTCTCAAATGTTGAGTTTGAAATGCCTCTCAGTGTGAATAAACTCATAGATTTCTATTGAACACAATCTTGCATTTTCCTCTGCTGATTTCAGTTCAGGATCGTCAAAAGGAGTAAATTGACTTCATTGACTTCATTTTGGCTATGCTGAGAAGTACAAAGTGAGAAGCATCTACTGGCCTGTCCCCAGTCTGTGCATTTGATGAGAGGCTGCCTTTTATAAAAGGCGGTGGAGGCCTCTTTCATTTCTTTTATGAGACAGAAAGAAGGATTTTATAGCCTATGGCATTTTGGTGAAGGGATTGCATACTGCCTGTGACATGCCACAGAGCTGTCTCTGCAGCCGGGCATGCTACGCTGGGAATGCAGGAAAAACAGACAGGCATCATTTATTCCACCTCTCCTACTTGCACGCAGTATGAGAGCTGCCCGTCCAGCTGAAATTTGTGGGAAATACAGTATTCAGTTGTTGTTTATGAAGGAGCAAACCATACGCCATCTGTATGCAAATCTATGCAGGCAGTACACTTTTCACAGGATCCCCAGAATGGCAGGGGGTGGAAGGGACCTCGGGAGATCACCCAACCCAACCCCCCTGCTCAAGCAGGCTCACCCAGAGCAGGGGGCACAGGACATCGTCCAGGCAGGCTTTGAATATCTCCAGAGAAGGACACTCCACAGCCCCCCTGGGCAGCCTGGGCCAGGGCTCGGGCACCCTCAAAGTAAAGAAGTTTTTCTTCATATTCAACTGAAACCTCTTATGTCTCAGTTTGTGCCCGTTGCCCCTTGTCCTGTTGCTGGGCACCACTGAGAAGAGTCTGTCTCCATCCTCATGACATCCACCCTTGAGATATTTGTATGTGTTGATGAGGTCCCCTCTCAGTCTTCTCTTCTTCAGGCTGAACAAGCCCAGCTCCCTCAGCCTTTCCTCATAGGGGAGATGCTCCAGTCCCCTCATCATCCTCGTTGCCCTCCTCTGGGCTCTCTCTAGGAGTTCCTCATCTTTCTTGAACTGGGGAGCCCAGAACTGAACGCATACTACACTTCTCCACTGAGAGGACATGAACTGGGATTTTGGGGGGGGTTGTATTTCACTCACCACACTGGCAAGGTAGTATAAGAAATGGTGTATTAAGCATATCTCACTCTATATTTATCCTTTTGCTTTACGATCACATCTCAGCTCCCAAGATAGCCAGGGATCAGCGTGCTTGGCACAGGGTGAGCGCTCAGAGTAAAATGGGACATTGCCAATCTCGACATTGTTCTTTGCCTTGAACTTAGTTTCTTCAAAGAACACAGAGGAAGGAAGTTCCCTGCATATCACCTTGGATCTGACACTACGCACAGGAATAAATTTTGTTTTCAGGAATATTCCTCCATGGTGGGATACATTTTGGTATGTGGTGGCTGATCTGCTAAACCTCTCCAAGGTATCTCAGGGGGCTCTGGTGAAAGATAGGGTATCCTCAAATGGTTTGAGAGGTCTTTATTTTTCAGACTTCTCTCCTGTTTCCAAGAATGGCAAAAAACCTTTTACAAATGTTCTTGGATTGTTAAAACACATACAAAGCTGTACTTGGACCACCTACAAATGGGAAAAGGAAATGCTTGGAGCTGAAAGAGAAGGAAATGGCTATGCATCTTCATAAACATAACATAAACATGGTGGCATTTGCTGACTGTTGATACTGTCCTAGTTAATGAATTTAGAGGGTGTACAATGACAGTGCAAATCCATGAAGGCAGGACTCACTTCACAACATTCCAACCAGCACCCACAACATGAACGACCATTTACCCAGAGCACCACCTTTTGGTGCAGGTGCTGTTTGCAATGACCATGGCAATAGCATACCCACATGAGAGAGAGAAATAGGAGATGGGGGCACAAGTCTTCCTTCTTTCTCCAGTGTCACAGTATTCAGCTAGGGAGAGCAGGTATTTCAGTGTAGTGAAAATAAATATTTGACAGGGACCTGGGCTCACTGCTTGTTAGTCCTTACTGGGTAGTGAGGTTAAACACTAGGAGAGAAATTAAAATTGGTCTCATCATCCTTTGCTGGTTTCAGGTTATTGATGGACATGCTGGAATAGTGCTCACCAAAAGCCATATGTCCTTCCAAAGTCCTGGGAAGTCAGCACAGAGACAGTAAAGGGCCCAGAAATGGTGCAGAAGACCACTTGAGATTGATGAAACTGTATTTGTGATCCATCACCCACCTGGCACAAACAGTTACTGTGAGATGTTTTGGCTTTTTCTGGCTGGGTTACTTTGACTACCAGGGAACTCAAATGGAGCATCCAAACCACTAGCAGCTTAAGGGAAAACCAAGGGAAAGTTTGCCTTTAACAGTGCATATATGACTTAGGTGCATCACAGGGCAAATACCATTTGGGCTGGCTCATTTCTCCTTGATCTGCTACAAGCACTGGCAGGTCTTTTAGAAAATATAAGAGAATGTATTTTTATATTCCTGGATTATCCTTTTCCCTCACCACAAAACAAAGCGGCAAGCTAGATAGGTGAAAAAAAAATATGTCTGCCAATAGTGAGAATAGGGAGTTGCCTGTGGAATCAACTAGAGATGGTGAACTTCACACATTGGTTCCATTTATATTTTTGCCTTTTATTTTTCAGGTTTCTCAAAGGCAAATAATCAAGACAGAAAGCAGTTTGACTTTCCAAGTCATAAAAAGAGCATAGATATATAGATAGCTTAGTCATTTTGCCAAGGCATGAAGCCTTCTATCAGCCTTCTCTTCTATTGAAGAGAATAATCACTCAGCTTATGGACTCATGCCAGGAGGCTGATGCTACCAGAGCTGCAATTATGTGTGGCACAGGAAGACAGACAATGTATGAGGTTTGCAGAGATGGTGCTGGTGAGGTGTTTTCAGTCTGGTGCTCTGCTCTGCAGGATTTAATACAGGACACATCGGGTTGTCCTCAGGATTTCTGCTATCTCAGCACACGAGATCACAGTGAATGGGATTAAGCAAAAAGGCAAGAGGAAAACAAAAAATAAGGGCATCCCTTCCCTTCTCTCTCCCCAAATTTGTCAAATGTCTTGAGCATTTCTAGGACAGAATTGTTCTGCAGGTCTCAAATGTAAATTTCTTAGCATGTCCTGGACAACTTTTTTGTTCTCATGGAATTTCCAGGCCAAGTTTGCAGGCTGTCTTTGAATTCTCCTGACCGTTCCTATGACCAAGTACATTGGATGGGTAAGGCAACATAGGAATGGCAAAGTCATTGCACTGCATGGAGCGAGGCAGAGCTGGTAACCCAGAAATCTCTGTTGCTTCCTTTGAAACTGCATGAGCTGGGCAAAACACTTCCTCTGTGTCTCTCTAAAATGTCCCCTCTTTGTCCAGAAAATAAACATACTAGAATATCTTGAAAGTTTTTAGCATTGCAAAGCTTTGCTATTGCTCACAAGAAATTCCTCATGAATTCCCTCCTTCTCCCTTGTACATCTTATCGGATGAGTTTCTTTGCCTATACCAAGGGCTGAATTTGCCTGTGCCCATCAATACTGCTAAAACCACCAGCCAGAGGGGGTCCAGCGAATGTCTGACAAGGCAAGTCCTTTTATTAGATTTTGTGTTCAGAGGACACCTACCTGCTGCCTCTTTTGTTATAGGAATAATAATAGTGTATTGATCTATTTTAGCACTGGCATTGTGCTTTGTAATTGTACACACTATATAGACGGGAGCAATCCCTAGGCAGGCATTACATCCCAATGAACAGAGGAAGCATGGGCTCTTCTGTACTGAAAGCTGGAGCATGTATAAATCATGGGAACCCATATGAAATTAAATGGCTGACCTCTGTACCGTTCAGAGACACAGTTCCGGGCCCTGCCAATCCACCAAGATGGATTTCTGAGCTGTCACTCGAGTCCTTTGAAAACAACCTCTTTGACAGTTAAAATGAATTGGCAGAAGAGACATATGGGGAGTGTAGCTTCCAGATTGATGAGGTATTTGAAAGAGAGCAAGTTACATGTGTAGGTTACTTGTAATGCCTTGCAACTCTATGGCTGACTTATGTTTCTTGCCTTCAGCTTCACAGGGTGCACAAGATTTGGGGGTTTTCTTTTTCACTTTGGAAAATCCCAAACTGAAGCAACTAATTATGCAGAAATGATGGTGAAGGGTTGTAAGCCTGAGCTCCATCAGAACATATTGAGAGAGAAAGCAAATTTCCCTTCTCCCCAGAGAGACCCTCCCTTCTTTTGCTGTCAATGCAAGCCCTCTTGACCGCCTCCTAGGTGTCATTGACTCAGCAACATAAGTTTGTGGGGGGTTTTTTGTTTGTCTTTCTTTAATTTTAAAATAAAAAAAACCCCATGCATCCCTTCATACCTCAAGCAGATTAAACCTGAGTTCTCAAAACTGGACATTGGGGGAAATAATGCACAACTTAAAAGGATGGAAATCCTTGTGCCAGCCCTGCCTTCACACACAGGTTGGCACAAGGTTATAGCTTATCTTTCCAGAGTAATTTTCATTCTTTGACACTTGTAAGATTCAGAGCAGTGGGCAACCATGTCCCACAGAAGAAGAAGGACCCAGTCCTGCCTCCTGCAGTGTACTGACAGTATGAGTTTCTGCCAGCACTTTAGACTTCATGAATTCTCTCTTGTTGCAGGAAAAACAAAAACAGTGATGCAAAGATCTTTTGGGGTGAGAACAGAGGAAATGGTCTGCATGGCAACATGGCCCTGAAGTGTTTGTTGTCTTGGGGCTCTTCTCTCTTTAGGACTGTTTCAAGGCAGCTCTGGTCATTTCCAAAGCCTTGCATGGGATCAGCTCAAGCTGCTTGAGGGACGACCTCAGCTCAAGTGATCATATATGTAAAAAATGCAACTTTCAATTTGAAGGGTACAGCTGCATGGTAAACAATTTTCCTGTCCCATGAAAATGTGAATATAAAAGCATTTTTTCCTGCAAAAAAATAAAACATCGATCTAGGGATAGTTTCATGGACTGAAAATTTCAAAATTATATTTCAGCACAGGTCAGCTCGAACATTACCTTATATTGAGTAGTTTTACCTTTTTTATTTTTGTTAATGGTGTCCCTTCTAAAAATTCAATTACACTAATGCTCTTTCAACTCATGTGAGAGAAAGAAAAACCTGAAAAAATATTGCTATCTGTAGCTGAAAGTCAGACTTGTGTGGGCCATGAAAGCTTTCTTGGCAAATGCCTAAGCCTGAACTCACTTCCAAAAGGGAGAAGGCCAACCACAGTGTTTGGAAACTGAAGAGCAAGTATTTCCTTTTCTCTAGTCACTGCTTTGTTGTAGGAGTTTGAGGTCTTTGGGGGGAGGATCTATCCCTTTTTGTGTACAAGGCCTGATACGGAGATGGGCTACATGACTGTATCATAGAGATGACACAGACACATCCTCTGATTTTTCCTTTCCAAAATCTTGTTCTTTGGGGTGAAAGAGATGCAAGAGGAATAATGGCAGGAATAGAGAAGAATCTAAGGTTGAAGGAAATTCTGATATGGATTTCAGTTAGAGTAAGGCTTCACTCTGTATTTTTGAACCTATCTTAAATTCTCAAAGCATCAAGGTAGCATTCATTACTCCCACATTACATGTGAAAATAAGGCACATGGGGCACATGTTTAATCCCTAGCATGTATGACTTGGGCCAAGGAATAAGGCATTCCTAGTACAGGGATTTTTAATCTGTGACTGGCTTGCCAAACCTGCTCAAATAGTTTTGGCCAAGAGCAGTAAGATCAGCACTTATTTAATTCATTTGTATCCTTCTCCTCCAAGCAACAAATTTCCTCTCTCATTTGAGGTAATTTCTTTTTTTCAGTAGTTCATTCCTCATTTTTCTTTTTTTCTTCTCTATGGGGACTTAGTAATATCTCCACCCTCTGTTGGTCTTGGGTAGAGCTGGATAAAATACTTCTGTGAGATAAGTAATTATCTGAAAATTTGGTCCAATGCAACATATGGTTTTGGTAGTAGAAAATGAAGGATTTCTTTTTTTTTTAAGTTTAAAAAAAATATTTCCAAAGCTGCAAAATGAGACACTTAGTTTTCAAAAGCTAGATGATTTTTTATTAAAACAGTCAATTTAAAAACAGCCTGCTTTCCCTTTTAAAAAGAGAAGAAAAATTAAGGTGCTGAAACAATTAAGGAAAAGGAAAACAATCTGAAACATTTTTTTCTCTAAAACCAGAAAAACTGCCTTGAATCTGAATAAATATCTTTTTTCCCCAAAACATTTTTTGTTTCCCTAGGGAGTTTATTGGGTTTGAGTTTTTTTCATTCCACTAAGTAAGCTAAAGTACTTTGATTTGGCTTGACTCAAGCTA
Organism: Egretta garzetta; assembly: GCF_000687185.1. NCBI lineage: Eukaryota > Metazoa > Chordata > Aves > Pelecaniformes > Ardeidae > Egretta > Egretta garzetta. The sequence goes on along the minus strand of NW_009270001.1, from coordinate 2,930,838 downwards.
TTTTCTTTTTTCCTCCTGATTTTCCCCTAAATCCATCATTTGTCTTGTTCCTATTACGGGTTTGCAGGAGAAAAGAAGGATGTCAGGCTGACAACTGGACAACTTCTAGTGTCTGAGCTGAGACACCTTCTCCATGGGGTCTTTTTTTGGTACCCTCTTCTGTCCAGTCACAAGAACAAGTTAAAAGAAACAGCAGCCACAGGCTTATTCTGAATGTCACCAGGGTTTTGGTTTTGTGGGTTTGCTTAGGTTGGGTTTTTTTCAGGGGGTGGGGTGGTGGGGTGGGTTCTCCTTAAATTTTTTTCAGCAAATTGCTATATGGGGGGGATAGATGACTCTTCCCCCCTGCCAAATTTCCCCTTTGCCTTATTATTGTTTCAAAGCTCTAAAGCATAAAACTGCATTTTTATGACTCAAAATGACCTTCAAAATTCAAGACAAGGCTGACTTCTGCTTGACTGTAATATTTTGGATCATTAATTTCACTAGAGATATTCCAATTTGTAATTTTATTAAGTTTCAGAGCATAACCACTCTTAATACTGTGTTTCTAAATATGATGGGCTGCACGCTTAACCAGCACAAGTCAGCATAGCTTTAATGACTCTGCTACAGTACTCCACACCAGCTAAGACTATGGGTGTATGTTTTTTCTCTGCGTTTGGTTTCAGCCACTGTTTAATACCCTGAAATCATTCTTGCTGCGATGCATATTAAACATCTCTAATAGTTGATTAAGATATTTTTGGTAGGAAAGACCAGATGGTCTAGTGGATGGCGTGTTATTATTATCCTTCTTGTCAGAATCAATTTGCAGAGCACTGGCAACATATAACCACTTTACAAAATGATGGTGGGATCCTGTGACATGATGTGTTTGTTCCACATGGGACTGGTCTGCATGGCTGTGCAATGACTGCCCATCCAACCCCGGGGGGATCACCTTTCAGTGGGATGTAACGAGCTACACCATGCACTCATTTTGCTTTCTGTGTTATTCCTACACAATTTAAACATTTCTAAAGCCTACAGCATTGTAGGCTCTGGCCACCTCATCGTTTTCCCACAAGAGGTGGGAGACTGAGGGACAGAGAATGTGAGAGATTTCTGAAAAGAGAGGGGGGAAAAGTTCAAAGCAAGGATTTGGATGAACGACTCCTAGGTTTGCAGTGAATGTCCTAATCAGAGGTTGTGGGGCATGCGGAGGGCTGGCCTTTCATCGTCTCATCTGCTGGAGCCTTTGTGCCGCATTTCAATAGACGAACTGAGCCAGGGAGAGGCTGAATGACTCTGTGCCCTGGCGGTTCAATGCCGTCTGCGAGACAGAGCGCTCCTGTGCCAGTTCCAACACCCACAATTAACTATTTATACAACATAAAACAGCACCCGCAGCGGAAAGCTAGAGAGTGTGGAGGACGGACTGAGCGTCTCGCCACCAGGCAACCCACAGAGCATCATAATTAATTCACTGACCTGGGATACACAAGTTCAAATTGTCAGCAGCAAAAAAGGAAATTGAATTGGACATTTCACAGCGTAGGTAAATATCCCAGCCTTTGGCCGGGAGGTGATGGAAGACCACTCCTGTTGCCTACGGTTACACTTGGTGAAGTTAGCCTCCTCCCTGCACTGTTTGGCAAACTTGAATAAAACCAATGGATTTGGGCAAAAATTGCTAATTCAGAAAGCAAATAAACATTGCCCCATTTTAAATGTTGGGAGTCCCAGTCCAAAACTTTTATCCTAGTCAGGATTTCTACACAACGCTTCTGCTGCTGGTTCTTAGCATTAATAAAGTACTTTTTCAGATGATTTAAATGGCACTCCTGGACCTAATGGCTGCAAAGAAGCCGATAGAATTTAACATTATTAATATTGCTATGTGATCAACACATTTCTCATGAAGACTATTTGTGTTGTCTATTGTAACAAACTACTTTTATAGAATAGCAGTTTCCAGATTAGACTGTTCTTAGAATAGTCTAATGGGACATAATTCATAGGTCCCTGAAGCTGATGGCCTTCATACAGAGGAATGTTTCTTGGAAGAAAGCTGAGTGGTCATAGAAACTTTCCTAACCTCGTTGAACTGGCTATTTTGCCCTGATGAACTAATATTTCACTTTCTGGGCTGATGGGTTCAAATGACATGAGAAAAATTCTCTGTTTATATTATCAGGCTTCGGCATGTTCATTAACAGTGGTGTCACCTGACCAGTGAAGCGTCATCGTTATTTCTCAAGGTGCAGGGCTCCTTTTAGAGAAAACTCTAGAGGAAGCATTTCAAATAAGCTGTGAAGGGCTCACCGTTTTTGTATATTTACTGGATTTCAGGAAGGGATTTCTTTTCATCCAGAGCTCTCAAAGCACTTTCCAGAGCACTATTTCAGGAGCTGGTTCCCCATGTGGACACAAATAGTTAAAAAAGCTTTCCTTCTGAACCCAATAGGTAGGGAGGTTTTTGTGTTGGTCTTAAAAAGCTTCCACGGTTGTTAAGGTTTCATGCTGGCCATAGTCTGCAATGATGAAGAGTTTACAATTAAAGCTGATGATCTGGAAAATAAGGTGCAAATTCAAAATTACTTTGTATGAAGAGAGTCTGAAATTATGAGAATATTTAGTAACTGGTGTCTCATTCCTCTTGTCTCAACTGATCTTGGGTTAATCTGTAATTCCACAAAGACATTGATGTGAAACTTCTTTATTTTTTCTTTAAAGAGTCTCTCTGTGTCTATAACCAGGCTGGTTAGAAGATCAATTGTATAATTGGCTACAGGCAATTAGATTGTGAAATAAACTAAAATTCCATGGTGGAAGAATTTGCTGCAGTTAAGAAAGAAGGTGTTTTGCTATTTCAAAGTGTAAGTGAAATTTTCAGCTTACATCAACATTTGCTAGACTAATAGGAATACAGAAATATTGACTGCAAGAGAATCAAAGAAAAACTAGAGCAGAATTGGGACAGATAGAATCTGATTCTGCAAAATCATTGACAGTGTTTAAGGTGTAACAGACTGAATTGGCGAATGCTCCTTTCTTGCCGACCCCTCCAGTCCTGTTCTTTCTGAGTAATTCCCCTCTGTCTGCATCACTGGTACTTTCTGGTTTGATATTTGAGCGTGGGGAATTCAGACATATGCCCAGCCCATTACTGTTTCTCTGGGAAGCCATGATGAACTGTCTGCAACTCATAAACAATAAAAAATATGCATGTCCCTAGTTCTGCAGACTTGATGATATTGCTCCCAAGAAAGTATGACTTTTGCTTGATAAAAACACTTGATAGTCATTGGCTTTTACCGTATTTTGTTTAGGCAGGTGTTTGCACAGCCCCTAGCTCAGTGATATCTTTGGTTAACACACTCTTCAACTCCTAAAATTAAGGCTACACTTGTGGGGAGGCTCTAACTGAATAGACAGGTGCTCCAAACTCCCCAGAAGTGAACCAACTCCAGTCCAGAAGCCATCAGGTTGTATTAGCAACTGACAGTGTAGAGATAAGTTGCACTGAAGAGGGTGGAACAGCTCTGCCCCAAGGTGACCCAACTGTGCACAGAGTGAGTGAAGTCACAATGCTTTTTGCCCACCCGACCAGGTGAATGCTCTAACAAGAGTGTAGCATCTTAGACTGCTGAAGTGAAGAGGACTGGGGGTAAGTATTATGGGAAAGAGGAGGGTACCTAAGCTAAAAAATGCCATTTGTACAAGAAATAATAGTCATAAAAAGCTAAGAGTAACTTGGAAATCGAGATCGTTATGTGCCTACAGATCTCCTGGACCACTGAGTTTAGCCTTGACTACTACAGGTATTTCATGTAATCCACTGCATAAACCTACCAAGCTTCCCTTTACTTCATAAGGAGAAACATCTTAAAAATGGTTAGGTTTTGCCTTACAGCTGCAAGAATTCCTTTGTCTTATTATTCTATAACTTCTTGCACGCTTGTGCCATCTCTCTTGAACAAGTCTTCAGAGGACTTCTCACCTGTAAAAATTTATTTTCTCCACTAGAAATAACTCCCCCCTTTGCAAACTATTAGATACTATTTGTCATTCTACAACTCCAGCCTGTGATCAGCTAGAGCCTCTAGGCCATCTCCTCCTCAATGATTCCAGAGGATGAGCTCTCAAATTATCAGAATAACAAAATATTGAGATACTTGCCCTCAGGATTAATGATTTTGCACTGTGCTATTGTATTATATGGCATTCCTCTCGAACAAGGTTCCAAGCTCATGCCATATTGTAACACCTCCTAACATCCCTCTGTATTAACAGTGAAAGATGGTTCCTTCTGCCAGCATGAGCAGAAAAACAAAGTGAGGTCCAAGAGCATTGTCTCCTTCCAGAATAATAATTCAACTTCCACTGCTGTCTACTCTTTAGCCACTCCCTCTCCCACCCAATGATTTCCTCTACAATTCTTCACCTTCACGAGGTAGTGTGTCTCAGGTGTCTCAGGTAGCGCTTTATCAAATGAGGCTTTTCACATCTCTTGTCTAGAAAATCAAATACCTTTGTATAAAAAAAACAGGAAGCTGCCGGAACAGTCTGGCAGAATCTGCTCTTTTGTGAGCACATCTTTATCAGATAGGTTTCCAAACCACCTGAACATTGAGCTTTTGCTACAACTTTCACATTGGCACTAGGGGGAACATAATTTATTTAAGACGCTGTTTGATGCAATGTCAAAAGAGTTTGTTCTTTACAGAACATCATGAAGAACGTTATATTTCTGATATAGACAATGAATTCATTGGCAATTCCTGTAACTTTTATTGTTGTTGTGTTTATTTCTGGTATTATAGAAAGTGTAAATATGTTTTGTGACCACAAAAATTGTCTGAACATTTGTGTTAACAAATAAGAAACTGAGTCCTCCTTTTCCTCTGGTTTTCCTTTAGTTATGTCTGGTCAGGCATTTAATTAGTGTAGCATATTGGATCTACTCTCAGCTGCTTTCTGCAGTGGCCAGCCATTTACATTTGTACACAGCGGGTGTTAAGCAGCACAGCTCTGATGTGCTGTGCTTTTACAGTGCCTTTTCACAGGTGCGAATGATTATACAAGGTACCAGAGACCAGTAAATCAGCCCATCTTTGGACAGTAGGCAGGTTAGCAGCTGGTAACTGTTTGGTGGCCTCTTAAAGGCAAATGTCAGTCCGGCATGAAACAGGACGGGATGCAACATGATTGTTTTGGTGTGTCAGACTTTCCATTCTGTTCTGCTTTTTAAAGATCTGTTTTTCAAGTACACAGGCTTCTGTGTCTATACACACAGCCACAAAACTGCCACATGGGTGTCCACAAACTGCAAGCACCCAGGTTAGCAAAGCTTAAAAAGTTGGAGTAGATGATCACTGTAGGTCCCTTCCAACTGAAATATTCTATTCTATTCTATTCTGTTCTATTCTATTCTATTCCATTCCATTCCATTCCATTCTATTCTATTCTATTCTATTCTATTCCATAAGATAAACAGCTACTGATCAGCGCACCAAGTGGCATTGCTCATTTTGCATCACTTTAATGTTGTAGTTGATGATACAGATATCTCATTTGTTCTGGTCTGTCAGGCAATGATGCAACCTTCTGTTGGATGTGTCCTAAGCTCAGACCACCTTTCCCACCTTAGTGTGGCCACCTACTACGCCAGCTGTTTGTGGCATCTAACCATAACAGAAATATAATTTTCATCACAACAGGTGAGCATACAGTAGAGATAGCTCACAGCTGATCAAGTAAGGATGATCCCAAATGAGGATCATTTCATCGTTGCAATGTGCCTACAAAACTAGTTAAGTGTATAATTGTCCTTGCCTCAAGGAATGGGGAGTTTCCCTTGGAAGGAGGGCTTTGCACATGGCTTTTTTTGCAGACTATAAGCTCTGCCAGAGGGAGAAGTTTTCCTCCTAGCAGTTCCCTAAAAGATTTCTCAAGCTTTAGTTTGGGAAGAAAGCCAGAAACATGTTGCTCAGTTCGGAGCTTTCATGAAAAAGTTTATATACTCCTACTCAGTCTAACTAAGCTGATTGAAAAGATTGTTAGTAAAAAAGGTGGTAATAGAGGGGTGAACTAGGAATGCTCTCTAATATCTGCTGTTTGCATCTGTGATTCAAAGTAACTAGTAAAGTGCACCAGGACTCACAAGATGTTTCTCTTCTGCTTCCTAAGCAGCTGGTCCATTTCAATAACTATTTCAAATCCATTTTAGAGGGGAAAAGGGGGAGGGTGTCTCATTCTTGTGTGCTATGTTCAGGCTTTTCTATCTCTGCTCCTTTCTGGTTATCAACCCTGATTTTCTATTCTTATTTGTCCTACTTTCAGACTCATTGCTGTTGATGCAACAATCTTGTTTTGTCAACTCACACTTTCTAGAATGTCGCCCCAGTATTTTAGTATTTTTTTTTAATCCATTGCTTATGGAGCTCATCTGGAAATGGATCGGTCATCTCTCTCTTTCTTGAATCTCTCACTGCATTAAGTAGACTGTTTTACTATATCATTCAGGGCACAGCTGTCAGCTGTTGCCCAAAGTGTTTGCCACACCTTCAGTTTCTAAAGGAGTCTATAATCAATGAAAGCTGGAATCTGCACTTCAGACTTTACTCTTTGCTCCTTCAGGTAATGGGGGAAAGCATTGCTGACTCCATGGAATTCTCATTTAATTTTCATCCTGATATAAAATAATAATTAATTAGTGTAACAGTTCCAAAGGAATTTAGAAACACCAGCTCTTGCTTGATTCCATTTCATCTCAATGAATCAATCATTTAAGAAACCAACCAAGGTAGTCTTGGAATTGAACATGAAATATGGCTTACTTATGGTGTTGAAGGACTTTTTCATCAGCTTCCTTTGGTTTTTTAGTTTTGCCCCAAGTACTCCTCATGTTTTCAGCCCAAAAGAGGTCTTTCTGGGTTAACCCCTTGGGTTTTTATGACAATAACAACTATGCCATACCATAGAATCCTAGAATGGTTTGGGTTGGAAGAGATCTTAAAGATCATTCCATTCTTAAAGACCCCTCCTGCCATGGGCAGGGACACCTTCCACTAGACCGGGTTGCTAAAAGCCCCATCCAGCCTAGCATTGAACACTTCCAGAGATGGGGCATCCACAACTTCTCTGGGCAACCTATTTCAGTGACTCACCACCCTTGTAATGAAGAATTTCTTCCTTATATCTAATCTGAATCTACCCTCTTTCTGTTTAAAGCCATTACCCCTTGTCCTATCTCTACATGCCTATGTAAAAAGTCCCGCTCCAACCTTCTTGTAGGCCCCCTTCAGATACTGGAAGGCCTCAATAAGGTCTCTCTAGAGCCTTTTTTTCTCCAGCCTGAACTCTCTCAGACTGTCTTCATAGGAGAGGTGTTCCAGCCCCCTGATTATCTTCGTGGCTCTCCTCTGGATTTGCTCCAACAGTTTCATGTCCTTCTTATGTTGGTGGCCCCAGAGCTGAATGCAGTATTCCACGTGGGGTCTCACGAGAGTGGAGTAAAGGGGGAAAATCACCTCCCCTGACATACTGGTCATGCTTCTTTTAATGCAGCCCAGGATATGGTTGGCTTTTGGGGCTGCAAGAGCATGTTGCCGGGTCATGTTGAGCTTACCCTCAACCAACACTCCAAAGTCCTTCTCCTCAGGGCTGCTGTTAATCCATTCTCTTCCCAACCTGTATGTGTGCTTGGGATCCTGAAACATGTACAGGACCTTGCATTTGGCCTTGTTGACCTTCATGAGGTTTACACAGGCCCACTTCTTAAGCCTGTAGAGGTCCCTCTGGATGGCATCCCTTTCCTCCAGCATGTCAACTGCACCACACAGCTCAGTGTCATCAGCAAGCTTGCTGAGGGTCATTCAGTCCCACTGTTCATGTCACTGACAAAGATGCCAGTCCCACTACCAACCACTGTGGAACGCCAGTCATCACTGGTCTCCACTTGGACATTGAGCCACTGACCACAACTCTTTGAGTGCAACCATTCAGCCAATTCCTTATCAACTGAGTGGTCCATCTGTCAAACCCATGTCAGTGTCAAAAGCTTTGCACAAATCCAGGTAGATGATGTTAGTTGCTGTTCCTTTACCCACCAGTGCTGTAACCCCATCATAGAAGGCCACCAAATTTGTCAGTCACGATTCACTCTTAATGAAGCCATGTTGGCTGTTACCAATTACGTCCTTATTTTCCATGTGCCTTAGCATAGTTTCCAGGAGGATCTGCTCCATGATCTTGCCAGGCACAGAGGTGAGACTGACTGGCTTGTAGTTCCCTCGGTCTTTGGGTTTTTTCTCTCTTTAAAAATGGGGGCTATGTTTCCCTTTTTCCAGTCAGTGGGAACTTGACTGGACTGCCACCACTTCTGAGATATGGTGGATGATGGCTTAGCAACTTCATCCACCAGTTCCCTCAGGACCCACAGGTGTATCTCATCACGTCCCATGGGTTTGTGCACCTTCAGATTCCCTAGATGGTCTCAGACCCGATCTTCTCTTACAGTGGGTGGCATTCCCTCAGTCCTTGTCTTCTGTGACTTGGGCAATGTGGCTTGAGCACTTGCCAGTGAAGACTGAGGCAGAAAATTTATTGAGTACCTTAGCCTTCTCCATATCCCACATCATTCACATCATTTAGCCTGTTTTTTTAAATGGTCCTTGCTTCCAGGAGGCATGTTCTGCATGAGTCAGTCAGAGCTTATTTTACCAAATATCTACAGTCAGCTATCACCAGCATTATGAAAACTGTGGTTTCATTCGTATCCCACCCTGGAAGACAGAATCTTTGAAGTCCTGAAAATGTATATATTATTTACTTTTTGATTAGGTGAATAAATAACTTGATTGAAACACTGGTTGTAAAAGATTTGGAGACCTTGGCAGGCCTCCAGGCCTAGGATGAGCCTGGCTTTCATGGCCACGTTGTGGTTCCAGTAACAGATAACCAGATACGGACTTATAGCAAGAAAAGTCTGGAATGTGATTTTTGGAGAGCAGGGTGAAGTTTGTGTGAAAGCAAGAATTCTTTGGGAACTGTCTGGGCTAAGCATTAACAAAACCTCACCACAAATTGTCTTCCCCCTCACTGCAAAACATTATGTGTGCCCACACAGGGGCATTTTGAAGAAAGGCACTCTGAAAGAATGGAAAAGCATAGAAAATATCTTCCCCATTTATCATCTTGTTGTACTTTCTGCTGGTTTTGGACGTCTTCTTGAGCTGCCTTTGGTCTGCCATCTTTTTCTTCTGTACCCCTGCTGCAAGGACAGATGCAGCTATGCTGTTTTCAAGCAGTCATTACCAACTACACACCCTCCACCTGGACTAGTCTAGATCCCTCGTCAGCCTCTTGCTGCTTTGAAGCTGATCTTATTTATGCCCAGTGGTGTGGCTGCAGAAGCCAGATAAGAGACACAAGGACACTGCAAGGCTGCATTTGGCTCCTGCTCCCCTGAAGTTCTGAGGGAACTCGTACCCACAAGATGTTACAGAGATTGAAACAAATCAGAGAAAATTCAGGGAGGAGGTTTCTCTGCTGCTTATTATTGGCTGGATAGGACTCTCAGCAGAAAAAATTGCACTACCCACACTTTATTCTTACACTGTCTCTTAAGTGCTCCTTACTGGGTCCTTTTAGCAAAGGGGAAGTGGATTTAAGATCCATTCCCCCTGCAGCAGGGATTCAGCACAGAGCAGAGAAGCGGTGGAGTGTCCCTATCAGCAGCTTTGCAGCCCTGAACCAGCACCAAGTAGCCCTGAGGACAGCGACTCCTTGTGACTGAGCCAAAATGTTCTCTTTC
>NW_009270001.1:2817636-2920835 GCF_000687185.1 Egretta garzetta | reverse complement strand
TTGCTGTCATAGGTCTCTCAAGAAATTGTGATCAAGAGAGTTTAGTAAGTTTAATAAGATCAAGAGAGTTTAATAAGCTATAGGATGCCAAACGTTTCCTATACACTCAGAATATTAAATTAAGGTGGCAAGAGCTGTTTGGTGAATGGCATTTTAATGGAAGCTACCATCATTACAGGTATCATAAAGTGTCAGCATCTTTAGTTTCATGAGGTGATTCAGCCGCACTGATTTTACTAGTGTTCAGTCTCATTTCCAGTCCACAGTGTGAGAAGAAACCTCTGCAAACTGGAGCTGAGGTAGAGTTGTACTAAAGTTGGCCCAGGCTGGTCAGAGATGCTCTTGTCTATTACTAAACTGGGTATCAGAGAGGCAACAGCTCCACAGCTTGTGGACGCTTCCTTCACCTGAAGAAAGAGAGAGGATTAGGGGAAATAAATTGTTGTTTATCCACACACACATGACATAGACACAGACATGTCAGGTATTCACAAAGACTAACTTTAGCCTACTTTGGCTAAAATCTTTTGTCTGCCATGTAGGGAACACGCACAATGACAGAACAGCTGAGGTTGGAAGGGACCTCTGGAGATGACCTAGTCCAACCCCCTGCTCAAGCATGGTCAGCCCAAGCAGGTTGCTCAGGGCTGTTTCCAGTCAAGTTTTGAGCCCCTCCAGAGATGAAGTGCCTGGGGTTGTTTCTCCACAACGAGAGGATTTGGAACTTCCCTTTGCTGAGCTTCATTGGTTTCCTGTGGACCCATTTCTTCAGGCTGTCCATGTCCCTCTGAATGGCAGCACACCCATCAGGTGTTTTAGCCTCCCAGTTTTGTACCTTCTACAGGCTTGTTGAGTCTCATTATCCACTTCATGAATGGAAATATTAAATAGCATTGGCTCCAGTACAGATACTCCTGTACCCCTGGGGTACACCACTATTGACTGGCCTCCAGCGGGACTTTGTGCTGTTGATTACAACAAGAAGTAGCAGAAAAATCCTGCAGAAGCTAATTCAGAGCTAGCATCTTGGAGTACCATTTTCTGGAGCAGCACAGCTTTTCTTGCAGGGGGAAGGCAACCTCAACAACATTAATGCTCTCTTTTTGAACACCTCTGTCAACATTTTACCCACTTAAAGCACCGTTTCACCACAGCAAAAAAAGGAAGTCCAAATCAGAAAGGTAGCCATGCGCTCACTTACAAAGCAGTGGTAGCTCCTCTCCCCAGCAGCTGGTCCTGTGAGTGGCAGGGACCACAAGGCTGAGGGTAGATGGTGTCTCCTAAGACAAAACCCAGCACCTCTTCACTTTCCATTGAGAGCAAGAGTGAAAGACCCTGTTCTTTTCCAGCTTTTGTAAAGCATCTGGTCACACTGTATCACCAAGAAACCCACCCCCAAACAAAACAACAGGCAAAATGGTGCTGCTGCTTGAAAAAAACAATAAAGTAAGGTTTTCATGCTAAGCTGGACACATTAGGAAGAAAAAAAACCTTTTTTTTTTCTTCAAAAACATTTTATTTCTATTATTTTCTAATCACATTAGGTTCCTCTAGTTTTGGGGTATTCTTTATTGCTTTCCAGATGTCAAAAAATGGAAAATAAAGCCTGTTAAAGAACTTTCCAGAACTTTTGCAGGAGGGAACAATTGTAATGAGAAACAATGTGAATGGTGAGGTTTTGGTGGAGTTGTTTGCCATGTCGCCGATTGGGCCATGTTGCCAGCAGGGCCTGTCACACAGCCACATCTTGATGGCCTCCCTGCAGCAGCCATAAAGGTGTGGGCTTCATGCTGTGGTGCATGCTGGGACCCCCTCACTTTTCCTTCACTGCACTCAGCCAAGTAAATATTCATATTTCATTTTTGCCTCATCTTCATTCCCCCCAGGAAATAAATATCCCTTCTCTTATTCTCCCATGACTCATCCACAAACCTTCCCACTTCTAAACTACTTTATTTTGTCTTGTCTCATACTTGTTTATCTTGGGTGAAATCCTAACCTCACTGAAGTCAGTGGCAAAGCTCCCATTGACTCAAACAGAGCCAGGATTTCTTCTTTTGTCTTGATTAGATTGTGGGTGTGTTTGCCTTGAATACACTTAATCTTGTTCTGGTTTGATTATAGCTTTTGGATAAGAGCCATGCTGCATCTCTGCGCATTAAGCAGTGTGTAAGCATTTGCTGTTCTGCAAGCCTTACAGGATAATAATTAGTATGAAGGATTTGCTGGAGCAGTTCAGGAAGGTGTGGATGGAGGCAAATAAAGGAAATCAAACATAAGTTTCCATGTTTCAGGCCTAATAATTATTTTCAGTGAAGGCAGAGACCACAGAGAAGAAAACATTGCTGCTGTTATTTGAGGCTCGGGGATTATAAAGCACATCCACAGGGTTATAGTGCAGTACAACAGCCATCGCAAGGAAATGCTGATGCCACAGAAAGCAAAAGGGACTGGGTGACTGCAATGCAATAATAACTCAGACAGGCTTAACACGAGGGAAATGCAGCTCCTGTGCCCATGAGCCAGCGCTCCTGCTGTTCCAACGGCAGAGGAAAAGGTGCCAGTCGGCAACCGGGAAACAAAACAAAGCAACCCACTAAAAAGTGCAGAGACTGAGGCACAGGGCAGGAGGTCTGCGTTCACGTCTGCATCCTTGCAGCATATCTGCCTGGAGCGGAGAAGGGCAGCAGAGACAGCCCTGGGGAGCAAACGTGATCAGTCAGGTGCCACAAGGGGTCAATAGCTTCATCTTCCCCCCTGCTGTCTTCTGCCCCCAAAACAGGGAAAGCAGTGTCTTCTCCCCATACTTTATTTGTTTAGGATCAGGACTGGTTTTGCAAAGCTCCTTTCTTCCAGCGCAGGGAGTGACTTCCCAAAAGATAAGAACCTCTTCAGTTGCCAAGACCATCCTCGAGGGAAACAGTAGAAATTTGTTTTCTTGAGGCCTCAGAAACTTGACTGAAGAGTACACAGAGGGGAGCTGTGGGCTGGGTGGAATAGCTAGGAACATCTATTCTGTTTCTATGTGTAAAGATCTCTAAAGTTCATAAAATGAAAAATTACAGAGAGTGCTGCTGCCAACGGCTGATAAGGTCTTCTGGAGTAAGTAACATCGGTAAGAGGCTTACCCTCTGCATGCTCCAAGGTTCCTAGAAGTGATCAGAGCCTGTCTTGGGACTTTTTGCCCAACAGTATCTTATGAAGAAAATCTAAGATATTTATCTCCTGGGACAAGGCTGTGATTCTGTGATGTGATAAGCGCATCTTCATGCCACAGAGGAATAGACTGGGTATATTCAGAGGAGTCACCACCTCAGAGCTTTGTTCTGCTTTGTGGCCAGCCTGACAGATATTTTTTGAAAGGTTTGTGTTTGAATTTATAATGGAATAAATGGGTGATACAGACATCTGGTGAGGTATGAAAGTGAAGATCTTCATCTATCACAGCTAGCATTAATGTTACCAGAAGATGCAAGACTGACTTGACCAGGAAAAGATCCGGCGAAGTTCTCTCAACCCAATTTATCCATCGGCTTTTTGACCAGATCACCCCAAAATATTCAGAATTTATGACTATTTCATACCAGAGGTTAAAACTCCTTTTTTTTAATCCACTTCTGCTCCATGCTTCACATTCCGTGAACAGAGATACCCGTCAGTCTAGGCTGTGCTTTCCAGGTGTTGCCAAAAATACCAAGATGCAAGAAGGCTGTATTAGATAAAAGGAAAATAGCTCACAAAGATCACTGACCAGATCAAAGCCCTGAACTGTATCTCAGCAGATGGCAAGTCCTAGAGCTGTGAAAATAAGTAATCACTAGGAACTTATTTGATAGTTTTAGATTTTTATGTTTTGCTTTGACTTTCAAACTAACATTATTTAACTGATTTAACATTATTAATTTTTTTCATCAAAAACCTCTTGAGCTTTTAGAGTCTTCAAAAATCCATTATCCATTGTGAATATATATATATATGTATATATGTATGCGTATTTTTATATACATACACATACTGCTTGGTGGCATTTCCATTCCCTATTAGAAGGCTTCTGCAAATAACTGCCATACAGGGAGAATTTCAAACTGCATATTTGAATGTAAAGTTTGCTGATGAAATTTTGATCTTAAAATCCAGTAAAGCTGATTTCCAGTAATATTTGTGGAAACTGAGCACAAAAAGGGAAGAAATTCCACAAAGAGGAAGCCATAAATTATTTTCTATTCACTATGCACGGAAAATCTTTTTGAGATGCATGGTCCATGCTGCTCAGTGCTTTCAGTTGCTAGCAGCTAAGCAGCCTTCAAACCTGCACTATCAGATCTCACATCAACTTCTATTTACCTGATAAGAAAAAAAGAAACAAAACAAAACAAAAACCAAACAAAAAAAAACAGTTAAAATTTCAGGTAGTTTATTAAAAAACTAAGCACCAAGTGAAAAATTTTGTGCGGAATATGAAATTTAGCATGAAAAGATACCCTTTTTCAAGAGGAACTATCTAATGTTGGTTATAGAGGGGGAAGATAAGCAAAAATAAAATATGATCTTTTGATTGAGATACCCAGGGTCGCAATACATTGGAGTATGTTTCAACACAGTAACTTGATATATATTTACTAAATTGTTTGGCACATTCAGCATGTCCCCAGGGAACTGTTGGAGGGAACTAGCAGTACATTTTTCACTCCTTCCCTGTGCATTAGCAGACATAAGGTCACACTAGTATAGCAAAGATGGGTGCAGCCTCAGGCTCATTAGCTCTCAGCAAGCTAGCCAGATGAGGCAGCGTGGTGTTTTCCTTTCATCATTCAAGCTTGAAAGGAAACTGTCGGCAGCCACTTGCTCTTAAAACAATGAAAATTTAGGTGACAGCAATCTCATTAGCTGAAAGGTAGCATTCAGTGGAGATAAGGATTTCTAGGTAAAGATTTCCCTCTTCTGCAACACATATGCACAGACTTATTAGCAAACCATATCCTTCAAATGCAGAAATCCGTGTATGGGAAGAGCAAACAGTGCTTGTTAAATTACAGCAACTGTGCATCAGTGAATTATATTTCTTGCAGGAAAATCAATGTCTGGATGACTGGTTCCTTTCAGAATAATGTATACATCCTAGATGTATATACATATTTACAGAGCAGCGTTTTAATCTGTAACCTTTGCTACAGAATTATTCCCTACAGATGTTTTCTTTGTCTTGCACAGAACTAAAATGCAGAAAAAGCAAAGGGATAGAAATGCTGTTTTTCTCAGTTTTCCAGGCTTCAGCCATGATGTATGCTATGCTTGAAGATTAAATACCTTTTGCATTCCAATTACTGTATGTGAAGGTCTATTGATGATGTTTTATTGGTAATATGTCATTGTTGTAAGCTTTTAAGCTGAGTGGAGCTGTATGCTTATGCAGATTTCCTAAAGTCCAGGCGATCCGGCATTGAAGACATATTTATACTCAATTTTTTATTTTTTCTGTGCTTTGGTTCAAAACTGATGTAACACAGACATGTTTTCCTGCTTATGTTATATAGGAAGTGGGAACCTGATGGTCTAATGATCATTTCTGATTTCCCTGGTGGAGACAAGAGGTTGGTTTGTGTTTTTCTTAGTGATGGTGTTGTTCCAAGGCGTTAGCAAACACTGGAAGAAGAGCACTTGCTCTGAGTCCAGCTGTCAGATACAAAGAGCTTGATTACCAGAGGCATAAAAAGCTGCTAGATGTCAAGCTTCCTGTAAAAACCGTGGCACTTCACTCCCTAGGACTGTTTGGAAAACCATAGATGTAAAGGGCTAGGTTTGCCCTTCAAGTTTACATTTCAGCTTCTAATATATTTTCTTAGACTACCTCCCACTCACAGTATTAACTTCCCCTTAATGACTCCCTGCCTCAACTGTTGCCTTCTCATCTTTTATGATCTTCCTGATTCCTATCTCTCCCCAGCTCCGTAGGGCACATTCTCTCTCCAGGAAGCAGGAATCCAATAATCTCTATTACTGCTATCTCAGTAGTGCCGATGAGCCCAAAGTGCTTGTCAGCGCAACCAGGAGGTGGCCTCCAGAAAATACCCCCATGGCCCAGCTGCAGGTAACTTACTGCCTGGGATCCACCAAGTCTCCAAATTCCTCGTAGATGACCTTCCTTTATCTCCTGGCCACCTCCTCCCAACCATTCAATTTGTGACTTGCCACAAGACATGGAGGACTTGATTTTGTCCTCTGAGCCATCTTTTCTTCAGCCCACAATGAATTCTCTCCCAGTTGCTTTGTCATATCCTATCTTATAAAATGCTGAGGACCAAACCTGTTGGAGTCACTCTCTCAAACCTCTTCTTTGCATTGGGACTTTTGCCAGTTTGGACAAAGAGCTGCATCCCATGGTACACTGGTTTTTGCCTAAAATGACTTTTTCCTGTTTTTTTTTTTTTCCTTAGCTTATTTATTAAATTTATCAGAAATAATATACTAGTGTATAAAATAGCCTTCAAGGTCCTTTTGTATAAACAATAGCCAGCTTGGATGGAGTTTGCAACTAGGGAAAGTAGGTCAAAACAATGTGACTAAATCCTTCCAAAACAATCATTGGAAAGAATCAAATTCACACCCACAGGGTTTATGTGAACAGATTCAAACCTGCCAGGGCTTTGGCATCTAATGCTGCCTCTGGTACTTAAGGGCAGGATTCACCAAAGCTTTATGAGTCAAGGAAACAAAACAAAAAAGTCCAAAGCTTAGAAACCAGTTTTCATCTGCTCTTTAAAAACAGTTTATTTGATCCTCAGAGCAATTTATATTCAGTTCTGCTTACCAGGTTGAACACAGTAGCCACATCAGCTTTTTATTGTGGATAAGCTTCAGCTTCTCTGGAGAGCCTCCAGAAAAGCTGAAGAGAAATGGGAAAATGTCTTGGTCATTGGTACTTTCCATTTTTTGCAAACTAAGCAGGAGCTCAGTGTAGTTATCAGTTGAAAACCCCTGTGAGACACTCTTTGCCAGTTTGTAAGTTTCTCCAGGGAAGGGCTAAGCCCAGAGCTGTCAGGCCATGGTCCAGTGGCCCATGGTGGCCACATGGGGCCCAGGGGAACCAACAATACTGTGTCTGACAGCTGGTCCTCTACAGGGCAAGTTTCTGTCCTCATTTTCTCTTGATTAAGCCTCAAGAGCAAAAGCATGCATTGTTCCTAAAACTGAACAAGTGTCTGTGGGTCAGCTAGTTACTATTTTGCAGAGGATGGTGTTTCCCTTCTCAGCTGCTCCTCCTGCTGCTGTGCCCGCAGGCCTGTCCTTGTGTCAGCAGCCTGAAAATGTTAGCCAGTGCACAACACAATTTTAGCCATTCTGTTTCTGACCTGCTTTTCTAGTCTGAGGCCTCAAGAAGTGCAAAGTTGTTCACCTTTCAGTTTTAAGGTTTTTGCATTTACACTAGATATGAGTCTGAACCCAAAACAAAACAAAATAAACAAAAAAAAAAAGGGGGGGGGGGGGAAGGGGGGAAAAAAAAAACTCTAGTTCCCAATTCCTTCCACCAAATTTGAGCCATTTGTATCATGATTTGGAACCAAACTTGTGGTTGGCACCATTTTCTGCAAGGAGACAAAATAAAATCTTGGATACAAATACTCCTACACGTAGGAAAGTCTGAATCTGGAAATGTGTGACTTGTCCTAAATTTACACAGCACCTTTCCTCAGGAGATCTCTCGTTATTTTACTGATGGCAACTCCACAGCACCACAGTGTGGCAACAGCCTGCAGGCAGGGAAACTGAGGCAAGTTATCTAAAAGCAGAATCAGGCAAGAAAAGGTGACTCTAGTCACCCAAATCCCCCCTCACCAGAGAAGACAGAGACAATCCAAGATCTATTTCATTTTTCCATCAAGTCCACTGGGTTCACAGAATGCATGCTAAAAATTGACTCATGCCAATCATCATTTTCACTTTTAAAAGAGCTGATGAAGATACCACTTCACAAAAACCACTTCCTTAGATTCTTCACTTTTCCCAGATGAAATATTTTCCAACATGAAGTAACAAAAAGAAGGAAAAAAAATTTTAAAAAAGTGTATAATTTTCTTTTTTTAAAAGAAAAAGGGGGAAAAAAAAAGCTACAGACCTTCTGTGAATCCCACCCTGTATTTCATATTTCTCCAGTGAGGCTTGCATTCCTTTATTCAGATTCCAAAAGTAGAGATAATTTGTTCCAAATGTTTTCAAAGGCAATCAGCAGCATCGACTTACATTCTTTCCAGGGTTGGGAGAAAACTGTGAAATCTTCTAAGCACTAATGGATGAGGGAGAGAGGGGGAGGGATGGGGGATAAAGGGAGATGGAAGAAAGTGAGAGGGAAAAATGAGGGGAAAGGAGGAGGAGAGGAAAGAAAAAGAGACAAAAATGCAGAAAGGAATATGCTGATGATCTATTTGCTTATATTGTTACGGTTATGACTCCTTGAGCAGATCTGGAGAGACTTACCACTTGCCAGCAACATATTTCCATTGGCAAGGTAGCCAACAGTTCTTAGCATGATATTATGTAGCAAAATATGATTGAGAAATAGGCCATAAAATTATATATTTATTGCAAGACTGTCAGTGAGATTTTTGCAGGCAAGCTAAACATATAACTCCCTGTGTCTTGCATGTCTATTTTGTCTGCTAGAGATCTTTACTGAACTACTCATCAGTCATTGTGCAGTCTTAGAAGTCTGGACAGATGTTACTAATGCAAATAAAGACAAAAATTCTGCAATTTGTCTTCCATTTAAACATATATACAAGCCACGGGGTTGTTGAATGGCTGCCTTTAAGACGCAGTGTGGTCTGTGAGCTGCCTCTGAGCGCAGAAAGGGCTCGCGGCGTACTGCCTGCTTTGCCACTGGCTCTCTGTGTGGCCTTCGACAACTCATTTAATCCCTGGCTTCCCAAACCTATAAAGTAAGAAAATAATTCTTCCAGTGTTTCCTGCACAGGGACAACTGTAGGGATTCATCCTGTGCAGCTGTTGCCTCCCCAGATCCTCGCCAGGTACACGTCAGCATCATGCCATTGAATTACAGAGCTGAAGAGCTGGCGATAAAAATGCCAGGCAGTGCTGGTCTGCTGGTGGCCACTCAGTGCCAATCCCTCGCTCCACCTCCCTGCAAGCTCAAACCCCACAGCAAATCCAACAGAGAGACAAGCTTACCCTCCTGGCGTTTCTGAGCTGGAGACATTTCTCCAAGCCTCTGAAAGGTCAAGCATCTGCTCCTTCTTTCCCTGGCTTCTGCCTGCCCTCCCAAGCCGGGCATGCTGCCATGCATGTGGTCCTTCCTCCTAAGATGGTCCCCACTAATGCAGCCCCACATCACGCATTGACGTGCCTGTGAGCGCCGACAGCCAGAGCTGCTTGCACAGCTCCTTATTGTTAGCGAACGGACAGTAAATGATTGGTGGTTAGTGTTTAATGGGTGCGTATTAACTCCTAAGCTTTCAGAAGCTCTAATTAAGCCTGGCTTTCATTTGAAATCCACCCGAAGTGGGAGAGTGGGCCATTTGTTTTTACACAGCTAGGAATGTGCATTTAACTATCTCAGGAAGGAAAAAGAAATGAAAACCACTTGGAAAGCTGGTAAACTCAACCACCTGTACTCCTTCAGCCTACTAGAAAGTTCCTCTCCCCACCATAGACCAGGGCTTTTGAACAGCTACAAGAGGTGGCTGGTGCAAATCTTGAATTTAATACAATGCCCATTGCAAAAAGCAGCAGGGCTTGGAGAGTTTTAACCAGAATTTTGTCACTGTCCTCCCAGTGCTGACAGATCTATCTGCTCTTATCCAGATCCTAAGTAAGACAAGACATCCAGACAAAGCTGTGCAAACTCAGCTCTGTCTGACTAACTGTTTGGACAGGTTTGCTTTAATCATAAACAGCATAGTAAATTAATGCTAGCCATGCTGAATTGTTCTAATGCCTACATGCTTTCTTCTCCATGCCCAAAACAGTGCTGTTTTGTCTTCTGCCAATTACACCAGCCTCTAAGACATTCTCCTACAGTTGGAGAAATGTGTGTTTTGAGATGCTAAAGGGACACTAATATTAGGGCTCTGGAAAAGAGTGGACTCTGCCTTCAGAGCATGGGTCAGCCTGGGGAACTGGTGCATGTGAATGAGGCCTGAGTTTGTGAGACTTTTCTAGCACCCACACAAAAACTATGCAATTACTTAGAAAAGTTTTAAAGTATGAAATAAAGCCTGGCAATTATATGACAACAAAGAGTCTTACATGAAAAAATTGGATTGAAAACCAGAAGAAGTTTCTTGGTTTTCAGCAGCAACTGAAAAGTTGATGTTTGGTTAAAACAAAAAGGGAGGAAAAGAAATTGAAAAAAATGTTTATGGCTTATTTGTTGAAAAAAAAAAATCAGCTAAATTAAAGGAGAACAAATACTTTCAATAAAAAGAAGTCATCTAATTGTGTTACAGAAGGTAATCTTGAGATTTGAAACTCCAAACTGAAAAACATCCTTCACAGGAAGGAATTGGGAACTGGGAGGAAGAACAAAATGGATACTGAAATTAAACTCTCTTCTTCACTCTGAGATGCCTCCACCTTGGCAAGAATTTGATAATTAAACACTATATGTACAACCTGCAGAAGAAAAAGAGTATTATTGAACTGAGATTCAGTGATAAGCTTTTCCCCCACCATTGTAAATGAGAGCCTCTATACCTGTTCCATAGGCAAATGAGCAAGCAGATTTTGCCAAAACAGATTCATTTCTCACACTTTCCACCTAGCCAGATATAAAGAATGTACGAAAATTAATATCATAGGATCCAAGGTCAGAAGGCACCTCAAGGATCGTCTGGTCAAACCTTTCTAGGCAAGAGCACAGTCTAGACAAGATGGCCCAGCACCCTGTCCCGCTGCATCTTGAAAGTGTCCAGTATGGCAGAGTCAACCACTTCCCTGGGGAGATCATTCCAATGTTTGACTGTTCTCATGGTGAAAAATTTTCCTCTTACATCCAATCGGAATATCCCCAAGAGTAACATGTCTATTACCTCTTTTCCTCTCCATGTGACTCCTTGTAAAAAGAGAGCCTCCATCTTCTTTGTCGCCACCCTTTAAGTACTGGTACATGGTGATGAGAGCCTCCTTTTCTCAAGGCTGAACAAACCTCAGCCCATCCTCATATGGCTAAGAGAGACTTCCCAGTCCTTGGATCATCTTGGTGGCCCTTCTCTGGACCCCCTTCAACTTGTTCAAATCTTTATTGTATAGTGGGGACCAGAACTGTACACAGTATTCCAGGTGTGGCCTGACAAGCACTGAGTAGAGTGAGATGATGACTTCTTTATCTCTACTGATGATGCCCTTGTTGATGCAACCCAGCATCCTATTGGCCTTCTTGGCTGCCACAGAACACTGGTGACTCATATTGAGCTTCCTGTCCACCAGGACCCCAGGTCCCTTTCCACAGAGCTGCTCTCCAGCTGGGTGGATCCCAGTCTATGCTGCACTCCTGGATTATGTCTTCCGGGGGGAAGGCCTTACACTTGTCTGTGTTGAACTTCATAAGGTTCTTGTTAGCCCACTCTTGTAGCCTATCCAAACCTTCCTGCAGGTGGCTCTCCCTTCCGGAGTGTCTACTTCACCGCTCAGTTTGGTGTCATCTGCAAAATTCATCAGGCTACACTTGATCCTTTCATTCAGATCACTTATGAAGAAATTGAATAACACTGGGCCCAGTATCAATTCCTGGGGGACCCCACTTGTGATAGATTGCCAGTTTGAAAAAGAGCTATTTACCACCACCCTTTGCGTGCAGCCTGCCAGCCAATTCCGCACCCACCGCACAGACCACTTGTCTAGGCCATAAGGCATCCATTTCTCCAGGAGGAGGCTGTGGGGAACCGTGTCGACAGCCTTGGAGAAGTCCAGGTAGACAATGTCCACTGCTCGCCCTGTGTCAACCAAGCAGGTCACTTTATTATAGAAGGCCACCAGATTTGTCAAACACAATCTGCCCTTAGTGAAGCTGTATTGGCTTTTCCCAATCACGTGCTTCATTTGACTTGTAATTTCCCCCAGGAGGATTTGCTCCATAACTTTCCTGGGGATTGAAGTAAGACTAATAGGCCTCTAATTACCCATGTCCTCCCTTGAGCCCTTCTTGTAGATAAGGGTAATATTCATCTTCCTCCAGTCCTCTGGGACATCCCCCAGTCTCCAATACTTCTTAAAGATTATGGAGAGTGGCCTCGCAATGACATCAGCCAGCTCTCTCAACACACTCGGGTGGATGGCATCGGGGCCCATTGACTTACAGGGGTCAAGCTCCTGTAGTAATTCACACACTAACTCTTCTTTTACTGATGGTGGGTCTATGGTTGGATCAACCTGGGGTTTCGTTCCCAAAGCCTGGGACCAGACAGTGTTGGTAAAGACAGAGGTGAAGAAAGTGTTAAGAACCTCTGCCTTTTCAGCATTGTTGGTGACAGATTCACCTCTTCTGTTTAACACTGGACCTGTGTTTTCCTTCAGTTTCTGCTTGTTGTTTATGTACCTGAAGGACACTTTCTTGTGATTTTTTGATATCTCTAGCTAGTTTCAATTCAAGTTGAGCTTTTGCTTTTCTGACTGTACCTCTGCACGCTCTGGCAATGCCCTTGTAGTTCTCAATGGATAATCTTCCACTTCTCCATCACTGGTGTGCTTCTCTTTCAGTTTTGAGCAGACCCAGGAGCTTGTGGTTGAGCCAAGGGGGCCTCTTGCTCCCCTTCCTTCCCTTTCCTTTATTGGGGATAAACCGGCTTTGTGCTTCTGAGAGTGCATCCTTGAAGAATTCCCAGCACTCACTAGCTCCTTTATCCCCCATGGAAGCACCTCATGGAATCCCTCCCAAATGATCTCTGAGTAAGCTGAAATTTGCTTTTCTAAAATCTGGAACCCTTGTCTTGGTACTAATCTTCAGCATGCTTAGCAGGATTCCGAACTCCAAAATATTGTGATCACTGCAGCCAAGGTTGTCAATAACCAAGATATTACAAATCAGGTTTTCCTGGTCTGTGAATAGCAAGTCCAGCAGTGCCTCATCCCTGGTTGGCACATCTAACATTTGTATGAGGAAACAGCCCTCTACGCATTCCAGGAACTTGATGGATGACATGTGAGCTGTTGTATTGTTCTTCCAGAAAATGTCTGGCTAGTTGAAGTCACCCATAAGAACCAATTTCTGTTGACCAGAAGCTTGCTTTAGTACCCAAAATATTGCTTTGTTGGCTTTATCATCATGGCTTGGACGTTGGTAGCAGATGCCCACTGTAAGATCCTGCTTGCAGGCAACCCCTCGGATTTTAACCCAGAGGCATTCGATAGAGCATTCACAATCACTGTAGTTGAATTTGATACATCTGAGGTTTTTCTTCATATAGAGTGCGACTCCTCCACCTCTTCCTCTCTTCCTGTCTTTGCAAAACAGCCTATAGCTGTTCATCGTGATCCCTCAGTTATGTAAGTTGCCCCACTATGTTTCAGTTACTCCTATGATGTCATAACCCTCTAACTGGGCGCAGAGCTCAAGTTCCTCCTGTTTGTTTGCCAGACTGTGTGCATTTGTATACATACACTTAAGGTGGTTGTTTTTCTGGTTCACATCTTAGGAGACAGCTAAGGAACATTTGTTGCCACACTAGTTGGCCTGACTTACTCTCCAGTTGGTTGTGATGGGATGAGCATTTCCATTTTGGACCACACCCCCTAAGTCCTTCAGTTCAAAGCCTGCCCGCCTCACCAAGTTAGCCAGCTCAAGATCCCCTTGCCTCCTCTAGGCAGGTGGATGCCATCCCTCCCTAACATGTTATAGTCATCAAAGAACACCTCATTGTCGTAAAAGCCAAAACCCTCATGATGGCACCAGCCATGTAGCCAGGAGTTGATATACATTACGCACTTTCTGGCTGCCCCCTTCCCTCAAACTGGCAAATGGAAGAAAAGATAACTTGGACACCAATGTTTTTCACTTGCACCCCCAGGGCTTGAAAGTCTTCCTTGATTTTACCCAGGTTTCTGCCTTCAGTGTTGTTCATGCCTGCATGAAATAGTAACGGGACAGTAGTCTGTTTCTTGATGAGTTGTGGTACCCTCTTGGCCATGTCTAGAACCTTAGCTCCTGGATGGCAGCATACCTCTCATGACTCCCTGTCAGGTTAGAAGATGGGTGTCTCCATACCCTTCAACAGAGAGTTACCCACTACAAGCACTCATTGTTTATTTTTACAGTATTCACTATGCATTGCTGCTGTATTTCATCTGCTGCTTGCACGCCCTGAGTGGAGATACACCACAGCACTCACAAATTGTCATTGCCATCTGAATCTGGGGCTGTCCAGCACGTTCCAGCATGAGACCCACCAGTGGGCAGACTGCAGGGTGTCCTGGAGATAAATCAGATTATTATGGTGGGATACAAGGGTTTGTAGGACATCCACCTTACTGCCATAGATTTCTCAGTAATCCAGAAAGCTCTCCTAGACTCTTAGTTTTCACACACGGTCTCCAGTGTGTTGCTCTTTGAGTGTCTCATTTTCTGACTCTTCAGACCAGAGGCAGAGTTTGCATGTATATTGAGCAGTGACATGCAGAGAATACTGTGGTTCTGGGTGGTCAATTTTTTCAAAGTATTTTCTAGACACTCCATTTTGATATAAACATATGCTTCTGGAAGTACTTTCCTAGAGTCCTTTTTCTGCAACCCCACTGTACTTTCTCAAACTAGTCAGAAAAATAAAATAAGGAAAAAGAAGAAACACTCAACCTTTCCTAAGCAGGCACCTTCCCTGGAGCAACCAGTTCCTCCCGCTCTTGCCTGAGATAATGTTTGCAATTAGCTTCCCAATAACACCATCTGGAAGAGCCTTACTATGTTTTCACACCCAGGCCTCAATATGACCGTGACACCAAAACGAGGTAATTTTTCCAACCAACTGGAAAGTTTCCCTAGGATTTCTGAATTAAAAGAGGCAGTGCAAGAAAATTTGGCCTGATCTAACCAAAGCTATGCCGTCCTGCAGCCCATGGTGAAAACATCTTACAGATTTCACCACAACCAGAACTTCCTTTTGGGCAAGGTTTTTTCCCAAGATCTTTTATTTGGAAACTTTTCTTCATATGGCACCACCATGCCAGGTCCATTGGAATCTGACTCTAGTCCCTAAGCTTTGCCATCTGTAAGCATTATTGAAAGTTCTGAACTAAGGGGAAGGTAAGGCAGAAGCAGGCACTAGCGTTCAAGTCTGAGCTAAATGACACTCAACCCCCAAAGAATTTCTTCTTCTCACCCAGTCACTGCAGCTATATTGCAGTCTTGGTAAACCAAGGGACCTCGTGATGGGCCACTTGGGAAGTTGCAGTGTGATTAACTCTGATCTCATTTTAAATCACCTCGAGCCTCATCCTGCTGTGACAGAACCCATCATCTTGTTTTAGGTTCCAGTTGCACATCCCAACACATATTTTCACATGGACATTGGGCCAACTATAGCATCTTGGTCAACATCTATTCTGTAAACAAAGCAGATTGTAACACTTCATCCTCTCTCTTCCAAAGAAAATCTGTTTCTGTTATGTATTTTAGCCAAAAATATAGTGAGATTCTGGGACTGGTTGAAGGCTAATTCATACAATGCTGATGTCTTTCCCCAGTGACTTGTTCAGTCTTCCCTTTTTCATATCATGACATGATGGAGTAGCTGTTCAATGTATGCTGCTGTGCCAATCTCCAACTTGATCAAATCATATTTTACTTTAATAGCCTCTTTGAAGTACTTTTCTAAAGATTGGATTTGTTGGCCACTTCTGATGTTTAGGACACAGTCACTACCAAAAATTAAATCAAAGTGAGTATTCCCTCATGTGGACAGGCTTCTGAATGAATTCCAGCATGCAAGTTCTCCTCTTTTTCCTACCCACCTGTCACTGTCTCCATCTGTGATGGGTTTGGGCTCCATTTCCTCTAGAATCATGTGAAAATCAGCTCTTCAAGTTTGGCCAGTTATTCCTGTGTCCTTCATAGATTTTTGTATTTATTAGCAAAATTCCATGACTGGTTTTGTACTGCCCACATTTAGCACAGCGCCTTCTACCCCCAAAGCACATCTCCAGCTGGTGATCTGCCAGTTCACACAAGCAGCTGGGTGGTGCTTAGTGGGCAATGGTGAGGCTCTGTCCTATTGTGCTTTAACCCAGCAGGCAACTGAGCACTGCACAGCTGCTCGCTCACACCCTTCTCTCAGTGAGATTTGGGAGACAATCAGTAAAAAAAAAAAAAAAAAAAGTAAAACTCATAGGTTGAGATAACGACAGTTTAATGAAAATAATAACAACAACAACAATAATAATAATAATAGAATATGCAGAATATACAAAATAAGCGATGCACAATGCAATTGCTCATCACCCCGCCAGCAAAAGGCCAGCCCATCCCCAAGCAGGGATCACTCTCCCCCTGGCTAACTCCCCCCAAGCATGACATCATATGATCTGGAATACCCCTTGGGCCAGTGGGGGTCAGCTGTCCTGGCTGTGCCCCCTCCCAGCTCCTTGTGCCCCTGGCAGAACAGAGGGAGCTGAAAAGTCCTTGACTGGTGTAAGCCCTGCTCAGCAACAACTGAACCATCAGTGAGTTATCAACGTTCTTCTCATCCTAAATCCAAAACACAGCACTGTGCCAGCTACTAGGAAGAAAATTAACTCTGTCCCAGCTGAAACCAGGACACCTGAACAGCCTTCGATTTATTGAAGTCTCTTCTGGTTCTGTCAGTATTTAACTAAATTGTTCCTGCAAATTTTCTTTTCCAGTTACTCATTTCCCTCATATATAGACCAAAGTTCCTCCTGTCAGTCTACCAAAGTTTTCATGAATCACGCTAAATCCCCATACCCAACACACCTGAGCCATATCTCCACATGTTGACATGCATTATGGTGACCCATTTCCATTGCAAGTAGCCCCTTCTTTTTTTTTTTTTTGTTAGACTGCACCAAGGAGCTCTCCAGGATGTTTGGTAAATTCAAGAGTCTCCACTGCACCTCCAGGCCTTATTTTACTGATCTTAAATTGCCACCTCCATCAGAGCTGTGTCTTTTTTTCAACTATCAGCTGCTCCAGGGTTCTGGTGTTTGGGCATGCCAGGAGGACTAGTCTCCACAGGCTCTTTTGCAGGTTCAGGTGGGGTCTCCTTGGATGTGCTCTGACAAGCTGAGATGAGTCCTTGCCATCACATGCCAAACAAAGGGCTTCTACCAGATTTGGATAACACAGCTTCTTTCCTGGAGATACAGTGCTGCGGTACTGCTGAAGATGAGCTAATAAAGTTGGCTGCCTGAAAATGCCCCTGTCCCTTCCCTCTCTCCCTCACACACTTTTTATCTAGTGTCCAAGTTTTTCACTTGGACTATGAAATTAAACAGAAGCAAGAACTCCCAGGGAGCTTTTTCCCTCAAAAGTAATTGGCTGCTGTGCTACTCAGGCTGGGATAATCCAGCCTTTCTGTTCCAGGTCTCTGTTGGTTACAGACAATGTGGAAGATGTATGTGCCCAGTCTTACCAAATCTTCCAACTGGCGCAGTTCCTCATCCACTGACTCATCCAGACATGCTGGTCTGCATGCCTTTTATTTCTTTCGGAAGCTGATGTTTTCAGCTCCCCGAATCCATTCTGCAGCTCATCCTGAGTAGCAAATCCCAGATCAGGCCATAACTTTCTTCACATCCTCTGCCAGGCTTGGGGACAGCTTGCACTTCCCTGATCCACCTTGCCAGGCTAGGACAGGAGTTGTACCGGAGAGGTACCAGGTCTGTTCAGACTTGTTGTAGATTTTGTCCTAGCAAATATTTTTTTCTCTCCAAATACAGCTCAACTCTAAGCTCTTCCAGGGATGTTTCCAGACATTCTTTCAAAGCCTTCTTGTTTCATCTTTGGTCCTTGTTTTGGTTTGTTTCAGATTATCTGATCTGTGTAATCATTTACATTATTTATTCCAGCTTGGTGCAAGAGAAATTACCAGTCTGTGGTTTCTCACCCTGGGAACCGGATCCTGCTGCTGATACTAACATGACTCCTTATGTCACAAGCAATTAATCAGTATTTGGGGCCTCCAGGGTTGTTCTGTCAGGAGGCGGTATTGCTACTATAGTCAAGTGATGCACGAGTGCCATCCTTTTTAGTCATAAAGGATGTGTAAAAATATGTCTCATTTTGCTAAGCAGAGCAGGAGGCACCCAGAATGGTTTCCATGTCTCCAGGCATCTTTCCTAAGGACACTTCATCTTCTGGGCAGCATTACATAGGCTTTTCTCATACCATCCTCTCTTTTCTCAGGTCTTAATGACTGCTGTCTAATCCCTCCCCAAAACTGCTACTCTATTTAACTGTATTTAGAAACTGAGGCCCAAATCAAACCTTTGCTCTGGATAGCCTAGTTTTCTAACACTTTTTTGTACTGTCAGTCTCATCGACATCTTGTTATTGCTGTGTGTTATTAGTTTTAACTGTAATTTATAAAATAATTTTTAAAACCCCACAACTGTATTTTTGCTGTTCTTTATTAACTTACATGGCCCTGAAAAACTTTCCAAGTACCTGGCTTAAATACTAAGTCATCTGCTTTAGTTAAGTTTCCACCTGCCCCAGGTATGCTGGGTAATGGAGTGTTTTTCATTGCATAGCAGTTTCACTGCCATTCCACTGTAATTACACTTACAATATATTTTTAAATGTGTATAATTACCCCAAACTTTAAGTGTATGACAGGCATTATTAACTCTCTGTTCTTAATGGAACAGAATTTAACCTGCAGTCACACTAGAATTATTCTGACATTTTTTGTAGCAGTTCTGTATATATTAACGCAAAATAAAACTTTTAAATAATTACACTGTAAGGTAAGTTGTGCACTGTGATTCTAAAAATAAAATTCTTTAATCACAAAAATCCATGTGTAAATGATATAATTACCCTTAATATGGTTTTTTATACCAAACATATTTGTCAAAATCTTTAACATGAAAGCAGTGACAGATCAGTGTAATAAATTTGAAAGCTGTGCTAATATGGATGAACTTCCTTTTAATAAGAATTTGTACAAATTATAGACATAAAATGTGGAACTGTTTCATAATTACGTATCATGAGATCACAATCAAGGAATTATACTGTACATTTTGTCTTGTATTTGGTTCTTCCTTTGGCTACTGGTTTTGTAATGAAAAGAGTTCCTTGAGACCTGAGTTCAGGCATGAAGACAAGAGACAATTAAATATACTGTACTCAAAAGTGAATCAAGAATTACTTAAAAATTATAGAAGCCTGAGCCAATGCTCTATTATTTTTGCTCTGGCATAGTGTCTCTGATGTCGATGGAGCTAAATGGGTGTAAAAATGATCTGACAGACTGGTTATCAAGCATTTTCAGAACAAGCTTATGAGGCTTTGGGTATATCCTACCTTTGGTAATTACAGCTAAGACCAGCATTTACTCACGACTAAGAGCTGTTCACTGACAGCATTGATACAGCTTTGATCTAGCTATCACAGTCCTTAAATTCCCAGTCAAAATCAGAATTGGAAAAATGGGAGAAAACTGAAAAAATAATGAGGACAGAAACATTATTAGCCTATCTCATTTGAACTGGAACAAAGTTATGTTCAGGCTTGGTCTGAGATAAGGGCAAGTGACTGAGGACAATTTTTTCTTGTAAAAGCTCTGTTTGAATGGTTGAAACTCAACCATTCCTATTTATTCTTCTTTTCAAGCTCTAAAATGTAACAGCCTATAAAATAAGCAGCAGGTGACCAAAAACAAAGATACAGTGATTAACTGGACGTTAACAAGAACCCCAAATGGAGTAGAAATTCACATCTTAATAGAGACTTATGGATTTTTTGTTTCAAAATGTTTTTGTTAGAAAGCTGTTTAATTATAGAGAAGATGGGGAGGCTGGAAGAGGAGACCTGTGTTAGATAAAGGGAAGTGTGTGAGAACTACTGTGTGAGAATGTCCTAGATAATGAGTGACAGCTGCAAGGTTTTGGTCTCTCTTTCATTTTAATGGCATCCTCCAGTGATATGCACTGGATTTCAAGCCTTTGTCACACTCTGAGCTCCTGTGATGATCCACAGAATATGGGCATTTGACAGGTCTTTAATAAACAGTTTACTGCTGGGATGAATTGAAGTTCAGCTGGATCTAGCTTGAGTTCAGCAGAACAGACAGTGTTGTTAACTCACCTTTATGCTACAAAAGAAAAAAGAGAAGGTAGGAAAAAAAAATCCAGCCTTGGACACCTGCTATCCTTCCAGACACTAATTATGAGAGACCTCATTTTTACAGAGGATGAAAATGGAGTAGCGACCTACAGTAATGCATTGTTGCTCAAAGAAAACTGAAACTAAGAGCACTAGAAAACACCCTTTTATTTTTTCTTGGATTTTATCCTACCTGTAGTCAATTAAAAACCCTCCAGGGGAACTCAGTTTGGTGGCTTTTTGGCAGAGATGGGATCTCAGGACTGTGCTTTGTTTCTGTTGTATTGAGGGTCTTCTGGCGTTGGCTCACAGAAACAATTTATTGCTGGACGGAATGTCCATGTCAGGGAACAGGCACGGAAGGCAACCACTGTGGAGATGAGATTCCTAAGAAAGAAAGAAGAGGAGCAAACCAGCTGTGGCTCAGCTGCCTATTTTAGACCCTGCTGCTTCCTCCATGGAGGAAGAGGAGAGGGTTGGAGCTGGGAAATGTAGAGCAGCAACTGCCTCCATCATTATGATCCCTTCCTCGTCGCAGCAGAAATGGGAATCCCCGTTCTTTAGGACTTCTCCACCCTACTCAAATCTTCCTTTTCCCTTTATCTTTCTGTTGCTGGAGCAACCTGGTTCCTCCTCTTTTATTTTTTTCTGTGTTTTTTTTCCCCATAAAAATTATTTTCCTCAGTTGCTTTGTTATTCTTATGTTATTTTTCCTCAGTTGCTTTGTTATTCTTATGTTGGTCAGCTCTGATTCAAGTGATGGTGTAGTCTCAATGAGGAGCTGTGATTTAGCAAACAAAGAGCTTTTACAGCATCACTTCAGTAGAATCAGTACAGCAAAAGACTGATGTCAAGGACCTTGTGCCGTTTACTGCAAGCTTAATTGTATAGAAAAGCCTTTATTCCCCAGATTTGGTTCTCCCAGACATGAATTTTCTTGGGAACCAGACTCCAACTTCATGATTCAGTCTGATCTCTACTTTCTGCAGACCATTTTATGTTGCATCCTATATGAATATAGAATTGAAACCGTACAGAGAAAACCTAAAGAATGTTGCTGGCATGGGTTAGGCATGGTAAGGAATTGAGCCAAATGGCAAAGGGTGAGGTGATGTTCTTGGACAAGACAGAACCTGATGCAGTATCTGTGATATCACTCAAGAAACATCAAGCTTTGATATGGTATTTTCTGTGTTGTCTGTTGAGTGCAACTGCTCATTCAATTATCATATTAAAAAAACCCTGAAGTTAATGGAGAATGCAGCAGTTGAGAAAACTGGGACTGAAATAGTGGAAGTGTGGTGCTTTTAAGTTTTTTGTTGGAAGAGCAACATATACCAAAAATGTGACCAGTGTAAAATACAGAGCCTTCCTCAATCACCTTTCTAGAGTTAGGAAGGAAAATAAAATTCATGAACTCAGGTATTCATTTGTCTATATAATGTGAGGTCTTAGTTCTCTTCTTACACACGAGGAAATACTAAAAGAAAATTGGGCATGCCAGAGGCATATACTCAAGGGACTAAACTTTTTAAGGTGTATGTGTTCCTAATGGCCCCGTTTATGCATAACTGGAAAGATGTTTGTTCTAACATGTTCTTTCCCCAAAATACCTGGACTGCATAATGCATACAGTGGGTACAATTGAGAGTGACATGTTAGGAAAAGTTAATTAAAAATCACCTATGCTTAAATAGGAAAGGATATGAGTATTAAAGTAGCCCAACTGAATGAAATTAGGCAGTGTATGCTATCGTAAATGACAGCCAACATGTTTTTTTCTCAGTTCTGTTCAGGGTTGTTCGCTGATTAGAGTTAGCCCACCAGGCTGTTTCCTCCTGTCTCACGGCAAGTAGCAATCCCTGCCACAAGGGACTTCGTGGCCTTGGTGGCTCTCTGCCTGGTCCTGTGAGGGACTGATGGGGTCCCACATTGGCTTAAGGAGAGGCGGTGAAACCTTCTTGTTGCACTGAGGACACTGAACCACTCTGCACTTCTTA
Source organism: Egretta garzetta (assembly GCF_000687185.1). Lineage (NCBI taxonomy): Eukaryota > Metazoa > Chordata > Aves > Pelecaniformes > Ardeidae > Egretta > Egretta garzetta. The sequence goes on along the minus strand of NW_009270001.1, from coordinate 2,898,548 downwards.
CTAGAGGTCTAGCAATATGTTTCCATTTCCTAGGTGTTGTTACATGATCCAGGGAAGGAGTGAAGAGAGTTGGCTTGGAGCTCCATGCAGGTCATTGCTTTGATTTAGGGGTAGGACCAGTGGAATGAGTTGGCCTCAACTTGCAGAACTGCTTCTAGTACTACATGGAGCCAGAGTCAGACATCAGAGCCAGAAAGAGCTGAATTGAGATATAATCCAGTGAAGGCCCAAATACATAGGTAATTTTTCATTAGGAAAATAGAAGTTAGTTAGTTTCCTCAAAACTAATATAATAGCTGTTTTCATTTCTAATAATACAGAATTCCCCACCTTACTGGATTGCTGTAAATATTTACCACATCCATCAGGCTATTAAGATAATGACAGAAGAAATAATTTACCTTTAATAGTATATTCTGTGCTAGCTAATTCTTATGCTGCCAAATGCCATGGCTTTGCTCTTGTTCAGGATTTTTCTTGAGGTAGTTCATATGCTTTTTTTCTTATGACACCCAAGGCTTTTGCACTGCTTTACTTACTGTCATATATGGAGATGACATGTTAGGAGACTGGTTCTGAAGCTGGGGGACATAACTTCAGGAGAAGGCAAGAGGTAGAGAGTATATCTTGAGGGAACAGGGGAAATCCAGGAAAATTCCACCTTGCCTTTTTCTCTCTCTTCCCCATTTTACTGCCTCTCTTGAAACGTTGCAAAGCTAAGCTGTGTTGTAGGGGGACTGCAAGGAAAGAGGGGAGACTCCTGGGTCTTCTGAGATCAAAAAAAATACTTTGATCTCCAACACTGTGAAATGCAGGGTCCCTGAAAGGTCTTCCCACAAAGAGTTCGGGAACTCAGCTAGGCAAGGGAGAGGTACAAAAGCATGTCAGGTACTAAAAGTGGGGGGCAACTTTTGGAGAATGGGACTTAGGTTAAATTGAGTCAGGACTGGTTTTACCCAGATATTTGGGTTCAGTTTTTCTTTGGAGGGGACATTTGGTGAAGAAGCAGAGAATGGAAAAATAGACAGTGCAAACTGTGGAGTGGGAAGCTTGTGCTGTACAAGAATGATGGAAGCCAGCAAAGACATGCAGAGGGGATGGATGCACAACATTGTGCAGGAGCAGCACTGGGACAGCAGTTGTAAACCTGACTATTGTGGAGAGGAATTAAAAGGGAACATGAAGACACGAACTGTTACTGAAAGGAAGTGAGCAACCTAAAAACCTGGACAGATGCTGGAAACCTGAGAAATCCAGGAAGTAGAGCTTATTTAGAGAATGTAGATACTCTTCCCAATGTGTAACTACTTGCTGTGACTTTTAACTTGGTACATACTGGTCCACAGTAATTACAGATGTCAGACTGCTCAAAGCAAGTAGAGTGGGTGGATAACCAAGATCCACAGACTCCAATCCCCAGAACCAGCATCACTTCCCAGGTGCAGGTCCAGGTGCTCCCCAGCCTTATCTCCTTTCCAAAATCTCATTACTATTTAAGTGAAAATAAAGCACAGCAATGAAAAGCAATATGTGTTAGAGATTCAGTATCTTCAAAGGCTGTTGTCTGTTGGCACTTTTTATTTATGTGGTTTAATTTGAATAAAGATGGTGAATACCAATGGCTCAGCATTCCTTAGAGCTCAGCTGACAACCCCAAGAACACACATAGTCTGAGGATAAGAAGTTATTAGCATAATTGTCCTGTTCTAAACCACAATCTTTGCTTCTTGTGCTTGAGCACAGTTTTGCACCACTATTTGTTGGTGTTTACTTCAAATTCAGCAGATCCAGATTTAGTTCAGTAAACATCAAGAGACATGTGGCCTAATTGAAGGCAGTTCAGAAGAGCTCAGGAAGAATGATTAGGGGTCTTGAAAGCACAGTCTACAAAGGAGAATCAAAAGCCTGGGATTGCTTGGTTTGGAGAAAACTGAAGGTATAACAATCCTGAGATAAATAAAAGACTGCTGCAAAGAAAAGTATAATTATTGTTTGTTCTTCATGTTTCCCCATGCTCAAAGAGAGTAACTGTGGACTAAAAATGCAGCAAGGGAAATTTCAGATAGGCACTAGGTGTGGCCGTCATCTACTTTAGTTGTTGGTGCCAGACAGATGATATCAATAAGACGATGAATGATTGACTGAGCTGCAAAGATCCTGATAGTCTTCTGTCCCACCAACGCTTCCTCAAAAATGGAGAGGGATTAGCAGGCTACCACGGGGGAAGGCTCCAGTGACTTTCCTGAATAATCTACAGCCTTTAAATAGACCTAAGAGTCCATCACCAGCTATTAGTGTAAGCTGAGAACTGCACATAAAACATATGCAAATGTTATTGGTTAGGAAAGGGAGACAGATAAGTACTATAAAGCTTTAAAGAAATGAAATAGCAAAAGAAAATCAAGCATTTATTTTTCCTAGACTCCGGCAGAGACCATTTGGTTTGGCTGTTGTTTTGAAGATGTTGCTTCCTTTTGTGTATCTTTCCAAAGGTTCTTCTCATTCCATTGATTCAATACAAACTTCTTTCTGTGTAAGATTTTTTAAGTTATGTCTCCACCATGCATGATGCTTCCTTGTATATATTTATTATGGTCATTTCTTATTGCCTACTGCTGTCAGTGCCAGAGTTACGACATTTTTTAGTAAATTTCATAAGCAAGATAATTTTTTTCGCCCATTCCCAGAGTACCTGGAAGGCATTCCTTGAAAACATCCTCATAAACTGCTCTCTTCACCTTCACTATTATTTCCTTAAAATTCTCCCTGCTGTGACTCCTGCAAAAAAATTGTTGTGTTTACTAATAGGTGATCTTTACTGTGTCTGTGGCTCATCATACGGCTCAGAACAGTTTCACTGTAAGTATGCAGAACCTCTTGTACTTCTGGTTTTAGTCATATTCAAATGATTTCTTGAGGACTGTTGCTTGTCTTTTGCACAGGTTTATTCTCACAAAGTGATAGTTGTCTCTAGGTGTTCTTTGTCTGTACTAGTTGTCTAAATTTCCTTTATAGTCAATGGAGGGAAATGGGCACTTTAATGATAAAGTCCATCTAGCAGAAGTTAGCTACCTAAGCTAGGTCAGCTGAATCACCATTTGGTAGTGATTTCCTCTCAATTGTATCCAAAGGGACTTCTTCATGACTAACTCAGATCAGTCCATAGTCAATACCTAAAGATTTATGAGATTAATTATCTCACCTATATGTCTGTCACACTCAGGTCCCAAAAGGAACCTCCAGGAAGAGCTACAGAGAAAACTATAGTGAGAGCCTGTAGAAAACTTTACCATCATAATGCTATAATGAAAACAGCATTGCAAAAAAAGCCAGCCACCCAAAAAAACCCAAACTCTGTCAATAATTCATTGTCCACAAACTGTAAGAAAATTCCTTTGGCAAGTGACATCTATAATGTTCTTTGACTTGCTGCCATCTGTTATTGCTGCCTTATAACCAAGTTTGTCTTCAGACAGTCTGTGCTTGATTCTTTCAAGATAAGGAGGGTGTGTATCTTAACAGAAGTTACAAGTAGATAAATCTGTAGCATGGTAAGGGCAAGAAAATAATTGAACAGTGTTATATATATTTACGTAACGTCTACAGGTACATTTCCAGAAAGAGGGATTGCAGTCTTTAGTGGCAGTGACAATAATATCTGTGGTTACCGGAAGGGGAAAGAGCTTGAGAGTTGGAACAACCTTTAAGGTACAGATGTCAATATGTCTCCCTGCAACTCTGTTAATGGACAGTCAAATTAATTTAAAATAATTATAAAAATATAAAATTTTACTTGAAAATACTAGGTCTATATAAAAGTTTATGTTGAAAGTATTATAAATGGTTTTAGAGTGGCAAAGGAGAAGGTTTGGAGACTTTGATGTAAAGAAGATGTAGATAAAACACTGATATAAATTAGAGATAGGAATAGAGATATAACTATTCTTTTATCTTCAGTCCCTCTGGTTTACATTGAGGTTCCTGTATAAGCATTGATTTCAGAAAATTATGTGATGTTTCATATCTTTACATTGCATTTTTATTAGAACTAAAGGTAAAACCAGAAGTGTTAAAAGTGACCATCTCAATTATTTTATCTCTCTTTTCCATAATGTCATTTTAAATTGCACAGAAAAAAAAAAGTTTTGCAGCATGTCTTAGCATTCCCAATTGTTTGTGGAGGTCAATGACGTTTGACCTTTCAGACAGTGGACGAGAATAAAATTATTCCCAAAAAGCAATACAGTCAGCTCTTTAGTATGCTGTAACAGGTCAAGTAGGTTATGAATTGGTCATGTTATGAGTGTGGAGGTGGTGTGTGCCAGTTCACATCCCGCATGGTGCGCTGATACATCATTGAAACATAGAAAGATGAGTGCTCTGCTCCCTTCCCTTCCCTTCCCTTCCCTTCCCTTCCCTTCCCTTCCCTTCCCTTCCCTTTTTTTCTTTTCCCACTGCACCAATTGCACAGCATTTTAATGTATGTTATCTGTATTTGTATTTGGTCTAGTTTATGCCTGTTACCCCATTAAGCCTAGCCATATAAGAACTATCTGTGTGTTCATATGGATGCACAAACATGTACACATGCACATACAGATACAGACAAGGTTTGGAGTTCACCTTTACAGTGCAAAAACTAGTGCATGCCTTTAACTGTCACTAACACCAAAGAATGAGGCAGCAATTAAATAAAATATAGCCATGGTTTTGTGGGATCAACAACTACAACTAGAGGTTAATTTGTATAAACCCCAACCTCCTTCTTTAAAGATGTGACTCAGGCTGTGCAGACAGGGTTGTCAGTCTTTCCTGAAGGATGTCTGAGAAGGAAAGGCAAAAGGAAGCTCCATGTTTCCAGTGTAAGAGAAGATTTCATTGTCTGCATTACAGACATATGGATTGGGGGAACATAATATGGATTAGGGGAACATTTCTGCTGTGGGCAGAATCTTTATAATATCTGTTACGGACATGTTTATATCTTTTCTTTGGATGACCTAGCATCAAAAACTTCACTGGATGGACCATCAAATCTAGGGTGGCTGTTTCTGTTTTCCTGCAGTCCTTCCAATAAAACTCCTGCAGGTCCATTAACAGAAGCTATACAGTCAGGTGTGGGTCTGCTTTACAGTGACAGGTCTGAGAAAGTGTGTCATTTAAAAGGTAAATAGTTTCCCCACAAACAGAGCCCAGCAGCAAAGGAATTTAATTCATGGTATATATCCTAACTCCAAAGTCTTGTCAGATGCTGGGCTGCTCTCTCGAAGGAAGAGATTAAAACCACACACCTCCGCCTGAATTGTAGTGAGGTGCATCAGGTGGCATGCTCCTGTATTCACAGGGGCTGAACAAGGAGGCTTGATAGATGGTCTCATTCTGATGAGTGAAATCCTGATGTCTTTGAAACTAGTGGGAGTTTGGCCATTGGGTTTGCACCGTAATTTAAATGCCAGCATCCCGTGGGTCTGGAGATACCACAAAATAAAGTTTAGCAAGCTGATTTAAGGAATGCTCAGGCTCAGCTTGATTTACATTTTGAGTCTTCCTGCATACAAACCTGTTTTGCTTACCTTAGCAGGGCTTAAATGACTGCTGCTTGCCATGCTTAGCAGGGAAGTTCTGCAAAGTTCAGATCATATCTCCAGCCAAACAACTTGGACTTTTCTGATTTAAAGTATCAAGAGGACTTTGGGTCATCATGGTGTACATGAAAGAACAGACTATCTCCTTTTTTTCTTTACTGCAGCAACTTACAATAATAATAATAATAATAATAATAATAATAATAATAATAAACAACCCCACAGTAAGAGCTATTCAGAAGAGAGCCCCAAACATCTCCTTTTCCTTATAGTAAGCCTTGGAAATAAAAGGTTATCAAACGCTTGGTACCTGCTGTTGAGGGTTTTCACACTTTAAATAAAGCTGACAAAAGAGATGAGCAATTTTGTTTTGGCCACATTCTAAATGTCAGTATCACTATTTACTACCTCTCAAAGTAATCAGTTGCACCAGAGGTCCAGCAGCTCTCACTGGCTCTATTGATTGAAAACCAGAGCCTGTGGTTCACTGTTTCTGTGTTTAAGTCACCTTATATCCCTTTCTGCAGTGACGCCTGCCTGTACACTTGTAGTGCTAGGGCTTTTGAATCATGTATCTAGTGAACATGCATTCAGTGTCTTTTCCATCCAATTAAAATTCTTCACTATCATTCCTTTTTATCTAGCCTTTGTAATTGGATTCCCAGTTTCTCAATTTTCATGGCAGCAAGGGGGAAAACGATAGCAAGTCCTTCATAGGAAAAAAAAAGTTATGATTTAATCCCATCTAAAGGGTTTGTTCTTTCTTCAGCTGAGTTTCTGAAGGGAAAAAAGGCTTCTGCGATCATACTATCATTTGTCCATCTGTGTTCTCTACTTAATAACTCTGGGATCTCTTGGCTTGTTTCAGTCAGATTTGACGATGGGTTTATAACTCTCCTGTAAAATCCTGGTGATACTATGTTCCTAAAAGGTACGTGACATTGACAACTGGCTGGAGGAGGAGATCCAATAGTCACACAGAGAAAAAGACCGAGCTGTGTGAGTAGGTATCCATCCAGCCAGGACGTTCCCACATCTCTGGAAGTGCACAGGTTACCCTTGCCCAGGGGAGAGCTGTGGGATGTAAGGGGGGAACGGAAGGCATCACAGCTTTTCATCATACAGCGTACGGGGTGAGAGAAAGGAGAGGAAGCTACAGGAATAAGCCACCCAAATTGTTAAGGAAAAGGCTTTGTTAATGCCACTACTTATGAAATACATTGGGGTTTTGAGAGTAATACAGCCTGGTGAGTTGTTTCCAAAGCAGCTTGTGTCCAAAGTATTGTCTGTTTTCGTGTTACTGGCAGATAATGAAAATATGCTCTAGAAGCGTGTTATACACCAAGATCAATATCAAAGACAGGTGAAATACATTACTTTCTGGACATGCCTGCAGAGGCACTAGGCTAGTCTGCACGCTTAACTTCTACACAGCTGCCTTTAGGTGAGATGAGTCAAGGCTTAATTGACCAGGGTTTTGTTATTGTTAAAAACATGAATCTGAACAGAACAGAAGATTTACATTCACCCAAAACTTAGTGATTTAGTTCACATTGACTCTACCAACTATTACTCCCTCTCTCCTGTGAAATTTTCTCTTTGGGAGAACTTCAGAAATGTTTGAAAGCCAGTAGTACTGGCTGTGCTACAAATATTTAGAGTTACAGAAGTCTGGTCTTACAGTTAACCTCAGATAGTCTCTTCCTTGATTGATATTCCAAAGTCTTGGTCAAGAATCTTTACATGACATCACCAGTGTGGAACAATAGGATAGCTATTTTGTTTTCTTCCCTTGTGTAATGGAAGAAGAAAGCTAATAAATCCTTGAAGTCAATAATACTCAGCAGCAGCACATTAGTACATCAGTTAGGAAATTATTAAAAGGTCAGATCTTTTTGATAACCATCCACAGAATGCCAGGAACTAGGGGTTTCAAATGTGATGGAATACTTGTGACTATGATTGCAAGGAGGAGACAAATATTTTGCAAACCTAACCCATTATGCTTACAATAATATGAGTCATTCCAAATCTTTCTTTCCTATTAAGTAAGGTACTGTATAGCCCTTGGATAACAGGAAAGTCAAATTAATGGAACAGAAGGTTAAAACAACTAAATAGCTGTAACTTGGCAAATAGGGATAGGGAACAAAATAATTGTCTGTTAAGTATTTGACGGGAGGGATAAGAATAGCTTCAAGTTGCTCAGGGGAGTGTAATTAGATATAATGGGACAAAATTAAGCAATGGAAAAATATTAGGGAGGAAAATCGTAATGAAAACCTCATTCAAAACCTGGAAAAGACTCCAAAGGAAGCTGTCTTGGAGAAAGCCTTGGTTGTCCTGGTAAAAGTAAGTGGAAAGAAAAATTCTGAAAATCCACCGATTTTGCACTGGAAAGGTGATGGGGTGATCTTCAAAGGATTTTCTGGGTTTAGTTTAATCTAATCCCATATCTATTGCTTTAGGATACTGGTGAAATGAAAGAGACCTCTTTGAAGACCATTTTTTAGAGTCCTTCTGAGGGTCAGAACCACCGTTATCACACCTGGGCTCTCTAAACATGACATTTATGTTGGTCAGTTAAAAATCCATAATCAAAAGCAATATAGGTGATTTCTACAGAAAAATGTCTCTGTTTCACTGAAAAATGCAATCTACACTGTCCTATCAATGTCTTTTTGTCCCTCGGAGGTGGCAAGAGCTCTTTCTTTTTCCTGTAGCACTTTTGTTTGGGGGGGGAGGGAAGGGAGTGTCAGAGAGGACTTATTTTCCACCCCTAGTTTTCTGGAAAGAAGACGGGAAGGGGGTTAATTTTATCTTGTCTTTAGCTTTGAATATTGCTGCTTCTGTTTCAGACCTGAAGAAGGGCTTGTGTACCCATAAAACTTGTAATTTTTTCCCAAACTCTGTCTGTTGGTCTAATAAGAGATTTCACTTCTCCCACAGAGTTTACCACCCTTGCAATTCCTCCAGGAATCTGTTATACCCATGACACATGGCAGCAACATGTAGGAAGCCCATGAAAACTTTCAGCTCTGTTTTGCTCAAACTTCCTTTATTTTGCCTGTTTGTTGGCACCGCTGTTGTTCCATTTTCAGTAGATGACGAGTCATCCCACTACAACACAGAAAGTGCGCTTTTGGAGAAACAGCTTAGTTTTCTCCCCCCTCGTAACTTCCTGAAGACCACATCATGCCCTTGGCTGGATTACAGGTTGGTCAATGCTGAACTGTTTCTGGAAGCAAAAACTACATTTTACCTTTTCAGCTTCCATACAGCCACAGGCCATGCTATGGAGAGAGCTACATGAGTGGGGTTCACGCACAACCCCACTATCACACACCCTGGCTCTGCCTGTCTTTCTTGTTGTGCAGAAGCTGTGTACTGATGTTTTCCTCAAACAGACAAATGCAATGAGCAGTCAGTGAATATAAGATCTACTTTCTCAAACCTATTCTTCATACAGTCATGGTCATGTTTTTGTGACCTGGTGACTCACTTACAGAGCTATGGATCATCTTTACGGTGTCAAGAGCAGAAGTTATTCCCATCTGACTACTTTTTGGAATACAAGACAGAGAAAATCATCTCAAAAGTATTAGGGATAGGCAGAGAGCATTTGCCATTTCTGTACTCAGAACAGTCAACAAACCCAGGTTTGAAGGGAGCCATTCATTTAACTTAAGACAAATGTTTGCAACCAAAATAACTAGATTTTGTTATTATTTAACATATTCAAAGTACATTTTGCTTGGTAAAGGAGATTTTCTTAAGACAATTGCCTTGCAAAATGTTCAGATTGAATAGAAACAAGAGGAACCAGAACTATTTAAAATCCAAGATAACAGTGTGACGCAGCTGAGATGTATATTTATTCCTCACCCTTTTCTCATGCTGCAAAACATGTTCTTCACTCATTAAAGCATCAGTGTCTGTGTGTGGGTAGGGGGTTATTCATTCATGAGTTAATGCAATATACAGGTTTGCAAATGTAAAAATGTCATTTATTTAGCTTCATTAGCTGCATTGTGTTTTATGTATGTGAGGTCTTTACTAACTGCTAGTTCTAAATTTTTCCTACCTAACTGTAGGCACTTATGTGAGGTGACTTAAGATCCTTTCTGGATACAATTGCACCTTTCTACTGAACATAAGGAAACCATAGTAGGGATCAAGGTATCGCCCTCAGTGCTTCAAAGCAGAGAAGTTAATCAGGACCTTACACTTCCCGAGACACTGAAGCCTTCTTCATGGTCTCAGCTTCTCTGTACATCCATAATGTGAACGTCAACAAAACTCAGCCCTTTCTACATCCAGACAATGGAGCAGTTATGGTGGCCCCCACCAACCACAGCTGTTTCATGAAGGCTCCTTCAAGTCCTTCCTGACATTTTAAACACTGCCATGGTCTGGAGTCATTTTCTTGGAGGTTATGGATATAATTAGCTTGAACACTTCCTAGACATTTTTGAAGCCCACCAGTTTCCTTCTTAGCCATCTTCTGACCACAGGCTCTTGGCAACCTGATGTCAGCAAGGCAGCAAGGCAGCTGCCTCCTAAGGCTGTGGTTCCCTGACTGCAGTAGAGTTACTTCTAGATGAGTGCCATGTAATTCTCCAATCAAGGTAATTGAATCTGAATACACTTAGAAAAAACATATCAAATCAGACAGCCCAGCGATAAAGTCAGATTAGTAGTTAGGACCTCTGGATAAAGGATTATATTATTGAGTTACTCTTTTATTTTGATGCCCCGTTTAGTTACCAATTTGTTCTACAGTATTTCACTCAGGTCTACAGCAAGCTCCCTGAAGGGTTTATTCTAATAAGTAATGCAATTTGAAAAGGTAGGAAATCACAGAAAACTCGTTTAGTTTCACTCATTTTTACTAGTTTACTATTCTACATTGATTTTTCTCCTTCCTATTATACATGGACTATGTTCTCTAATGGGTTTACAAGTCTACTGATTAATGTGAGTAAAAATAATACTGGTTTTATTGCAGGGGCAAATAATGTCTTAACTACTTTGAACCCTACAGCACTTTCAGAGCACTAATCTGACATGGCACTATCACAATGTCTTTACCCGCCTCTTTTCCAAACCCGTTTAAAGCCTTTTTCATTCGTTTTATTCTCATTTCCTCTGAATATTTGCTCAATATTTTTTTAATGGATTTGCTTTCACAGTAACTACACCTTTTGTGTGCAAACATTTCAATATCCACCTTATCCCACTGGGAATATTTACAGGGAATTTTTAAGTCACTATACAAATATTTAAAGAGTGAATTTAAATTCAAGGCAGGTATTTGGACCAGAATTGTTACTGAGCTTGTCTATTGAAGGCACAGTAGAAAGTTGCTGGTTACTTTTTTCAACAAGTTATTAATAAACCTTTCTGCTCCCACCACCCATTTCCTTTTGTTAGTCAGTGCTGACTTTTGCTTATTTCTCAGTATCTTCTTGAACACCCCAATGACAGCTTTTCTGCCATGTTTCTATATTTCCTTCAAATGATCTGGTTTATGTCACATAGCAATACTTTTAAGTTCCACCATTTTTTTTAGCTAAGACCCTTGCATATGGGCAATCCAGTTGGCTCCTCATAACGATAACCTCATCCTTTGTCTCTCCTTCCTCCTCTTCCCAGCAGCAGACACTCCCTTAACAATGTCTTTATTCTGAGGCTACAATTAATAGAAAGGTAAAGGTTAACAGCAAAATGAAAAATGGTTTTTTGAGTAGAACTGCACAAGAGTTTAGAGGTAACTAAGCTAGACAAAAAAGATTTATCTTGGGTAGTGGAAGCAGCTTAGTTGTGGCAGTGAAGAACTCCAGGCATGATAATTTATTTTGCTTTTCAGACTTTATAGAGCTTGGAGCCTCTAGTAACCAAGCTAGGATGTTTACAGTAAAAGAAAGCATCTCTGCATCGTGACTATCCTGGAGGTGGTTTGCTTGCTTTAGCAACTGGAAGCTGGTCTCTAAACCAGAAACCAAATGCCACAAAATCATTCCCTGGTACTGCTACCCTGCCTTCTGAGAATCATACCACACTTATTCTCTGGCAATCTTTTCTTCCTCTCAGACCATCCACATAGTTTTGAACCCAGAAATTCATGTCAGAATTCTTGCAAACCCACCAATGCTGTTCCTTGTTAGCTAAGGCACCTGCACCTTTTCTGCCACTGTTAAATCTACAGGGCAAATCAAGCTTTTTCTTCTTCCTCTTTTTTCTTCTCAAGTGTCATAAGGAAAGATGGTATTTATACTGTTCTGAACTGACAAAAGTTTGGTATAGTCGAATCCAATATGAAGTAGCTGGAAAAATTTTCACACTTTTTTTTTTCCCTGTTTTCACAATGTTTGAAGAATGTGTTGACAAATTTGACAAAAATCACTCAGAAGTCTGAAATGTTTTATTAAATGTTTTATTATATCAGTTCAAAGTAATTTTTCATTTCAACATTTCCATAACATTTTCTTAATTCAAAAACATAACAATTCAAAATCTCATATTGTGCTAACAACTTTTTTTTTTCCCTAAGCAAATCATTGCAGACATTTTGGGAAATTGCGCTTATCTGGGGGGTTTTTTAGTAATTTTAAGTTCATAAAAACTTCAACTTTAGCTCCAAATAGAGGAGAAAGAGAAAGAAATCAGACTTATAGGCTGTACTGACAAATCACTTCCTTCTCAACACACCAGTCAATTAAAAAGAATATTGATAAAACAGTGAAGATCTCAGAGATGCTTTCCTAGAATTTTCTAATAAAACATGCACTTGGTTAGAAGGCTGAAGCCCAAACTACTGCCTCTCTCCGAGAAAAAAATATCATTGTGAGCATTTGGGTACTATTAGACATCAGAGAATTCAAATTTAGGAAGCAGAGTTTTTATAAGTGTCATATCTTGCTGACTTCAAAAAATTTTGGAAGTGTCAAATAGATTAATTTTTTTTTCTCATCCTTCCACCTCTATAAATATCCAGCGGGATACCAAGAGCAGAATTCCCCCTGATTTACCCTATTTATAGCCTAGGTGAGAAGGATAAAACACACTGATTGATTTAGCAAGATAGATAGTCGATGTGATTGTGTACTCCCCACTCTGAAATCAGTGCGGCAAGTTGGTGTGACTGAAGTGATGGACGCCTTCTCCCACAGCCCAGTCTGACACGTTTACCTGAGGACAAATTGCGGTCAATGAGTATCAGTCTGCATGAGCTGAGGTTTAGGTCCTGAAATACCTTTGGTGAAAGAGACCCACTTTCGTCAAGTGCCTTGGGATTAACACGCAGATTATGGTGAAGGAAAAGAAGGGTGGCAAAACCTAACTGCTACTGGCCACCTCTTTATGCATTTAAAAATTAAGTTAAGACTGAGATGCTGGGCAGGGCTGGGATTGCAGAGGCAGCTGCAGTGTGTGCCGTGCATGAAGAGAAAACTGGCATGACGTGAAACAGCCGACAGAGCTGACCGGTCTCATCCCCTTCACCGGGCAGGGTGAAGAATAAACACAGAGCATAACTGCTGCAACGTCACGTGGGTTTCAAAATCTGTGCCTTCTTTTAGCAGCTTGAAGATTTCAGGCAGATAGGGAGGGACACATTTTCTTGAAACGCTTTAAACACTGAATGTGATCTTTATCTTGGCAATGTCCTTTTAAAGTTTGAGATCTAGTATTCTGGATGTGCAAAAGAATGCATTTCAGACTTCTGCATTTCAGATTATCTCTGAAGAAAAAAAAATAAATTCTTCTCACTGTGCCTCAGACACAGGGTATTAGCAGTAGCACCAGTGATTCTGTTATCCCCTTTGGTGATGGGACTTTTTTTTCTTCTTCTCTTTTTACTCTCCTCACAACTGTTTCCTAATAAGGAAGAGGGGGAGAGAGAGTGTATATTTCCAAAACCCATCTTGCAGCTTCTTTATTTTATACAGCCTCCCCTCCCCACCCAAAATACCTTGAATAGCCCTTTATGTAACTTCAATTAAAAAAAAAAAATACAGCTGCTCCTCTGAAGCCATCCAAATCTAATTAACTACAGAAGCTGAAGTTATATTAAGCTTCTCACTTTCTTCGTCTTAGCATCTCCATTCATACCTTCATTCAATGTGTTCACAAAAAAAGGAATTTCTAATAATTGTATCTATAGTCTCAGAAAAAGAAAGCCACTAATCAGGAGGTCTGTGAAAGAGGAGAGACCGGAGCCTCGCTTGAACTTGGCAGTGTGGCCCCGAAAAACTTGCAGACAAAGGGGCGAAGGGAACCGAGGAGCTTAGCCCTACGTCTAAGGAAGCTGGTGAGAATTTGTTCAGTCTCTGAATAGAGATCTCCATTTCAGTCCTAAATTGTGCCCGCACAGATTCATTGAAATGCCTTCTCCAAAAGAAGAGGGGGCGGGAGGCAAGGGAGAGAGGAGGCAAGGAAAGTTTGTTGAATATAAATGAGGTTACGTGTGGCTGAAGAGAGAGATAGAAGCTCTACAGAGATTTATTCCTGACTGACATACAGTAACACAAAGGCAACAAAATGTGTCCTTGGCAAGTGGCATTAACAAGCAGTAAACCTTAATCTTCAGAGAGCTGAGATGATGCAACCCACCTCAGTGGAAAACACTTTCTCATTTGAGGAGTGCTTTATTTAAAATTTGTTTAGCCAGTTTTAAAGAAGATGTAACTAGCTATCCTACCATGCCATGACCTTGCGATTCAGGTGGTCTGCGGAATCAAAAGACCAGCTAGATTAAGGACTCTCAACATTTTCTCACTGGGGAGCTCAGTCTTCCTGTATGTTGTGTCTCATCTAGGGAAAACCTCAGAGTCCGGCTCTCCCCACTGCAGGACTTGGTGGCAATGAATGGGGTTGCACCTCAGATGAGTTTTGTTCAAGAGCCTTTTATGGTGTTTAGCTAGCAAAAGATGTATTTTCAGTCCAGCAGTCTCAGGGACATGTTCTGGTCTGGTTATTCACATTACCGTCTCCACTTATGTTCACATCTTCTGCTGCAAGGAACCCTCCTGAAACTGCAACAATACTCAATAAAAGTAAAGGGACAGAAGCCTGGTCAGTAATTTAAAATAATTGCCACTGCACATCAGAGAAAGGAAGCATGTAGTATGTTAAAATAAGTGTAGTTAACATACAAAAAATGTGGATGGTGCACAAAGTCCCCTTAGGGAAATAACTACCAATCACGACCCAGACAAAAGGACATTCATCCAGAATTACAGAGAATTAGTTTGCTTGCAGTCCTGGCTGGATTTATTGTTAATTTTCTACTTGCCCACTGCACACTAATGGTTAGGAAACAGGATAACCTGTTCCCAGCTTCTTGGATTCTTGCTCTGAGACTCAGCAGAAAGGCTGAGAGTTGATTTCCAGAGGTTGGACAGGAAATGTTCATTAACAAGTGCTGGTTTCTAAGATGGAGCCCACTCCCCACTGCTCTTCTTAGGTTGGATAAGCATTACCTTGGCAAAATGAAGAGTGGTCTTGCATTAGGGCTTTACGAGGAGTGTTCACTGGCCGCTAGTCCGAGGCACAGCACTGAAGATCCCCTTTCTCTGCCTCTGGAATCAAAAACATCACATTGCTCTAGGCTGAGAGCAGCTTCCCTGTTGGCCTCATGCTGTACAGTCACTCACATGATGAATGGAAAGTTATTTTTACTCTGCAGCTTAAACAAAAAGTAAATATTTTGTGAGGTTTATATACTGCCTGCTATCTCTTTCCCCATAAATTAAAAAGAAATTGCAAATTTCCCTCACCACTCATTTTGGAGCTGTTTTTAGCTCATCTGTATCTGGGTTTTCTGCTATGTAGCTAAGGACATTTACAATAGATACAAATTTCATTATTGGACTGTAATTGCATTTGTTTTGCCTTCCTTTGATGTTAAATATAAAGAACCCCCAGGCTACTTCATCCAGCATAGGGTTGTTAGCGATGACTCCTGCTAAGGAAAGGCAGAGTGCTGTGTTTAGCCTAATCTGGAGTGACGATGTTTATCAGACAGCTGAACAAGTTCCTAAATGAACAAAGGCACCATTTGTGGGCGTATATACTGAACCTGGTACCACATATGCACTGATCAGGCCCCAGGATCTACAAGCTCTTCAAACAACTTTGCATAGGGAAAAATGAATGCATTTCATTTCTGCAAAAGGAAACTAAGTGGAGAAGCAGAGTTGCTATTTCTTATGATTTTAATGAAGGCCTTGCTCAGGGAGACAGCAAGAAAATTTTCATCTATTCCCTCTGCCATCACTTTTCTGTAGGACAGTTATGAACTTCTTGGTTATGAACCCTAAGTGCTCCAAATCCATAAAAACATACAAATAAGGAAAATCTTTAACCCGGTTCTCTTAATCTATATATCAATTTTTTTTTTTCCCCTTCAAACATACAAATAACTAACCGAGTCCCTTACACGGGAAAAAAAAATATATTTGAACACACATTTCAGAGGAGATACAAATGTGTGTCTCAAGTACCAAAGTGCCAAGGAGGGAGAAAATATTTTTAAAAGGTGTTGAAAGTAGAGCAGAAGGAACCTGAACATCAACCATGTCCTGCACAGACTGCAGAGATCGTACAGCTTCCACCTTCCTTTTCCCAGGGAGCTGGACTGGAATCAAACCTGCAGTGGTGTGGAGTAAATAAAATTGTGCTGATCTTTTCCTGTTTACAATTTGCACGATACATTGAATTTTATGAACACTGTCCATGTAATCACAAGGGCTTCCTAATCTGTAAGCACTTGAAATATCTGGGACAGGCTCGTTAAATCAAATTATGTCTGGTGATAAAATAGCAGTGAAAACGTTGTTCTGTGTGTGGGATGTGTCTTGTCTGCAGGGCAGTGGAGGAAAATTGCATTACTGGGAAACACCATTAGTTCAGGGGCCTCATAGCTTCATGTAAAATCTCCCTTCTTGCGGCCATGCCACAGCAACATCCAGCAGTGAAGCAGTTAAAGTGGGTACCCTCGCTCCACTCCCATCCTCTTCTCCAACATAACCACCATACACTCTTCTTCTGGCTTTAACTAAAGCAGCTGTTTTATTATGCCCCCAGATTCCACCACATGTTTTAATGCATATACTAGGAAGTATTGCATACATCAAACCCCCTTTTTTATTAGTATTAACTTGCCAGTACAAAGTTTACTACCAAGCTAGTAAATATTTTGTCTCTGACCACGCTAAGCTTGAGCCTAACTTTTGGTTTTACCACTTCAGGTGTGTGGTCTCTCCTTACTCACTCAGGGGGAGAAGAGGGAAACCCCCATGAAATAGCAGAGGTATCATTGCAGCCAGAAATGTCATGTGGCTTCATGGCCAGGTCAGCTTTGCCCTCTTTTTGCCTACACACAAGCACAAAAACATCTTGAGCACAAAAAGCACCAACAGAGAAAGTCTCCAGGCAAGAGGGGGATTCCCATTCATGGGAGCCTCGGGGACACAACAGCTTTACAGGGCTGGTGGGTAGCACAGCCAGCACAGTAATCTCCATGGCCAGGGGGTCTGAGCATGCCGCAGCTTTTGCCGCCTACCTTCACATTCCTCCTCTGCCTCCAGACACTGCTGCTAACCCTGTTTTATAGGTAAGAAAATGAAGAGCAGAGCACTTAAACCTACATTAAGCTTCCTGTTATACGTGCCTGGCTTAAGCACCCAGACTTCTGTGGTTTTCCAGTTCAAGACAATGACAATAATGGGTAACTGGGAGTAGTTGCTCTCCCCATCTGCCTGACTCCTAATCCGTGTGCCAGCAGAGAAAGGCCGTCACAACACTCAGCGTGGGGCATGCACACTGGCTGATTTGCCTAATCCAGGCATTGTGGCCGCTATTTTCCCTGGACTGTTTGACAGAGGCATATGGTGCATCATCTGAATGACTCTTTGCTTTCTGTGAATTAGGCATGGGGACTGCTGTGCCACCTGAGGCAGACCCCGCGTGCAGCCCCGAGCAACCTTGCAAGGCCATGTAGGAGATCTGTGGTAGCATGGGACCTGCCAGCAGTCGGGAGTACCTGGCTTGCTGCAGCATTTCTTCTCCCCCTCTGCAATTGCCGTCACAGAAGACATTGCAGCTTGGCTCTGCAGCTCATTTCTGTTATCTTTCACGTGCTGACAAGTTGAATAAAATATAATTTCCTCAACCAATTGACATGTCTTTGTCACTCTGATTTCTGAGAGGAAGAAAAAGGCTTCCCATCACCCTAGACCAATCCTTGCTGAGGAAGAGTTTGGCTCCTCTGGCTGAGTGCACGCAAGGTCACTTCAATCATAGAATCATAGAATCATAGAATCATAGAATCATAGAATCATAGAATCATAGAATCATAGAATGTTTTGGGTTGGAATGCACCTTTAGAGGTTAACTAGTCCAACCCCTTGCAGTGAGAAGGGACATCTTCAATGCCATGAGGTTGCTCACAGCCCTGTCCAACCTGGCCTGGAATGTTCCCAGGGATGGGGCCTCCACTACCTCTCTGGGCAACCCCTGCCAGGGTTTCACCACCCTCACTGTAAAGAATTTCTTCCTTATATCCAGTCTAAACCTACCCTGCTTCAGTTTAAAGCCATCACCCCTTGTCCTGTCACAGCTGGCCCTACTGAAAAGATTTTCCCCGTTTTTCCTACAGGCTCCCTTTAAGCACTGAACGGCCGCAATCAGGTCACCCCACAATCACAGCCTCTGCCCAGATACCCAGGCTCGGGGAGCACCAAGTGGTCAACTTCATTTCTGCTTTCAATGCAAGTCCGATATGATTCTCAATGGCCCTGAATTAGGGTGTATTGTAACAGCCAGAGCACGGGGTTTTGTACTGAAATTCTCAAAGCATCAGGAAAGAGTTGTGCAAACATTTTCCAGACCTGACCTTTAGGATGTTTTCCTGCAGTCCTCGTAAGACAGCACTGTGTCCAGTCACCTTTGATTTTACATCCCTCCATATGCAACAGCTTTTCCTTAGGCCTCAGTACCTGGAATTGGGGTACCTGAGATTCCCAGAAGTAATTTTAAAAAGCTTATAGTGAAGGGAAGTTTGAGACTCCTACAGATGCAACCAGCAAAAGATAAACAGGAACAAGACAAATAGCAAGTTTTTCATGTCAGTCTCCTGACGTATGCTCCTTGGGGAGGGAGGATTTGAGCCACAACCCCTAGAAATAAGCACTCAGCATTGGCAATTTGACTATTCGAGATGATGAGAAACGTGCAGCTGAGCACAGGCATATTTGTCAGAGCCATTTCCCTTTCCAGATGCAACCTGAAGAACTGAAAGACCCTGGTAGCTAAAGCCAGTGGGCACCGCAGAATTGCCTTGGTGTCCCCAGGGCAGCCAGGAAAACACCAAAGCTGAAACACAGTCCAGGACCAACTCTGGGAGATGCTCAGCACCCGCCCTGCCTTTCTCAGCAATGCTGACTGAACATTTCAGGGTCTAAAACCTCATAAGGGGGTGCGCATATTATTCACCGCATCCTTTGTAAAAGACAAAGGCTCATTTCACTGCTTTGCTCTGTGGTTCCTGGGTGACCTTGTTGAGTCTCAAAGAGCAGTATTCATCTTAGCCGACTGCAGCCACACAGGAATATGGGTGTAATCCTGTGAGCTACCTTTATAAGTAGTAGGGAGGAACACGTATATTCAAAAGGTAACTCACTTAGCCTGCCTGTTCTGTACCTCAGTTCCCCACCTGTAAAATGGGGATGGCAGCACCATCCTGCTTTCCTGGAGGTGCCATGGTAGAGGGTTGAAATACTTGGATAATATAGTTCTGATGTTACAGAAACCTCTTCAGTAGTCTGAAGTCACTCGGGAAAGAGGATTTTCAGCTGTTTAGCACATCCAGAGAGAGAAATTTTTGTCCTAGTTAATTATGGCATTACTAAATTTCTGAGTACAGCATCTGGAATTTTAAAATATTTCTTCCTGAAAATCAGTGGCTGGGGGTTTTGGGGCGGTTGTTTTGTTTTTCCCCTGTGAAACTAGAGCAATGAATGCTTTAGATAAATTAGACATTTGGAAAAATTTGAGGCAAGTTGGGTCTGATGGAGATCAAGTAAATCAAGTCACCAGTATTGTCTGCTCTGTGGGAGAGGAGGCTGGCGACATCTTCCCCTCTTTTCAGTTAACAGATGCAAGAGATGGTGAAAAGGTCAGAGATAAATGTAGTGTTCACTTCGTACCACATATTCACTGGGGCTGGACTAAAGAGAGGCCAGAAAAACGCGTGTGTACTTTCAACCTTTCACTGCAGGCAGCAAAGAGTGTTACAGAGATGGAAATGACAGACTATTTTTGTGCAAAGCCTGGAGACAGTCACTGTAGCAGAGTGGGACCAAAATAATAAAACCCCAACCAAAAAATAATTTCCCTCTCTGCTTTCATCCTCCCTGCCTCTCCCACACCCCTTCCCCTCTCACGCCTAGCAGAAGCTATAAATCTAGGCCATCAGAGAGAAGCTGGAACAGCAGCATATTATCTTGAGAAATCACTCCCAGAAGGGAGCAGAAAGTTCACAAGTAGAGTGCCAAAAAAGGAGAAATCGCAGTACTGTCATTGGATCCGGCTGCGGCTGGAAGGCGTCCAAGCTCCTTGCACTGCTGACATCCCTGAGCATAATCAGAAATTCCTTTCAATTATGTGGGAAAAGGAGCATCGCGTTGTCAGCCCGAATGCCCCCGTGAAGAAATAGGCTGCCACAGCACCACCATAGAAGGTCATGGTAGAGCAGGATCTATGCACAGCAACTTGCCAGGGAGAGGGAGGGGAAGCACATGGCAGCGGTTGCACCATGAGCATATAACCCTTTGCTCTTCCATTAGGACATTTATTCAGAGGCTCTGTAAGTGGTTTGCAAGCATCCGTTGACTAAACCTGATTGACAGGAAATAAGTAGATACTGTTAGGCCAGTGTTATGGATGTCGTAGCAGAAAACCCGGTTGTGATGTGCAAGCTGCCCTTGAGCGTTGGGAGATGGTTCCTGCAGCCCCAAGCCCTGGTGGCTTCTTCTAACCATGGTAGGCAAGAGCTACTGCCTTCCATGAAGTTTTGTGACCTGGGAGAGCAGGGACTGGAGAGAGTGTGGTGGCTGGGGCTTCACAGTGTCTTGCTTTAAACGTGAATCACAGAGGTGTCTGAGATGACATGTCAAATTTATTCAGAATCTGTGTGTTTTTCATTATTGTTCTTGAGTGTGTTTGGCTGACATGTGGAAAGATGTTTATTTTCCTGTGAATGGATTCTCCTCTTTTCCCCAATTTTTTGGCCCATTTATATCCTTTAATAAAGGTAGTGGGCAACCTGACAAAGTTAGGCAGCTGCATGCTGCTTTCTCTGCTAGCTACAAGGGTGTTATGAGAGGTTATTTTAGCCTAATGAACTTACTATCCCCAGACTCCCCTCTCTGTTGTCAGTAAAGAGAAATGGTTTCCATCAGGAGGAGGGAGAGCTCAACTTGGACGCTCTGAATCACCTCGTGAAGTCTTTTTCTTCCTGTTGGCAACAGAGGGAGCTTAGGGAGAGTGGTCCATTAGGCAAATGGTGCTTATTCTCCGTCATTCTGCTCCACATACTGACCAGGGATATTAATATCATATGAATTTTTGCCATCTGACTTAGGTGCTCTGAGTCACTCCCTGAAAACATCTATTTCTTTGACTACACAGAAAATTTAGGCAATGACTCACACCTAAAATGGATACACCAAATAGTCTATAATAGGTGGTGTGAATGGCTGCTATTGTCTGCAGCGCCTCAGTGGTGAGATCCCCACGCCAGGGACCATTGTTTCAGTGTTTGCACAGTGCTTAGCACAATGGAATACTTTAATTGCCTCCCTGCTACACCCGCTTGTCTCCATTTTTCATAACATTAATGATCTAGCATGATGCTTCCTTCTTACAAAAGAATGGGAGGGAAAGGACTGAAAGAAGAAGAGTGAGCAGCGTGCTCTGGGCTCTGGGCCAAATGGTTGCTGCATTTAGAGACCTCAGATCTACCTTAATTGTAACCTGGAGCTGTGAATTACAGGCCAGGTCACTCCTGAAACCTAGTCCTAGGGTCCTAAATTGTTTGGAGGCTGGAGGTTTTTTATGTGTTTGCCTTAGTGATTTGAGAAGTAGGCCATCTGATAAGTGTAGTTGTGCTGGAGAACTCTTTAAAAGCCTAAGAATGATGAAAGACCACCGACAGTGAGAGCAGAAATTACACCGTTGTTGCACATCTCATCAAAAACTAACTAGGCCTTGCAAATGCTCTGCCTTGAACTTTAACTCTGCAAGGTGCAGACAGCCTTCAGATTAGGACCAAGGAGGGTGCAGGAGCTATGGGGAGGGGATGGCACATATTGGCTCCGCTGTTCCTATTCTGTGGCTTAGTGAAGGACCTCTTCACTCCACGGGGCTGTCACTCCAGCATCTTTCGCCAGTCCTGTCATTATATTGAATGAATAAATACACAGGAGACTAGCTGCACACTGGAATGCCTGGAATGCCAATGCAGAGCTCAGCTAATAATGGTTCTATAGTGTAAATCAGCAGCATAGCGGGTCCCGGTTTCACTTGGCTGTGCTCCATGAATAGCAGAAGTGACACTGAGTAACAGTGAATTGAAAATCAGTTTAAAAAGAGGAAGAGGATAAACCCTGAAAATACTCTCTGTTACGGTGTGAACTATTTTTATAAGCTGAGAATTAAATTTTTAAATTATTAACTCAAAGAATGTATCTTGTTCTGTGAAGCAGTCACGTAATTCTGGCAAGGAATATCTCTGAAGTGAGTTGGTCCCAAGAAAAGAACTTAGTGAAAGCACTTTCTCTTCAATCTTATGTGACCTAGGATTGACCTAAAAGAATCATATTCATCAGGGGGAACACTGGGTGCTGCTAAAATTCATTTACATCATGACCTCTGATTGGAGTTCATACTAGCACAAAGAGACAGCTGTTGACTCGCAATAAGTGAGTAATAAGATTGGTTCATTTATTTATTTTTAACTTTGCTACGTATCTGCAGCCAACAAGAACTTAGCAGAGAAGTGGGGAACATCTTTTTTAATGACCATTCTGTGTGCCTCTGTGAGTGCGTTTATGACAGGCTACTTGCCGTGAAGTCTATGCTATGAGATGTTGCTGGCATAGCTTCTTTGGCTAAGATCGTGAAAAAAATCAGACGTACCCAGCCAATGTATCTTTGCCAATAAAATCCTACTGTAGACACAGCTATGCTGTTCGATGGGGGTTTCAAAACTACGTTGGCAGGATACCGGCTTCTGAGGGCTTTCATATTGTCTCTGCTAGGAGAGGGCCCTGTAGTATAGCTGTAATGGAACAAAGCCACCCTAGTAGGATCATTCCCAAGGCTGGCATCATTTCACCCAACTTCAGCTACTAAGCATAGGCTTCTGTGTCAGAAGTGTATCAGTCTTGGTTTCCTTCCTAGATGTTGAGAGTGGGGGAATATGGCCCCTCTGGAGTGTGGATGGCATCTTAGACTGAGTCACCTTTGAGAAGTGTCTTTTTCTCTCCTGTGACTGTAGAGGATATATCAGTGTCTAGAAGCAACAAACACCAGTCCTAGTGCACCCAGGTCATTGGGTCAAATTTGACATGAAAGAAAACATACATGCTAGCATAATTTGAGAGCATCCCAAAAATCATACGAATATATCAGGGATATCTCCATAAGGTGTCCGCCCTTTTTGCCCGGGAATAGTTATATAGAGGTTTAGCCAAACTGAGAAACTAGGAGTTCTAGGAGCCTTTTTAGCTATGATTTAAAGAAGAGGAGGGAAATACACTGAGAGAAAATTGAGGATTGTAGCAGGAAGGTTGTAACACAGTCCAGAGGAAAATTGGGTCCCAAATCTAATATGTGTCTACCTATAGGCATGAATGGTTATAAAATCTTACGTGCATGTTATTGTAAATTTGGTCTGTGAATGGACTGTGTACCTGCTGACAAGCAAGTGCTGTTGTGCATGGAAGATGTTTCTCCTGTGCTACTGGCAATGAAGTGGCTAGTGTTAAAGCTGTGAGGCTACCAGTTTGCTGGCAGGAGCTTGGGGTGGAGAGCATGAAGCAGAGACCCAGGCAGTGCACACAAGCAGAAGAGCTCACTACCTACTGAAAAAAAAATCAAGTATGAGCTGGATCAGTCATTTCCATCTCAAAGAGGATGGGAGGGAGGAGTCTGCCTCTTGAAGTAGCTGCAAGCAAGAGGGTAGAAAAAGAGTCTTAGAAGAGGGAATCTTCTGCAGAGATCACAGCAAAACCTATGGCTCTTGTACTACTTTGTCCCTCGGAAATTCAGTCAGCCAGGGAAAATACCTCAAATGAGGAGTGACTGAAGAGCATCAGGTAATCCTAGAAAGCACCCTGGCAGGTCTTGTCTGCCCAGCAGGGATCCCCATGTTAGGAGGTCTTCCTTGGACACGGGGGGAGCTAGGCTGTCTTACACTCTAAGTTGGCACGCAGCAGTAGGCAAAGCGCTTATACAGATGACCAATACATTCATAAATAGGCAATCTGGTCAAATTTAGCAGCCTGAAGAAGAGTAGATTTTACTACTGCTTATAAAACTGCCTGGAAGGAACATCTCAGACTGGCAAAAGTGGATTGCCACCTGGATATTCAACGTGGGCAGGCCACAGACTCCCAGGCAGCTTTCACCAGTTCTTAGCAGAGGCTGCCAAGGAGAGATGACAGGGATTGAAGTTGTGCATGTCCCTGGCAGCAACAGCTCCTCACACACAGACTTCCCTCTACATCCTTCATTTATTAATCAACATTCTGTGTGAACCACGAGGTGCTGTGATAGCCAACTCAACACACAGGACCAGAGAGCTCCCACGCTGGAATGCAAAGACACACTAAAATCAGGTTCCAAATTTAAACATTCCTAAGATTTTGGGTCACAGACCTCTTTTAATTTTGGTGCTAAATGAGTTACTAATGCTCATTTGCTCAGGAGTTTGTCAAAGCTTTCACACAGCCTGAATTCTGAGTGTTCAACATAAATCAATGACCTGCGACCACAGGAGACACCACATTTCTTTCAATGTGGCCTTTCCCACATCAGGTCTTCTCTAAAACTGTTGTGCTGACTCTACCTGCAAAAGCAGCAGAAGCAACACAAAGGTGCTGAGCTGCCAAGTGAATGCTTGTGTTTTAACTTCTCTGTCCCCTAGACTCCCTCTGACCAGGTGCTTTCAAGACACGGTAGTTAAAGTGCCATTTCCCACAAGAAATGTGAAGCAGGACAGCGCAGTAGCTAATGCACTGGCCTGAGCGCCTCCAAACTGGGTCCTGTTCCCAGCTCCCTCCAGAAGCAGCTGTCCCAGCAGCTGCACAAGTCACTCCACATTTATTTTCTCCCCCAGCCTTTATCTGTCTCTTCTATTTGGACTGTAAGCCTTTTAGGGCAGGGACTGTCTGTAAGTACATATTTATGCCATTGCGAGCACAATGGAGCCTTGATCTCAGCTGGAGACCCTAGGCATTATTTGGACTTCAGTAACAACTGAAGTTTCCTCTATCTGGGACTGAATCAGTGCGATGGGAAACTCTGGCAGGGGGACAAGACAGTGTGGACATAGCCAAAGAGCTCCCTGTCTCTAGAGGTCAGGGACTAAAACATATTCAAGAGTTTCGTAAGCTTCTGTGGTTCCTAGTCCTCTGGAAGGTGCCAGACCACCTTCAGCACATGCAAATTGCTGTTACATCCCAGAACTCGCTGCCGCTTCGTTACAGGATGTGGGAACAAAATCCTGGATTTTCGTTTTCTGTTACACATGTTTAATTAGCTGACAACTGTAGTGTCAGTAGAAATAGACACAAATATACATGTTACAAGTGGCCATGTTTTAATTTAACACCATAATAATTTTCAATGGTTTAGAGGCATGATGGACTTTCCATATGAGAAGCTGCAAAGACTTGGATTATTTAACTTGGAAAGAAGGATAATTACACAAGCTTAATTGGCCTATTTAAGATGATGAATGGTATAAGAAAAGCTGATTATTCCTTCTCTTTACCCTCCGCAGTAATATGAGAACTGAGGCTCATATGTTAAAATAAATGGTAGGTAAATTTAAAACAAATAAAGGAAATACCCTACAGTGCAGTCTGCCTGTGGAATTCATTGCTGTGGAACATTAGACTTGAGGATGGATCTGAAAACAGGTGAGAAAATTTAACATTTTCAGGACAAGATCAAAATCCTGCGCTTACAGGTGCACACATGATGTCTTTGGTAGCCCCATCCAAGCCAGGGCTGATGGCACCGCATCAGATACTTTCAGACATTTATGCAGCACTGTCTGAAGATGCATGACTTAGGTTCAAGCCAGCTGTCCCAGTCAGGTTCTCCCAGTACATAGGTGGTACAAATAGTCAGGAAGCAATGGCTTGTGTATTCAGCCTCCCCAGCCTAAGAGGGCAAGTGGTCGTGCAGTGGCTGAGCCACATGGAGACCAAGAGCTCCCTTTGTTGAGTTAAGAAGGGGGATGTTCAGATGAATCTTGCTCTAGGGGTCCCTTCCAACCCAAAACATTCTATGATTCTATGATTCTATGATTCTATGATTCCATAGTGCTCCTCTGTGACTCTTCCTGGATTTCCAAAAGATGCACGGGGCTGTGGTGGAAATGTACCTCGTTGCTGTGAAAGGACATAAGTATGTGAGACAAAAGACCCCTACAAGGTCTACTCTCATCTCACTGTTGCACATCTCCAGTAGAGTGATATCTACCAAAACCAATGAAACACTTCCCGAAGAATGAGGAGTGAAAAGCATCATCTGATTTCTTCTCCTCTAACAGGGGTAGTAACCACCACTGGCTATGAGTCTTAAAGAATCAGTGATTTCATCAGCTGTTTCACAGCCTCTTTTCTTGCTCCCAGTGAACCTCATGCTTAGGTTTTAAACTCCATGTTACTTCTGGAAAACTTTAGCCATTGCCACCAATATTCTAAAGGTCTGGTGAAAAATCAGCTCCCTATATTTCACCTAGATCTTCTCCAGCCCATGTTATCAGCAAATCATGGGGGCAAAACAAAGCAGAAGTAATTGGATGGCAGGAGCATGAGCATATTGTAATTGTTCTTCTTTGAGATGAAAAGACAAGCTGCAAAATATCTGCACTATGAAATCTCTTTACACATGTTGAACAGGTGTGATAAACTTGCAGCATGTGGGGATTCTTGGGATAATTTATTCTTCTAATTGTAAAGTTCCATCCTGATATGAGGCATTACAGTGTCTTTAAATTTCATTTGCGTTCAAATAGTTCACCATAAAAGCTTGATTAGGGCCAACAAAACTCAAGGCTCGCAGAAGAAAGATTGTTGTGTCAGACAAGAACAGAATTTCACAGGTGAATCTGATAGAAATGAAGTTTTCTTCTGTTAGTTTTGTAGACCTTGTATCTAAACATCATTATTTTATCTAAACATCATTATTTGGTCACTTAGTCTTCTCTTCTATGTATCTCAAACCATTACATTTCTCCTCAATATTTCTGAGCTCATCCTATTATGTTGGGCTAGACCAAAGACATTTCAGCCATCAAGAGACAAAATTACTGTGTGTGAGGAGCAGAGATCTCAAGACTAAAGCACCATTAACACCCACAATTGCAAAAGTGAATAATTCATTTGGTAGAACTTGTTCAAATGACTCTTGAAGGTGATCCAGTAAAAGAAAGTGAGAAAATGCCATTTCTAGACATATAACCTTTAAAACCTGAGACAGTGCAGAAGCAGGTAGCTCTGTGATGCTGATGGCTTGGCTAGGAAATGCCACAAAGTAATGAACAGCCACATCTGGCAATATAGAAACGTGCAGACCACGTGAGAGAGTGCTGGAGGACGAAGTTCAGACCTTTCGATCTGTCTCTTCTAAATTCATCCCTGTAAAACCCCTGAATGTTATACTTTTTTAGAAATAAGCATCTCTCTCTCTCCATGCTGGTAGGCTGGAACTTCTTGTCACATAGTGTTTGGATTCTGTGGATTCAAAAGACATCCTTGTCCCTATGGGGTAAAGGAGTATAAAGGACAAGTGATCAGTGCAGATATAAAAGCTGTGACTGTGGATCCCCTCTGCCTTTTACTGTATATCTTGGCAAGATTGTTTTTTAAACATCCATTCTTAAGTGTTACGATTATTTTTATTTGACTTGTCTGTCTTTTGCCACAAACATTTGGCGCTAGATTGTAGGAATGGCCAAATGTCTGATAGTGAGATTTCTGTGACACTTTAAGGTTAGTTAAGCCACACATCAATGTTGGTCAAGAAAACGAAATCCATAAATTAAGGGTTTGCAAGCTTAGTGACAGAGTTATTAGTCTGAGTAGAATTTACTACAGACACATTTTTACTATGATATAAGCTCATTGGATTTAGTGGGGTTATAGGAGACATAAAATTTGAGGAAGACAAAGTCAGGAGAAGTTCTGTATGTTCCACAGCGGAAGATGTGAACAAACTGCCCAGCATACCTTCCACTGACTGGACAACTGAGCTGTATTTAGAGACTATTTCTTTGCCCCAAACATGCAGAATTCCACCTCCCTTCTCTCAAAGGCTTTTGATTTTTCAGTGGCTTTCCATTTGCTGATTAACTAAGTTTGTGATCTTAGAAACACAGTACTGTTTCTAATTCCATTGCCTTCAAACCCAGGCACTGCTCTCCCTCCTTAGTGACAGAGCTCACTTATCATCCTTTCTCCTCAGGTGATCATAGCTGACCACCCAAAACCAGCAAAGACACTTGTTATGAAAACATCACAGAACACTGAATTTGGAAAAGCCACTCTGTTGCTTCACTCCTGTAGCACAGCTGGTTGATTACACTTGGGGTCCAACAAAGGTATTGGCTGCGCTGCCACCTGGATGTCCCTGTCAAGACTGATTGCATGCTGTATTAGGCACTGACCATGTACACAGTTAGATACTGCCTGTCCTGAACAATGATCGATCTAAACAGGGAACGTGGAAGAAAGAGGTGGAATTGACAAACTCAGCTCACACAGTGGACAAGGATCAGGTGGGAAAACCCAGCCCTGCTTGCTTAAATCTCATAACAAATGCTCCACAATGGGAAAATCCAGGTTTTACCCCTTTGCTTCCCTCTTTCCTCTACTCCCCTTTTTCAGTCATACAAAAGTCTTTTCTTGTCTTGGGTCATGCTTTAGGTTTACAGCAGAAGCAGATATTCTACATGCCCTTTTGTGAACAAGCTAATTGTCTATGGGAGACAAACCACTGGGTTGGGCTAGGGTTGTCAGCGTAGTGAATAGGGAGCAGGAGTCTATGGGATGCTGTGATTAAATATACCTGGCCCTGAAATCACCCTCTAACAACCAGCACTGTAAAATATGCTACCATTTGATTCACCATTTGTAAAGCATTTAAAGATCATTTTAAAAATATTTTTAATGTGGGAAAAGATGTGAAAAAATTTCACAGTTATCATCTTTATTTCACCAATAATTACACTGAATTTACATGGATTTCTCTGTGTTGGGGTAACAAAATTACTTTGCTATATACATTAAAAAATATTGGTTCACTTCCACCACAATGCTCTCTTTTAAGCATCCTCACTTACAGTAAAAGTGTGACTTTTTCCTGTGTCTGAAAGTCTTGATTTCCGACTCGTCATTCATTAGACTTCTGAAAGATGGTGTCTTATTTGACCTTAAATCCTTGGAAAACTCTCTACATGCTTCTTTCTTGGCTCATTTTGCTTCCCTCTTGAAGCAAATCCATTAAACTCAAGGAATGACTCATTTTGATGACTTCCATAAAGTGAGTTTCTGGCAGCAATTAGTTCTCGCACACAGAGTTACTTTTTCACACCGACAAATGAAAAAAAATTGGCAAAATCTGATGTATTTTACACACTCTGCTTTATGTTTCTTATATAGATTGAACTTGAAAAACACAAGCATTTTCAGTAGGGGATCCAAGGTCTTTGACTTAGAGACTAGCACTTTCTTTTTCTAAACATAGAATATCTAATTCACAATTTACTCTGAAAAGTTGCTGTCTTGAGTTTCAGATGGGAGTTGCATAACAGAGACTGACTGATCTGACACAGATACTCTGGCTTAAAGTTAGAATCTATTTTTTTATTGAAAGGAAAGGCCATGTAAACTACTTTGGGGTTGGTGTGTTGGTATATACATGCATAGCATAAATGTAGAGTAGTTTCACAGAAGCTAGACTGAGTTTAGACTGAGACACCTGATACATTTTGTACTATACTTAAAACCAGGCAGAAAAACCCAGAAAGACGAAAGGTTGGATCAAGCTTAACATCTGCATGAGACTTATGGTCCAGGATCAAGCCAAAGTCCAGGAAACAAGGAAGTAAAGAGGGATTCAAACCCGTGGGGTATAGCCAGTCATCCAACAAAGGAGGGACAAAGTCCATCCTACAGGGAAAGGACACTTTAGAAGGGTCTATTTGCAGAAGGCAGAGCTCCAGGTTTGCTTACCAGGATGGATACCAAAGCCCACATAGCCCTTGCTCCAGTGGTAAATGTTAGAGCAACAGATTCCTCCCAACTCCAGTGTACCCAGGATGGTAAAACAGGACAGAGAAGCATGCTTTAGGGGCAAAATAGATAAGATTGCCTTTGGAAACAGGCAATTTAAGAAGGAACGTTGCCATTGATACTGTTGGTTGAGTGAATTGCACAGTCAAGTCTCTATCAGTGGACAAATGTCTAGCATCAGGAGCAGATTGAGAGCTCTACCTGCTTATAGCCTGGAAGTTCAGGTTTTGTGTTGGATAAAAGCCAAAACATAGTAAAAATTTTCTCAAACAAACAGTTTTTTCCACTTTGATAATTTAGGCAAGACATCTGGGCTTATATTTCCAACTTCTGATAAGGTCCCAGATCCCACACAATCTTCTGTTCTCAAAGCATCACAGACCTTTTTTTTCCCTGTTACACTTGAGAATGAAAAAGTCCATAAAAATACACACCCCTTAAATTATAATAATGCATATTATAAAAGTACTAAACTATTACAGTGGCCAACAAGAAAAAAAATGAGGCATGCAGAAGGACATTCAATAATATGGGGTCAAAATAAAAATAATTTTATATCATCCAATAAATTTATATCATCCAATCTACATTTCTAATCTGTCTTGGGGTTTTCTTATGAATTAAAACTATGTTAAGAAACAGCGGGCTACTTCAAGATATGAAAAAAAAACATGATCTGAAAAACCATGTCTTTTCTAGCAATTGGTTTTCATTAATTGTTCCCTTCTTTAAGTTTCCAAGCAAGGAGTGAAAAAATATATATCTAGGCAGAAAGTCAGAATTCCTTTAAAATATGGGGTGGATTTTTTTTTTTTATTTTGTTTTAATTTATTGCAGGCTAACTCCAGGAGGTAATTACAGCCAGTTTTTTGTATTATTTTTGACACTCAGCCTAAAGTTTAAACTGAGTCTCATGAAGGATTTGACGTCTGTAAAGCATAGTCAGAATGATGGTCTTTTCCTGCAGTAGGTTATGACGCTGGAAGCCCTGTGAGAACCAAATTTTCTAAGAGAGCTTGCTGTTCAACTGGACTGAGAATGAGCCAGGACTCAGACCACAGGGCAACAGTGTTGGAATCAGGGCAGGTGGCTAGTAGGAAACGTTGGTGGGTTAAATGTTTCTGTGTGGCCGTGAACTAATTTAAGAAACAACAACAACATTGAGTCTGATCT
Organism: Egretta garzetta; assembly: GCF_000687185.1. Classification (NCBI taxonomy): domain Eukaryota; kingdom Metazoa; phylum Chordata; class Aves; order Pelecaniformes; family Ardeidae; genus Egretta; species Egretta garzetta. The sequence continues at coordinate 2,867,197 of NW_009270001.1, read as the reverse complement.
TGAGTGTCTGTGTGTTCAGATGTGCAGGCTGACACAGCCCAGATTCAACATCACAGACCCCTCTCAAAAAAAAAATATTCCCCAAATCTGTTCAGTTGAAGCCATAAGAGAGTTCTTTTCATTAAGCTGTAAAATGGATAAATTTATGGTGAAACAATGGTAATGGGTAAACAAATCTTGAAAAGGAAAGTATTATAAGAGCTGTGTTATTAATAATAATTGCTTTTCCAGATTCAAAAACTCTCTTAACTCTTACGAATACCACTAAGTCAAAAGCGCCTTACCCAAGGATCATCTTTCCTCTCAAAAAAATCTCATTTATAACTTACTTTTTAAAGTCCAGTTAATATCCAGAATGCATTTGGGATTGTGGTTACACAGGAGAAAAGGCTGCTAGAAGGTTGAGAAAAGCCACAGTTCATTGCAGGCCCTTCCCATTGCCTGCTGGAACAAGCATCTTCCAGGGAAGCAGTTTTGTTCACCTCAACAGGGCACTTGGAGAGTTTATTGCAAAGGAATTTCGTCCTTTGTAGTCAGCAGAAGAGCCAGCTAGTCTGCTCCTCTTGGGCAACTCAGCAAGAACAGAGGAAAAACTATTGGTTGTTGTTCAGATCTGCATAGCATGAAATGTAGGTTACCATTCTCAATCCATCTGCCTGCTGACAACCTCACCATCACCTCTTTCAAAGATGCTTGTAAGATGTGGGCTGCACTGTAGCAGGTCACGAGCACAGGAGGATGATTCATATACCCTATGTCAGGTGGTGAAATGTGTCCCCCCTCCTTTGAAACGCTAATTTTTCTTCATTGGCTATGGGTAGAAACACGCTCGAATACCTACAGGGTAGAGGAGTGAGTTCCACCCTTACTGTTCTCTCGTACACTTCCTTCTCTCTGCCCTACATGTAGCCACAAGCTTCAGCTTGCAATGTGGACTAGATTACCTGTCATTATTTTAAAGACCCAATTTGATTGCAACTTATTCTGTAGAAATTTCTCTAATGATATGCATCATGAATGTATCCATACCTCATCTGCTCATAGTTCACATCCATCTGTTTCTTGTGAACTTGACAGATAACTGCTTGTGCAAAGGAACTTAGCTGGGACAATGAATGGTCCTCACTTCTTTTTGGTGAGGGAAAGCCAAGTACGCAGCCATTTTTATGCTCCTGCTTCTCCATATTCAGCTCTTGAACATTTTCATCCAAATGCCTTGGCCTCTCTCTCTCTCTGACTTGTATCGTCATGCAGATTTGGGGTCTAAGTTGTGTCCACAGAGAAGGCAAGAAGCTATCAAGTGCTGCTGCAATGCAAAGTGCCATCTCATCAAGGGTAATCTCAAAGCAGGCTTGCTGTATTCTTGTCCTATGCCCTCAACAGGGTGCTGCATACAGCCCTATGCAGAAAGGGACAGATCATCAGCTCTGGGTGCCTGGGAGGTATGGTCCTTTTAGATATGAGCAGTTTGCAGCATTTTCAGCTTCTCATATAACACACAGGAAATTGTCTGGAAACGTCTCATCTGAACAAAACACTGTGCTCAATGAGGCTTGATCTTCAATCATAGGTCACCCAGGTGAGGCTTTTAAATGATGGCTAACTATTAAAAATAAATAATTCAGAGAATTCAGGAGCTCTCTTTATGCTGTAGCACTGAATGCATTAGATTTCTATAGTCTTGGGAGGTAAAGGGGAGGGGAAAGAAATCTATATTCAGTTCCCCGAGAAGAAATGTTCCTCTTCATAAGCATCTATAAAAGATTATTGTCTTCATTTTATTTAATTATTCCATATGAAATAATTAAAAGAGAATAATCAGCTAGTTCAACAATGATAAATGTTTCAAGTGAGAACACAAAGGAGACTAATAAAGGCACCACCAGTCCACATCGACGTTATTAGGATCCCTACATCTTTGATTTTTCTTCTATTTTTAGTTTGCTGAAAATTAATTGTTCATTTCGCTTCTCAAGAAGCTCTGCTGCAACTCTGTCACTTCTTGAGGCTTTGTCAGCATGCGCCAGGCTACCACTTGAATGCTCTGAACATAAGCAATTACTGTCTGTTAAAAAGGACTGTAACAAAGCTGAGTCAGGACACTAATCCCTGGTAACTCCCGTACCAAGTTCACAAGCGCTGCTGGGAACACGCCATTCTCCGTGTTAATGGTGACTTTGAGAACCAACTTGCAAGCAGATAGATTTGGCCTTCAGAGTGGAATTTGAATGGGTAAGGTGGTCAGTGCTCACCCTCTCTCATCACCAGTACACGTGCTGCCAATACACTGGCCTTGCATTAAAGTCCTCTTAATAATCCTGCACAACTATGTCTATCGCCATATTAAAGCATTTAAATGCAGGAAATGAAACAAGGCTGAAAGCATCAGCTTTGCCATTCTATCCTTACATCTTGCGATATAGCTTTCAGGGAAGGCAGGAAACGTTAAGATTTACTGGCATTTGAATACATCCTTCCATTTCTTATTCATAGTATACGCAACCTACAAGGTTGGCTGGAGTGTTTTAAGCATCACCAAGGAAGTCTGAAGAATAACTCAAATTTAGGTAGCTTCCTGAGGGAAAGATGTGTATTGCGCTTGGGTAATATGTTGTAGATGCAAGAGTCCTGGTCTGGGACCCAGGGAAGCCAAGTTCTAACAGGGTTTGACAACCAGCATGTGGAATGATTTTGGGTAAGCAGGTCTCCACATTGCAAATACATTTCCTCATTTGCAACCACTATCAAATAATAATATTGAAAATTGATATCTAACAATTTATATCATTATGTAGGAGATTGGGTCTTGTTATTTGTGAATATACTGAAGGACTCTGAATCAAGTTCATAAGTTGTCTAACATCCAATAATGGGGGACAGTATTATTATTATCCAGCAAACAGATTATTAAAACTGAAACTGAGTATAATTTTAAAAACAAACAAACAAACAAACAAACAATAGTTTTGTATTCCAAAGGGGAGCCATTCAGAAAAGCTGTTGTTTTCCAAAAGTGGCACCTATCTGAGAACCCAGGTGCCCAAAATCCAGCTCTTCCACAAAAATTCTTGGTCTATACTGCCCCATGCAGGTCCTGCAGCACTAAGTGAGCATACAATTCATTTTTAAATCAATGGGTCCCTTGTATTTCAAGGCAGTTGCGCAGGATTCGTATGTGTTCCTTCCCAACTGCACTTTCTGAAAATTCGTCTTCCACCTCAAAGCCCCATTTCATTGCATTTCCCTGTCATTCCATCGCGTGTTTGCTTAGTAATTACAGGATACAATTTTCCAGTGATCAAATCAAACTGCATTAATACGTGCCTGTGTGCAGCTCAGTGTGAAAGAGCCTTCTTTCCACCCTTTGGGAGCTCATTATTATATACACAATCTTTGTATTTTTATGAGTCAGACTTATGATTTGTGTGGTAAGGGGGACTGGCAATATTGTTTCACATACATCAAAGGCCGAAATGCAGTTTAACAAGAGCCAGCAGGTTACATACAGGCCCCAAAACACTTGTTATAGGTGTGACTTGCCCAAACCAAACTAGGCAGTGAGTGTTGGCAGAAATTATTCCAACTCTCTGCAGCAGTCAGATCAGCAGCTGTAAAATGGGAATTACTCATTTTTTTTTTAAAAAAGTACATTTCTAAGATGTCATTAATGCAAGATCTTGGTCTAGCACAGGGGTTTTTTGGCTATGCCTTATTGAGAGAAATGAAGCATGCTTGATGAGTTATATAGTCCCCCCACAAGTTTCAATCATTCAGTCTCCTTCCAGGAATAGTCTGCCCATAAAAAGTCTTCCAATTTTCAAATTTGTCTTCCTAATTATTTTCAGAATATAAGAAGAAGGATAAAGGAAATAAATAGGAGAAATAAAGGAAATAAAAGAAGAATTCAAATTTGTCTTCCTAATTATTTTCAGAATATAGGAAGAAAAAGGAAAGAGGAAATGCTCTGTATGCAATTAACAAGGAAGGGAAGGAAAAGGAAGACCTTTTTTTCCTGAGGAAGCCAGTCTGCTAAGCCCTGTTAAGCACACTAATTGTAAACATTTTTATTGGGCTCTCTTTCTGTGTTTTTTCTTATTTACTTGCTGAGCATCAGAAAAAAATCTTCCCTTCTTTATTCAAAGGGCAACTCACATGTAGTCTTCCTCAAGTCTTTCCCAAGGGAAGCCAATTTTAAGAAAATGTGTTGTAAGTTTCCCATAATTACCAGTGAGGTAATTTTTTTCTCTGCTTTGGATAATTTATGGGGAGCAGAGACATTTGATCTGATGATTTTGCCATCCAGTGAATCAATACTGGGCTGTACTGAAGAAAAGCTCCCATTGACTTCCTTGCAAACAGATTCCGCAGACTGTATGTCCCCATACTGTGTCTATGCAAGGCACAATCTAGCTGCACCACGATCAGTGGTAGTCTTTCCATTGATCAAAATGGTTTTCAAGCAACCGCTTTAATGCACAGGCACATTTCCAATTGGTTTTAATGGAAATGCTGCTGGAATTTCTTTGAGGATAGATAATGTTTCTCAGCTGAAGCCCATAGTCCACAATGGTTCTGAGAAATGTTGACTGAAAGCAGGAACAAGACCGTTGAGCTTACCCCAAGGCTCAGTGGGAAATTAACTGCTGTTCTGCAGCAATTTTCAAATAATAATAAAAAAATGTTTTCATTCACAATTTTTCTAAAAGAAAATAGCCGTTTCAGGGAAAACCGTGTGAATTTTCATAAATCTCCATCAACAGACTCACCCCATGGGGTACCAGAGCCTGTGTAGTATCTGAGTCCCTGTTTCATTGAATCAAAATCATCTGATTCTCATTTTGACTAGAAAAAAATACTTTGGCCCTGATAAAACTTCCCTGACAGAAGTTTAACCAGAGCAAGCACAACCCAGCTGAGAAAATGTTGCTTTGTTCCCAATTTTCCACAGAATGGCTACTCTGTCAAACACTCTCAACCACCTCTACTTCTAAAAACCAGACAGAGGAGCCAATAACCCAGGTATCTAACACCAAATCTACGGCTGCTTTGTTAAAAAACTTACGTGAGTCTCGTAATTAACCCATCTGTACCTTCAGTGAGTTCTTGATGGAGGAGCAAGATGGTTGTGCAGCTGCAATATGCTGGTGAAGGATGGGAGAGCCTGGACTAGCACTGAACTCTGGGAAGGATAATACTCCCTGTTATCTCACCACTGTAATTCTGCACTTGGGTGGAAGGGAACCAATAATATTTATCAAGGTCAATTGTTGCAATACTTGCTCAGCTTCTTCAAAAGGTAAAAAAGTGGATATTCACAGGTATCGATTATATGATTCTCAAAGAATGGCCAAAATTACCACACCTGTGTATAACAAACATCTAGAGAATCACGGTATCCCAACAGAAGGAGAAAATAAATCATAAATCCATCAAAATAACCACTTGACTCTCTTATCTCCCCCCTGAAACCCTTATTTTTTTTCTCCCTGTTTTATCATAAGATATAGTCTCTCTGGGGATCTTCGCCCTAAATTACAATGGTGGGTAGGAAGAAAAAAGGTTTTCCAAAGCTTCTGACAGCCTTCCTCAGAGCTGCTGCTCTGAGCAGCCATGACTGGCAGCGTCAGTTCCTGAATGAATGCCAAAAAGAACCAAAGCAGTGGGCCAGGCGTCTTGCTCGTCACACTTAATGTTATTGCCCTTGCCCACCCACATTCCTGGAATGTGGATCAAAATTTTGAGGACCAGGTTGCAAGTCTGTTGCAATAGTGCTAACAGCATGTGCTTGAGATTGCTGATCCTCAACCTTAAGAAATAAAGGACCACCCCAAAAACATGCACAGCAGCCTTTTCATTTGGCTTTTTTTGAAGCCATTGAAAAGTTATTTTTGTACTTTTTGTAGTCTATGGGACCTTAGCAACTCTAATCAGCCAATACTCCTCTCTGCCATGAAAATCATCTCCTAAACTGTGATTCTTGCTGCTGTTCAGCTCCTCTGGAGATGCTGAAAGTCACGCTACACGGTGTGACGGCTTTAGCTCAACCACAGATGATTGGGCTTGATGCAAGAATTGCTGGGTGACATTTTATGACTCATGTTATGCAGGAGGTCAGACTAGATGATTATAATGGCTTTAAAATTCATTAATCTGTGTGCAGAAATATCTGTGAAAGGATTAAATAGAAGTCCCAACATTTATTCTACATGACAAGTAAATTGGATTCAAACAAAGGTCTTTAAAGCTGAAATGTAAACACGGAGCTGCCAACTCCGAAGTTTGAAAGGTCACATTAACAAAACTTACCACTGAATGACATTGGCTTTAGCTAAATTATACTTCTTTTCCTAAAGTTTCAGGGCACTTTCCTTTAAAATTTAGAAAATGAAAATATTTCCATTTGAAAGAAACTTACTTTTTAAAAATTTAGTTACATTATAATAATAAAGATGGCCAAATATTTCATATTTATCTAAGAGAGTTTTTTTGACTGAGGCAGAGAGAGAGCTATTTTTTTTCAAATTGAAGGGGGTTCTTTAAGATTCCAAGACTTTGTCTCTGTTGTGGGGTAGTTGTTTTTTTTTTTCAATAACATACAAATATTCATGGGATAAGGAAATCAGTTCTGAGCACTACCAACCATCCAAACTTGGCCTTGTGATTTGAAATTTCAAAGCATCCATGCTGTTTGATGTGTACTGAGCTCCAGACACAGAGAAATCAATCTGTATAGCTCTGCCTACCTTGGTAGCTGCAGTCAATGTGCTGTAAAGTCTTTGTTAAATATTTAATAATTAGCTGTGGTTTAATAATGTGTGTCTGAAGAAATGCTGAAGGCTGTGAGTGGATAATGAAAGAATGCTGTGTCCTGAAACGAATGCCTTGAGATATTATATATTGTGCTGTAGTGGTTTCTTCACTCAGCAAATTGAGTGACTTTGCCACTTGGGGGGAAATAGGCAATTGTGTCTAGCAGACATCTGCTTTTGTAACCTCCTGTTTCCCAGGGAGAATCCATTTAGAGATCTGAGCAAAACCCTGTATGGTAATCCCAGGCCCAAAAATGCTTCAGTGGAAAGTTTCCTTTAGACTGCTCATGTTTCCACTGAATAAAAGCTTCTTTTATTCTATCCAGTAACAGAATGAAGCAAGAGTTGTGTGCAGGCATGTGTGCCACTCCTGAGATACAGACCGTCCCGTTAACATACAAAAAATATGTCTTGTAGACTGTGGAGGTCCAGGTAGACCCTGTAGACTCTTTAGCCCGGTATGTGTTTTTTCCCAGTTCTAGAAGTAGTTTAGATGCCTTACCTGCTTAAAAGTGTCATTCATGATGGTGAAGGCCTCTTTGCACAGCAACACCTCTTAACTTTTCTTCAGTGGCAGTGTTTTAAAGCCAGAGCTTGGATTCTGCTCCTGACTCAAAATTAGAGGAGTCAGGGTCTAACATGTGAGGGTCTAACATGACAACTGCTACAGCTTTATGGAAAACCTTTCCTGTGCCTGATGCTGTTATGAGTAAAGCAAACACTGTCCAAAGGGGAGTGACTATGAAACTGGCTTCTTTGATCTTTATAAAATGCCGTGTACATCTGACATGAAAGACCTTAAGGGGATGCAAGAGACAATAAACAAATAAATGAATGAAATCAGCTGAAACAAACACAGCATGGGGAGTTTCCTCTGCAAATCCACTCCGTGCTAGCTGTGATTTGTACAGGGCCTTGTCATGAATGAGGGTATCAGAAAAGAAAAGGAGGACAAGGGAGTCGCAAGTGTCTAGGTGTTGTAGTCTCTATGTTAGTTACAGGACTGAAATGCCTCCAGTGAGCACAGAGCATCCTTTTGCTCAGTTACATCACATGTACAAAAGAAGTCAGTACCTTCCCCAAAGAGCTTTCACTCTTCACAGGACTGAATCTTCTTTGTATAATTCTGGAGCCCTTGTAATTTCTAAAGGGACTACAGAGTGAAAGGTATTTTTAATTACTGCTTTGCACTGCGACGTATCTAGCTCCCGTTGCAGGAGTAGTCTGAAAAGTGAAGGTGCCTTTCTTTGAGTGGAAAGTGTCTTTATGGGACACGGAGGAAAGCATTTATTCATAGGAGAGGACACACTGCTTTTCCTCAAAACACTGTCTGTGCAGAGGTAGAGAGGATACACAACAGCGTCCACGGCTTATCAGATTCTGCATTGTTCTTCCCCTGCTGATTTATTAGATGAACTGTACAGTCTTTGCTGCAGTACAGAAGGACACATTTCTTTGGCTTATCTTTCGGAGTATTGCCCATTATGGCCCTATTGCTTGATTAATTCATTTACAAGTTGATGTTTCTAAGTGTATTTTGTCACCAGGCACAGGCAATTTTGACCCGGGAAGAATTGGTTTTGCATCTGATGAAGGTGTTCATTTTGTATAAGTAGGTTTATTCTAATTTCATACTGACCAGGAAACATCTTTGGAATAGATCTTCTTTTTTTACTACCAGGCAAAATGTGAATAATGTCCCTTAATTCTGCGGGACGAAGACCCTGCTCTAACCTCCAGTACAAGAAGGGAATGGTGCCCTTGACTCCACAGTGTGACCTTCTGGGTGCAGCAAGGAGGTCTGCAACTGGGCAGATCCCACAGCCTGTTCACCCATAAGTTACAGGTACAGTAACAGAACAGGGTCCTCCATCTTAGGTCTACAGAGGGATATTTGGAAAAGTGACAAAGCAGAGGGCACTTCTAATGTTCACTTGAAGTAAAGCCCAGTGGAATTTCTCGCCAGCTAAGGGCATCACAATATGAACCTGTGCGTCTAATGAGTGTGCAACTCCAAAAAAGACCTCTCCAAGTGAATCAGTAAAAAAGACGGAACTGTACATACATTCATAGTCCTATAGGAAATAAAGAAAAACTGTACCAATAGCTATAAAGGGGAAAAATTGTAAAATAAGTTCATAATAAACATTAAAAGGAATATATGCATACACAAATAGAAATAAAGGCATGCATCATACAGCTATTCTAGAACATATAGGATTGTTATTTAGTGCAATATGTCTAAGAGAAACATATAGAATGTATGCCTAATAAACTATAACATTTTTTAACGTCTAGGCAAAAACTGATCACCTTTACACAGGCACAAATATGGAAAAGTCATGTCACATCTCCATTTACACCTGTGCAGCTGGGTTCCAAATCCAAATCAGGGTACATGAGCCCTGCTATTCCTCGACCTGTCTCTAGCCCCCTCCAACACTTGCTGGTGTGTGACTCCCAATAACGTTAATGGCAACCACAGCCACAGGTTAGAGCACATCTCTAAAAGAGCATCAGCACATAGGTGAACACATCAGTCCTATTTTACAATCTTTACACCAAGTCCCTCTAAAAATTCTCTATTGATTTCAAGGTTTTACTGCTTATTTTTAAGGCATTCAGTGACTATGGCCCAATATATCTGACAGATCTTTTGTCACCATGTGTTCCTGAGGGTCAGAATCAGCAGGGTTATTAAGTCTGTCCAAGGAACAATCTTAAGTCTTCTTGGAGCTGAGGTTTTCTAGCAGCGATATGGTATTATTCAAAGAGTCATGTCAGAGCTGTTTCTGAACTGCTCTTTCTTTCGTGATGTGCAAGAACAAAGCAGAGTGAACACCTTTTGGTAGGTTTTATCCTCATTATACTCAAGTATCCTGTGACTTCAGACAGAAATACAATTGAAATAGGCATCACTGAGGTACTGTCAAAATTATTGATGCTAAAAACTCATAGAGCTATTCATGGCCAGTATTCTACAGGTTGGTCAAATATTATTCCTTTCACTGCATTTCCTAGTGCTTTGTTTAACCTAGCTTGAAGACAGGCCAAGGAATGTTACCCAGCTTTATGCCTGTAAGGAAAAACTGCACCCCAGGATGCACTTCTTACCCCTATGAAATTTCCCCTGATACCCACCATATATTTTCAATTGCTCATTTCCATCCTTTAAGGAATATCACTCAAACTTTTCAGACTTGCATTCAGTGGAATAATAATAACCAACACCAAGTGAATAATTTATTGGAAATAAATTTAACTTTGCTGCTTAGAGAGACACATTCACTGAGAACTGAAGTTAGGTGAGATGAATCCAGGCTAGGATGTCCAGACACAGGCTGTGATTCCTTCAAAATCAAGATTCAACACAATATTTATTTTTTTTTATTTTTTTGATGCTCTTGAACCAGTAAGTGGCTCTGAGTGTTTGGAAATCAAGCTGAGTTGTTTAGCTTTAATGGCCCTGGAAGTTGTGTGCTCCTGCTCCAATTCCTCAGCTGGCTGAGTGCAATTCACTAGGACTGGGGCTCATGTAACCAACACGGTCCTGGATATTTCAGAGGACGTAATAATTTAGGAAACACAGCAGATAAGGCAGATTGCGGAATTTTAAAAAAAAAAATATATATATATAAACCTTTTTCCTTCTGTACTACTCATCCTTGCCCAAGTTATTATTTATTAAATAAAAAAAAAATAAGCTCCTTTAAGATTTATTAGCTGGGTGCAGTTTAATTTTGTCGTGTCAGATTCAGGATAAAAAAGCGTGCTCGCTGTGAAGGTGGCAGTCAGATTCATGTCTGTCTTGTCTGACTGTCACTCTGACAGAGCTTTGGTTGAGGGTTTTCCTGGTGATCCTACTCCCCTGCTGTGTTAAGCAGTGTGATCCCATGCAGCTTCCAGTGCAAGGACTAGCGTTAGCGTGAGCTTAACTCTTGCTTTCTCCCTCATCTCATGCAAGGACTCTTTTGCTTATGGGAAGTAGCTGTCTAAAAAGATGCGCGCCCTGCAGAAACAAATGGAAGTTTCAGTGGGAGTGAGGAGGCACGGAGCACTTCTCCTGGATCTTATTTGATGGGGTGAAACACTTGGGGTGAACACAACTGCTGTTTCACGAGCTACCCTCTGCAAAGCTCTCTTATTTTGCTTCTGTCTTATTTATGGACTTAAATCCTCCTCTGTTTTCCTGAAGAAGCACATGCACCTCATCGATCAGTCAATAGATTTTCAGTTTTACTTTGCTTGTTTGTTTTCCATTTCGTGACTTTCCCTGTTGTGCCTGTAGCCATTTTCACTTAGATAATAATCACTAACTCACAGACTGGACCTGCTTATTATACGGATGGGTAACATCAAAATGCTGCAAAAAAAATATACCCCTATGAATCAATATTTGGATTTTTTTCACCACGATGCTACTGTTCAACAGGATATACTGGTAATGAGTGCTGTTTTGACAGCAGTGGCATAATTCAGAAGGCTTTCCCATTTATGATCATTGATGAGCCCGCAGCATTTTGTGTAATGCCTGTTTTCTGCACCATTCACATCATAATTCAATGAACGACTGGACAAAAAAAAATATTTCCCCATATTTTCTGTTGCCTTTTGTGTGTGTGTTTGTGTGCAATAGTGTAACCCAGCCCAGGGAAGGGTGCAGTTCAGCCGCAGTCAAAGCAATCCCTGAGGCTGCGGACACATGAGCAGAGAGGCAAAGCTCGAGGCATAAACCTGGAGCACGTTGCACGGTGGCAGCTGGACACAAACCTGTGTCTGTGTGTCCAGGAGCGTGAGAAACAAGTAGCCGGGGTGTTAAAAGTCAGGCAGCAAAACGTATGGGAAAATTGCCCCTGACTCACCCAGGGGGGTACATTTGCCATTCCTGGGCCTGAGCCAAGGCTCTTTTGGAGATTGTGACATCTGTGTGCAGCTTTTTAGAGCCAGGGCTGCTTGACTTGGGAGAGGTTAATCCATCCGTGTGCCTGTAGCTGGTGTAGAGTTTGCAGAACCTGTAGTTGAAGGCTTTTCAGATTAAAGGGAATATACCCAAACATAAAGACGTAAAAAAACCCTGGTCCTACTGAAAGTAATTACATTTCCTTTGCCTTCGGTGCCACCCGGATATCAACCAAGATATAGCTACCCTTCTTAACAGAAAGGATTACACGGAGATGTCTGACCATTACAAACACTGGTGCTTGCCCAAAAGAAAGCTTTCACTCAGTTTTACTTCTAACATCAGTTTCGCATTTGTGTCATGGTTCCAGTGCCTGGTAGCTTTACATTCTCCTCTGCATATATCAGTCGCTCATAAAAAGATGAGAGAAGCTGCCATCTGATTGTATTTTTTCAGATACTTTAAGAAGATTGTATGAAAAGCTGGTTTCCTCCAATCTTTTTTTAGGTCCCCCAACATTTCACTGAAGGAGAGTAACTCTGTGTTTTTCCTTAGCTTGCCTTATTCTGGAATTATTGAGAATAATTATAAAGTGAGGTAATAAACTTTAATGCCTTATTAAAAAAAAAAAATCAAACCTATAAATCATTGGGTTTTTCAAATCACCAAACAGGAACTCAGAGAACTCCAGTGGTATGTGCTGTTGGTCCAGACATCCTGTATTTTATTGTTTTAAGATGCTTCTTGTATTCATCTGGTAGTTTTTTAACATGCCTCATGTTAAATTTAACATGCTTCTTTCCTTCATCTGTAGCTTTTTCTGAGCTACCCTTTGATGATGAAATATGGACCGATGTAGTCAATAGTCTTTGGCTAGAAAGTGAAAGAAAGATGTTTCTTGCTAACATCTTCTCTCAGTGGCCTCCTGTGGGCTTCTCTTTAAGCTCACCTCTCATTTCTGCAGGCACAGCAGAGAGAAGAAATTCAGCAAGCAGCAGCATCCTCGGTCATCAAGGTTTAAAGCATGAGACCTCTCCACTGAGTGTGGAGAGCAAAGCCTGACCAGAGCAGCCCCACTCCCAGCCCCCAGGACAAGAAACAGGATCACTGGCTTGAAAAACCTCCTTTCAGCTGCCTGGCTGTTTCACAGCAGAGCCGTTTTCAAAGCAAATTCCCTCTGGTCACACAACTGGGCCATTTCTCCCTTTTGCCATGCAGAAATAAAGGATGTGAGAAACCACAGAGCTTTCTTCTTGCTTCCCTTTGCTTCAAGGGTCCCCACTGCCTCATACCAAGCATTTATTTTTCCCTCGAGGGGCAGGAAAAGACAGAATAACAAAATAGCTGCTACTCGTTTCAGCAGAAGCCCTCCAGAAGATGCAGCAGCCCAGGTCCTGTGGGACCTGTGCAGGGAGCACTGCTTCACTCTGTCCTTTCAGCTTCTCAGGAGAGGAAAAAAAAAAACGGAAGAGCTTGGCCACTATGCTGTTACTTTGTGCTGTGCATAAAACCTGTCCAGAAGTGAGCATTGCTCACCTGATTGCTGTGCCATTATGCTATAAGGACAGGCAAAAATCATGTTCATCTTCCATGAGGTTGCTACAGCACGCCATGCACTGAAGCCATTGTCTCTTGACTGTGTCTGTCATGTACCATACTGGGACCGGTGCTGTTTAATGTTTTCATCAATGACTTAGACAGTGAGATCGAGTGCACCCTCAGCAAGTCTGCAGATGACACCAAGCTGAGTGGTGCGGTTGACACACCAGAAGGACAGGATGTCATCCAGAGAGACCTGGACAGGCTGGAGAGATGGGCCTGTGTGAACCTCATGAGGTTCAACGAGGCCAAGTACAAATTCCTGCACCTGGGTCAGGGTAACCCCCGGTATGAGTACAGGCTGGGGGAAGAAAGGATCGAGAGCAGCCCTGTTGAGAGGGACTTGGGGGTGCTGGTGGATGAAAAGCTGGACATGAGCCGGCAATGTGCACTGGCAGCCCAGAAGGCCAACTGTACTCTGGGCTGCATCGGGATAAGCGTGGCCAGCAGATCACTGTTGGAGCGGGTCCAGAGGAGGGCCACAAAAATAACCCGAGGGCTGGAGCCCCTCTCCTATGAGGACAGGCTGAGGGAGTTGGGGTTGTTCAGTCTGGAGAAGAGAAGGCTGTGGGGAGACCTGATTGCGGCCTTTCAATACCTAAAGGGGGCCTATAGGAAAGGTGGGGAAAATCTTTTTAGTAGGGCCAACTGTGACAGGACAAGGGATAATGGTTTTAGACTGAAGCAGGGTAGGTTTAGACTGGATATAAGGAATAAATTCTTTACAATGAGGGTGGTGAAACACTGGAACAGGTTGCCCAGAGAGGTAGTGGAGGCCCCATCCCTGGAAGCATTCAAGGCCAGGTTGGACGGTCATCTAGTCCAACCCCCCTGCAGGGGGGTTGGGCTAGATGACCTCTAGGGGTCCCTTCCAACCCAAAACATTCTATGATTCTATGTAGGTGCTTACCTCTGCATTAGACACTCCAAGCTCCCTATAGAGACCTCTCCAGATGTGATTTATTTCATCCTGAAATAGATCTAAAATCACTAAGATGAATTGTGTGCCAAAATAAGTGGTGTCCCCCGGGGCTCAGTTCTAGGGCTGGTCTTGTTTAATATCTTTATCAAAGACCTGGATGAGGGGATTGAGTGTGTCCTCCATAAATTTGCAGATGACACCAAATTGGGTGGGAGTGCTGATCTGCTGGAGCAGAGGAGAGATCTGCAGAGGGACCTGGACAGGCTGGATCCATGGGCCCAGGCCAACTGGGTGAGGTTCAACAAGGCCAAGTGCCAGGTCCTGCCCTGGCGTCACAACCACCCCATGCGACACTACAGGAATGGGTCAGAGGGGCTGGAAAAGGACCTGGGAGCGCTGATTGACAGCTGTCTGAATATGAGCCAGCAGTGTGCCCAGGTGGCCAAGAGGGCCAACAGCATCCTGGCTTGTATCAGGACTGGTGTGGCCAGCAGGAGCAGGGCAGTGATCATGCCCCTGTATTCGGTGCTGGTGAGGCCGCACCTCGAATGCTGAGTTCAGTGTTGGGTCCCTCACTACAAGAAAGATGTTGCGTTGCTGGAGCGTGTCCAGAGGAGGGGACCTGAGCGGCCTCTACAACTGCCTGAGAGGAGGCTGTAGTGAGGTGGGGGTCGGCCTCTTCTCCCTGGTAATGGGCGATGGGACGAGGGGGAATGGTCTGAAGTTGCGCCAGGGGAGGTTTAGATTAAACATTAGGAAAAATTTCTTCACAGAAAGGGTTGTCAGGCTCTGGAAGGGGCTGCCCAGGGAGGTGGTCGAGGCCCCATCCCTAGAGGTGTTTAAAAGGATAGATGAGGTGCTTTGGGACATGGTTTAGTGGTGGGATGGCAGTGTTAGGTTAACGGTTGGACTTGATGATCTTAAAGGTCTTTTCCAACCTAGACGATTCTATGATTCTATGAAAAGTGTTTTTTTCCACCCACCCACCTTTCCCCCTTGTTGACCACAAAGGGAGCCCAGGATGACGAGCTTGGGTTTTGCCATTTATGTGGTGGATGTAATGAAGTTAACCAAAGCTGGATTGCACTCCTGGGACACATTTCATTATACCATGTGAGACTTTGTGGTTCTTTCTCTGAAAGTTATTGGTAGTGGCAACGTAGCAGGTTTTCTCAGTATAATCTGACAGTCCCTGTGGGAACACCCTGTTCCACTAAAAACATGGCGCCACAGCAGCTTGGCATTTTAAAGGGTAGTGTTGCAAAATGAGGGGTTTTGGAAGAAGGAATCCTCGAGAAAGCAGTTACCTGAAGGAAGGAATATAGGAGGCACAGATCTCACTGAAGCTTCAATGCTGGGTGAGAAAAGAAAGGATTTTCATGAGAGGTCAATTTTATCCAGCTTTAGGGATCCATGTTGAAAGGGACTACACATGAACCACTCGTCTAAACTTCTATTACCAATAAAAATCTAGTCAAAGCAGTAAATGGAAATTAGGAAGTGATTCATTGAACCAAATTATGTTAAGAGTTAAGAGTCAACTCAAGGATGAAATTAATTTTGCCCTAATGCCTATTAACTGCCTTTCCTAAGTCTTCCTGAGCATAGTGGGATACTAGATACCTAGTTCATATGTAGACACCGGCACTGTGGACACCTACATTTTGCTTAGATTACTCTTATTTATATCTTCCGTTATCTAAATTTGAGGTAGTCAACGCAGCATCCCTGTGTGCCAACAGACAGAAATAAGCTTTTCCAGTGATCATCTGACTGTATTGAGCACCCATCTGAGTCTTGGACGAATCACTTTCCAGGAGTGTTTATGTCAGGACAGACCATTTCTCACCTTTATTTCCTCCTTTAGTAATATACACTATACTTTTGAGTTTATCTATGTATCTAGATATTTATTTCTGTGACAAGAAGTCATAGAACAGCACTTCTAGATGAAAATAGCTGTGGTCACCCCTGGGAGATAAATTATATGCTACGTCATGCAAGAAAACTTTGGGGAAATCTTTTGCATATTGAGAAGTATCTTCTGTCTGTATTGAAACAGGTCCTTGCAAAAGGCCTGGCCACTGGAGCGCAAAGGTTATCCTGAATGGTATACCCTCTTCTTCTGTGCCTGGGAACCTCTTGGTTTGGTTATGCCCAGAACCCTTGGCTCATTAATATTTATGCATCTGGAAGTAATAATAAATATCTGCATCCTCTAGAGAAGAGTCCCAAATGCTTTGGAGGCGTTTGGCACTCATCACACCCCATTATACACGTATGTGGTTTGCAGAGCTATGGGTGTAGGTACAAGATGAAGCTGTTGCTGTTGCTGCTTGGTGCCCATGTATTTCCTGTGGGTGCAGCCTTCTGTGTGTTAGAGGGGCACCAGCACTGGGGAGGGTTTCTAACCCTCTCCCCAGTGCTGGTGGGGATGATCCAGAGCTCCTCACTTACTCTCTGCAAGTGATTTTACTCTAAAATCTCCACACTTCCAGACATTATTTCTTTTTGAAGGGGGTGATAAGTTATTCCTGGGAAAGGAAATAAGGCACCCCTGCTATACAGATAGGAAGACTGAGGCACATAATTTCAGTAACTCGGCCAAACAGAAGGTTTTGATGACTTGGTTCCTAAAAAGCCCTGGTCTCCTGCTTCTTCATCTGCTGTCTTTGTCATTGCCAGGGCAAGCTTTTTTACCCATCAGAAATGAGTGGTCTTTTTACCTTTCTCTTCATTTTTATCCTGTATTTGAATGAGACAGAACTATAAAGTAAAATAGATTCTTCTTATCCTGGTGACTTTTTATGAAAAGGAGGGCATTTTGTCATGGCCTACTTGACAGGTGATTCAAGGTTTCACCTCATCATTTCTGGAAAACAAAAGCAAAATAAAAAAGGTGTTTGGGTTTTTTTCACTTACAGTCAGCTGTTTGTGCAAGTAACAGAAAACAATCAATATACTCAGGCAGAGATTTTCAAGAGAGCTTTTTTTTTTCTTTCTCAGTATTAATGATAACCTGCCCTTCCTACCATAATGATTATCTTTAAAATCTTTCTGGTTTTGAAGAGGTTGTCTCAGTTCTTGGAGTACTCTCCTTGAGAAGGAATATAATCCAAACAAGTCTAATACTTTAGAATTCCTTTTTTTTTTTTTTTTTTGGAGACAGTCAATGCTGTAAATTAAACTGCTTGACTTGGCTTTGTGGTTTTTTTGCATACACAGCAAGGATAACTACACATCAGATTTATGGGCATCGTGCGCAGGTTGCTATGACAACCCCTCCAGCTGCTGTACACCAAATAACCTTGTCATGTGAACGTTTATCACAAGCACATCAAGTATAGGATTGCTCAGTACAGTCTTTGGCTAAACAGTGGGATTTTTTCTGAATAATAATTGATTGTGGCCTTTTATGCTATGAGTCAAATTTAATCAACCTCTAGATTTGAAATTAACCATCGATACGACATAATCCGAGCACCATTCTTCACGACTGCGGTGCTCAGTGAGAGGAAACTTTGCAAGGAGCCCTGCTCCCTTTTCAGAAAAACTGTGGGTTGTTTTTTTTATTGCCATTGTAAGCTCACAAAACCCATATGTAAAATGACAGGCTGTGTCTGTGTGTGCGTATAACATATTATTGTGCTGTAAATGAAATGTGAATTTTAACTATCTAATCATTTGTGGGAAATAAAGCTTACTTTTCTTCTTTTTTTTTTTTTTTTTTTTTTTTAAAGAACTTCTAAAGCCAGAGCCACATTCTACTTCTTCACACCCACTTTTAGTTGTATTTTAGGGGAAATTTGCAGGCTGCACACCTGGTCCTTCAACAGACCAGTTTAAAAGCTTTCTCATGCATTTAAACTCCTCCCTGTGCACCCACATTTTAAAGAAAATACAGGAATTTAACTATGTTTCTAATTTATAGTTTCAGAGGGAAAGATTAGTATGTGTGAGGGATTAGTGATCTGTGTAAATTATTCCAGTAATTTTTATACAATAGTTACATCATAGGTAAACTCCACCTCATGCACATGAGTAGAAGTATTACTTTTTTTGTTCCAGGAGAAATAATATCTGAGGCTGTAGGTAGAGGAATTTTCAGAAAGCTTCCATCTCTAGTGTAGCCCTCAGATTTAATGCTACTATGGGGCTTTTTTAACCACATTGACTTAAATGCCCAAATCAGAAAAGAGCTTTGTAAGTGAGTTTACAAAATAGCAACAGCAGAGTAAGCAAATATCAGCAATGTTCTCTCTTTCTTTCTCTAATAGGTAGGATTAGTTGAAATAATATACGGTCTTACTTCTACCTGTTTTTTTAATTGATGGTTCATTGTTCCATAGGTTCTCATAACCACCACACCCAAATCAAAACTTGCTGTTGGCTTGAAATGGGCACTGTTAGGAAACAGGCACCATATCTTTGACCTGTTTTGAGTGTTTCCTCAAAAAATAGCTATTTTTAGCCATAATTTTAAAGGGAGAAGAGGGTGACTAGCTGAGATGTAGACACACACATTGCAGATGGCAATATTCAAGTCAGATGTATTTTTGCTGGATGACTTCAAATCAAGATCAAGTGCATTGCTGGAAATGCTTTGGTCAAGCACAAGTTGTTTGTCTTAATCTAGGCATATTGAGCTGGTATTTTCTGCCTTTCATTATGGAAAATGTCAGATTAGACGATTTAATCTTATAGATTTTCCACATAGACCTCTCTATATATTTTATAACTCCTGAGGTGTGGGTTTCTGGATACGATTTGTGAACACTAAATTCTAACTTGGTGATTTCCTTATGAAGAGTGACTTCCTCTTCACCACTATTCACAAACCACCGGGTGAATAAATAGACTGGATTTCATGCACAAGTGCATGGATCTTTTGAAATACTTTTATTTTTCTCCTACAGCCTACATGAGTTCTTGCTAAACTCTCTGCTTATGATTTGCACAGACCTTAGAAGAAATAGATGTACAAACACAACTCACTTTCTTTTGGGATCTCCGTCCTTCATACATTCCTTCCTTTACAATGCTCAAAATTATTTTTGTAGGCATCAAGATTTGGAGGAAGAACAAATATCAGCTAATATCATCAAAAATCCGTTGTCTTCATTAAGCAAATCAATATGTGTAGGGACCGAATGACAATTTTTTTCCAGCCCTTAAGATTCCTTTGTGCCTGAACCAAAACCAGCAGTTTACTGTCAGAAGCTTTCCTAGTGAAAAGGGCTCACACTTTCTTCATCTAGTTATTTGATTTCACAAGGATGCTGATTTTATGGTTCCCACTCTTATTGGGTGTGCAGTAGTCATAAAGATACAATTAATGTCCGTAAGGGTTGAAGATGAATCCACCTGGGGTCAGCTGTGCCTTAGGCACCTTTGGTTTGTTATGCTGATCTGGCTTCTGGCAGAAGACATGAGTCATCTGCAGTAGCTTCTCATTTTTCTTTGCCTTTTCATCACCCTTTGGTTCTAACAAAAGGTGAAGGAGCTGTTGAGACACAGAATCACTTGTAGGATGTATGCTGGAGTTAAGTTCTTTTATCTGTTGAATACATTTGGCAGAGCTGATGAAGGAGTGTTTCTAGTGCAGTAGTCATTGCTCATGCACATTTTTTCTTCAGAAACTGTGTCTAAAAGGACTGTAAGGTATCCATAGCTTAAATAGGGGATTCAGCTGGGAAGGAGGGTTTCTGCTGTGTGGAAAACTGAAGGGAAAACTGAACTGAAGGGAAAACTACAGCTTAAATGATTCACCTATAAAATGTTCATATGAAACTTCAGGCTATATCATATGGGAATGACAGCAGAATGCAGTTGTTCTTCTCTGCCTGTCCTGCTATGCCTATAGCAGTTACTGCAATTCCACAACCCATAAGTCATACAATAATATATTTCCCTTAAATATTTGTTTTTTTTCTTTAAATATTAGGAAACAACCTTAGTAATTTTATTTGGCAACAGGATGCCTACCTATCCTCTCTGGTCAAGTATAGCTCAGAAAGAAATAAGGAAAGTGTACTTTCTGTGCACAACTGGCAAGGCAAACCACAAGCGGCAATTTTGTCCCTGTGACCTTTTTGATAAGTATAATAATTAGGCTAATTCTGATGGTATTTTTCTGATAGTGATGAGTAGCATCTGGACATGAAAGAGATCCACTTTCTAGTCCCTATACAAATGGAAGAAATGTCATAACAGTGGGCAGCTCCATGGCTTTCCTCTATGATCAGATTAAAAGCTCCCAAAATGCACATATGAAATTCCAATACCACTGAATCCAGGCCCTAGCCTATGCACAGAAGGTCAGTTTTTTTCTGAAGGAGATGGGTTGAGTTATGTTTTTAGACCCAGATGACTCAATACTTTGTTGATATTACTGAGGTGATTTTCAGATAGTAACATGACTCTTGGGTTAACTACAGAATTATGTTGGTTTTATGACCAGTTGATGGGTGTTAAGTTGTGGTGGGTTAACCCTGGCTGGATGCCAGGTGCCCATCAAAGCCTCTCCAGTGGGACAGGGGAGAGAAAATATAACAAAAGGCTCATGGGTTGAGATAAGGGCAGGGAGAGATCATTTACCAGTTATTGTCATGGGCAAAACAGACTTGGCTGGGTGAAATTAGTTTAATTTATTACCAATCAAATCAGAGTAGGATAATGAGAAAATAAAAACCAAATCTTAAAACACCTTTCCCCCACCCCTCCCTTCTTCCCGGGCTCAATTTCACTCCCAATTTCTCCACGTCCTCCACCAGCGGCACAGGAGGATGGGGAATGGGGCTTGGGGTCAGTTCATCACACGCTGTCTCTGCCACTTGACTCCTCACACTCCTCCCCTGCTCCCGCCTGGGCTTCCCATGGGGTCACAGCCTCCTTCAGGCACCCCCCTGCTCCACGGTGGGGTCCTCCCTGGGCTGCAGGGGCACAGCCTGCCCCACCATGGGCTGCACCCGGGGCTGCAGGGAAATCTCTGCTCTGGCACCTGGAGCCCTTTCTGTCCTCCTGCTGCACCCACCTGGGGGTCTGCAGGGCTGCTCCCCTCACACCCTCTTGCTCATCTTTCTAGCTGCAATTGCACAGGGTTTTTTCACCCTTCTTAAAGATGTTATCACAGAGTTGCTACCACCATAGTTGATGGGTTTGGCCTTGGCCAGTGGCAAGTCCATCTTGAAGATGGTGGTATTGGCTCTGTCAGACATAAGGGAAGTTTCTGGCAGCTTCTCACAGAAGCCACCCCTGAGACCCCCTGCTACAAAAACCGCCCCACGCGAAGCCAGTACATAAGTACATGTTGTTCTATGGTACTTTTACAAAGGCTTTGACACTCCTTGAATATCATGCGCAAAGGTTGGACTGCGTAGGTCAACCTGTGGAAACATAGGTTAATATGTTATCATAGCTCTTCGGGTCTCCTATACAACCTACTTGTCATGAACCATCACCAGCCCACAGGGTTACCAAGAAGTCAGCAGCCTTCAGAGAGTTGTGCGCAAGTTGAAAAACTCCCAGAATTTCCAAGGTTTTCTACAGCTGTCACTGAAAAGTTTATTAGAAGTGCTGACCATAGGAGTGTAAACAGAGACAAAATTATATCTATTTTCTTCTGTAATGGGAAGACCACCCATATTCTTCCAGGAAAGTTTATGCTGCAATTCTTAGTCTTATTAAAAAATTACTGGATTTTTACAGTGTCACCTTCTTCTGGATTGTTTCACAGTTAATGTGTTGCATCATCTTGAAAACAACCTTCTTGAAAACAGGTTGTTTGCATTGACAACTGAAGCTCTAAAGAAACTGTATGAAAGACAGTTCTCTGGCAATTTCTGGCAGTTTCTCTTAAGAAAATGGGTTTGAATGGATGCTATGATGGGAAGAAAAGCTAAAAATGCATAGTTACAATTGTACAGAAGACTCAAAATCAAGAAATGTTAATAAGTATAATGCATCATAAGCACTCCATCATATTGAAATGCTTAGACAGTGACTGAATTTTAAGGAAAAGTTTTATACTGAAAAAGCAAGCTGAGATTTAGATGCAAAAAGTATTTATTTGAAGATATTTCTCTGCACTGAAGTAATTAATCCTATGCCTTATTTTCTATAATTTTGATTTGTAGTAAGATTTATCAATAACTATTAATTTCTAGTTAAATTAGCAAATTGAAATAAAAGACTTATTTAAAAAATGGTACTTTCAATCTGAGCTAATAGCTGGACTTACAGACTTTCTCAGATGATCCCAAATCCTTGGAAGACACAGCCATTTTCTAGCTTAATACTAGACTTGCAAGGTTCTTTCTCCATCTACTCTCGTGAAGGCATAGCTCAGTTAGGAGCTATTTTCAGATAGGAATGGTGCCACATGGAGCAGAAGTGAGACACTTAAGAAGAAAGCACAGCTCTGACATGAGCTTATGTTGAGCTCGGGAAAGAGCATTATGGTCACCTTGTCATACCAGTTATGTTGGTATAAATCTGCTGTCATCTCACTGAACTCCAGAGAATTCCACCAGCAAGAGCTAGAGAAGAACCTGACCCCTCCATGACTAAGTGAGAGTGTCCTGGTTTCGGCTGGGATAGAGTTAATTTTCTTCACAGTAGCTAGCATAGTGCTGTGTTTTGGATTTAGTACCAGAAGAATGTTGATAACACACTGATGTTTTCAGCTGTTGCCAAGTAGTGCTCAGACTACTCAAGGACTTTTTGAGCTTCTCCTGCTCGGCCAGGTGCATAACAAGCTGGGAGGGAGCACAGCTAGCACAGCTAACCCAAACTGACCAAAGGGCTATTCCATACCATATAACGTCATGCTCGGGGGGGGGTTAGTTAGTTCGGTCGGTTCGTTCCGTTCAGTCAGTTGCTCGCGGCTCGGGGACTGCTTGCGGCTCGGGACGGGCTGGGCATCGGTCGGCGGGTGGTGAGCAATTGCCTTGTGCCTCATTCGTTTTGTATATTCTGTATATTCTGTTATCATTCTCATTATTACTATTATTATTATTCTCTCTTATTAAACTGTCTTTATCTCAGCCCTCAGCTCTAACCTTTTATTTTCTTTCCGATTCTCTCCCCCATCCCACTGAGGGAGGGGGGGGAGTGAGCGAGCGGCTGCGTGGTGCTGAGTTGCCAGCCGGGTTAAACCACGACAGAGTACTGCAGAAACAGAGAGAATCACCTAGAACAGCATGTAGAAGAGACTAATAGAAAAAAAAAACAGGGCTGGGGGGAGATGGATAGAGAACAAAGAAGGATGTTGAGACTGAGCTGGTAACCTTATCTTCAGAGTTCAGTTGCTTGATGGGAAACTGATTTTACAGGAGGTTGTGCTGTGCATATTCTCAATTTAAGCACATAAAAGAATCATTAGTTCTTCTGCCAAAATTATCAAAGAATCTGTGTAAGGTATTGGAATTCTCTTTGTGTTAGACATGGTTTTCAGTAAAAAGGATGAGGCTGTAAGTAAAAGCCTCCAGAAAAGTACGTACCAGATTCTGAACTGACAAAATACCCATCTGGGAAGTCATCAGCAAGGTCAAAGCATAGTTGATGGGAAGATAACTGGTATTGCTGCTCTTCTGTTGAGCAGTAGCAAATGTGAGAACCTTGCAGATCAGCTTCCTGTCTGTGGAGAAATCAGTACTGCAAATGCTTGCTGTATGGATGCATCACGTTGGGTGAGCTTGGTTGTTTATTTTCTATCCAACAGCCTAGTATAGAGGTGGGTAAGCAGAACACGGGCCATCTTCTCTCCAAAAAGCTTCAGTCCAAGCAACAAGATTTAGTTTTCAGTTGTGTCTCAAAACCAGCTATCATTAGAATAATTAAGGTAGAAAACAAACTCTTCTGTTACTTTCCCCATAAAGCACAGTATCATGATACTGAAGGGAAAGCAGTTCTTGAGCCCAAACTGTGCTTCTGCAGTGAAAGGAATTGTAGGACTAAGAGCATGAGTGGTTAAGTCACATTATATTCTAGCATTCACCATACCCTGTGGCCACAAGGTCCACAATTTGTTGGTGCACTCTGTAAAAACTGCTTCCTTATGTTTCACTTTAATAGCTGACAGTGTCATCTGCTATTTCCCACAATATACAACTCATATATGCATGGAAACATACAGGTTATAGCCTAAATTATCTCTTTCCTCCCCTTAAGGCTTCAGTTTTCTCTCTTTTCTTTTCAATGAATCAGCTTCTCAGTTTCCCTTCATAAAAGAGGAAAGAATAATCACGTCCATGAAGGATCTCAAAGACCAGGGAAAATTTTGAAAGGATTAATAAAAATTAGTATCCGGCTTCCATTGAATTTCAGTGTAAATTTGTCACTTCACCATCCTTTGCACCTTTGAGAAATTTTGTACTAATTTCTAGGGTCCCCCTTGTTTATCTTGACCATCGTTAACTATGTTATTGGAACAGCATGTCTTATTCTGTACCTATGTGGATACACTGAATAATGCAAGAACAAGCTGATTTTATGGTAGTCTTTATGGAAGATAATAGGCTGATGGATGTGTCCACTTTGTGACTCACTTCCTTGCTAATTTTCTTGCATCCCTTACAGATGCCTCTTGGGTAAAGACAGGCATTGATTTTTTATTGCTGGCAGCTACAGATGAGTTGCAAAATTTCTAATTCCAACTGGGGGCTTTGTCTTCCAAGACTTTGGCCCCACAGCAGGGCAGGGGGAGGAAGAGAAAGTCCAAAAACTGATGAAAATACCTCAGATCTCCTTCCCTGTCCAAACTCTCCTGTAGAACCATGAGAAAGTTCCCGCTGCCTTTCCTGGCTCAGGCAGGTGTTTCCTTAGGGGAGGTTTTGATGTCAGCAGGCGGAAGAACAACTGAAAGGCAAGAACAGGCATCCAGAGATACCTCAGTGAAAGGGGAAATGCCTTAGCAGAAAGCAAGTTTTCATCATATTGTGACCTTTGCCAGTTAGAACCAGTTGGGAAATTGTCAAGTAACCAATATATTTCCCTTTGGAAACACTGATTTATCAAGGCTGAATCATGTGGACTGGAAGACTAGTTTTCTCAGGGGTTTTGTGGGAGGGAGATGAATATAATCTCTTTTTTTAACATTATTTTTGAAATGAAAGATTTTCTTAGTGGAGCTGTACCAGAAGAATGCAAAAAGGGCTGAGATTTAAGAAGAGCAAGTAACAGCATTGCCATAAAGCTTCAAGCTGTATGTTTGGTTCACTCCTGGATAAAGAGATCCATTCTCACCTGGGGATGGTTTAGATTTACGTGCCTTTCTCCTGCTAATGTTACAAAGGGTGGTGCATGGGACTCACCATGTCTCAGAGCCAGAGGATACCTCCAGAGTCCATGTCTCTGTTCAGCTGTAGTTTTGTGACTGCTAGTCACCTAATTTATGATAATTACCTGTCTTAGGAAAATAAATTATGGTTTGTTTGCTCTCAGTTGTCCAGTAGGGATCAAGAACACACCACAGCTTTCTGTGAGACCTCATGGGAATCTATTTTCATAAACTCAGGGGAAAAGGAGTTGCCTTCACCCGAAGTACAGTAATAAGCAAAGCGACCTTTGGGTACTGAGTCATTCGCCACACAAGCCCCGGATGGTTTTGCATGTTGGTTTTGTGGCACACTGACTCTGTTCCAGACAGAACTTCAGCCCACTGCAGGAGGTCAAAACCACAACAAACACAAACAGCTTGGAGACAAAGGTTTGTGAAGATCCCTACAGGGGAAAAAAAAAAAAAAAAAAAAAAAAAAAGAATGTCTGCATATTGTTTTAGAGACCAAACTACCTAAACCAAATATCCTAATCCAAGGGAAATTATATGCTCCATGAGTCTGATGGCAGCAGATTAGTTCCATTGTGGTGTAGGGGGAGGTTATTCTTAAGCCTTCTCTGTATGAAAAAAAAACCTTTGTAAGTGTATTTCACCTTCTAAATCAAAAACACATGAAACCTATCAGCCTTCCTTTCATGATTGTTTTCTTCGTTTGTCTGCTCCTCATCCCACACTTTAACTGTTCACAACTGTAGCATGCTGGTTTATTTCAAAATATTGCTGATGCAAACAGATTCACTTTTGGTATAGGGACTCTTTTTCAAATCTGTATAACCCTTTGGGAGTCTGTACATTTCGGTATATGGAGTCCTTCATTTTGTTAAAACACACTGTTTCACCTTGATTCAACATTTTTTTATAGGTTCAAAGAATTCAGCAGGCTTGAAAGCAGCCTGTGGCATTTGTCTGTTCACACAGACCTATTGGGTTTTTTGGTACTGCAGTGAGACCCACTGTTCTGCTATTATGAGAATTGTTTGCAAGATCTTCTTAAAGCTTCATACGTTTTCTACACTCCGCTTTTCTCGGGGCAATATTAAGGGAAGGAGTATTTGCCTGAGAGTGACCAAAACACCTGCAGATTCTCCTTAGATTCCGTTAATCTTGCATGAAAAAAATTAAACAAGTACTGAATGCTCTGAGGTTAGTACAGGTCTGGTTATGGGTTGACTTGATATCAAGGAGTGTATTCCTAAAACAAACCCACAACCTCTTTCATGCCTCACTCCAATATTGCTTCAATGGCAGCAGACTTCTCAAGCTATTGATGATGTAATTCCTTTAGCAAGTACAGGCTTGTATTTCAGAAAGACAAGTCCCTGCATCTACTTACTCCAGCAGATCTCAGTGGCTCATTGTGCCCTGCAGGATCCTGATCAAGCATGAGCATCTCCATCACCCATAGACGTGCATTGGCTTGTGATCTTCTGACTTGCTTTTCTTCAGCTCTGTAAAATTACAGCAGCAATGCAGGACGCACATGCAAAACCTCCATTTGTTCATCACAGCACTAATGATCTGGCAACAGTATGCATTTTAGCTTTTTAATCTCTCCTATAACCAAGTGAGGTTTTTATCAACGGGTTTTATCAGTCAGGTGACTAGCATCCTTATGGACAAGTTGGCATGGGAGATGGCAATGTTGTTATTTCTCTATGTTACTCATGAGGTTCTTTAAAAGGCTGCTTTAAAACAAGAAAACAAACAAACAAAACCAGAGTATTCCCTAATTATCTTGTCTTGCTTTCCAACACTCCTTCTGTCCCCTAAAGTCAGAGGGGATGGGGGTCAACCCCAGAGCATAGCAAAGGAAGAGAAGGATGGTTTCCCATATTATTGTTCCTGAAGATGAAGGTCTGTAGTAAGGGTAGATGGCTGATGATGGGTAAAAGCTGGGAGGATAAATCTGTGAACATTGACTATTCAGGGTAGAAAATGCAAGCCCTGAGAACTGCAGTGTGTTTTATTTCTTAGAGCCTTTTAAATTTTATAGCTCATTTATGTTCCAATAGAATTAAATACGTGATAATGTAGTGTTCTTAATTGCAGTCTTCAGAGTAAATCCTGCCCTTTCTAAAGAAGTATTGGTTTGATACAGAAATAATTAATAAAGAATTATAATTTAGAAGAGATCATCATAGCCATCTAAGCTGATGTGCATAACACCAGACCACAAAACCTTGCTAGTTATGTCTGCACCAAGCACTTAATTGAGTTTAAATAATAGTTTATCTTTTGCTCATTTTCAAGTGACGGAGAGTCTTCCATATACCCAGTTAAACTGCTTCAATGGTTAATTATCTCCACAGTCAAAAAATGCATGCCACATTCCCAGTCTGAGTTCACAGTAACCTTGTTTCAAACTACCAAGTCTCATTAAGCTTTTCTCTACTCAAAGAATTGTCTGCTTTCTAAAACCCCTTCTCAACATAGATATTTGTAGACTAGGATCAATTCACTTCTTAATCTAACTGGATAGATTGAATAAATTGAACTTCTTAAATCTCTCACAGAGAGACCGGTTCTTCCTACTCTAAATCATGCTTGTAATTTTTTTCTGAATGCTGTCTGATTCACCCACATGCCCTTTTGAAATGTGGAAAACAGCACTGGGATACCATCTTCCACTAATGTTTACATAGCACACTAAGAATCATTTGTTTCCCTGTTGTAATGGATAATTCCTCTGCTTAGATTTTCAGGATTGTCTTTGCTCTCTTAGTGACAACATTGGGTACCTATATGCTCTTGAGTACCTACATGACCAGAAAGTTTTTTTTCAGGACACCCGAATCTTTTGTGGTGTCTCTATACCATTATGATCTAGGATACAGTCATCCTAGTACAAATTTCCTTCATGTGATACTGCATTCCTGAGCATCCGTCTTATGCCGTCTTATGGGCACTAGAGCTGCAGAAACTTACAATCAGATGCAGCCTGAGGAATTCCCCCTTCTTTCTCCATCAGGGGGTCTCCATCAGGAGAGCCAGTAATGCCATGAGACGCATTATCCTGAAACATTTCTCAGCCAGCAGCTCCAGAGTCTCAACCATGCACTTGGGCAGACTCAAGAGTTTATGGATCTTGATCTCCCGTCCTTTGAGGCCACCTCTCATCTCCAGCACTCCTACAAGGAGGGAGCCTGCAGAGCACACTGCAGTATTGTGATACCCTACCTAGCTTTCAAAAACTTCCAACTCACTGCAGACGTTGATTGTAAAGCAGCAGCAGGAGGTAAATTCAGCAACATAAAGTCACCTTCTGATTTCTTCTTTCTCTCCCTGAAGAGATTATTCTTGCCGAGAAAAGTACTTTGTGAGAGCTAAGTATTTACTGCTCTTTCGAGATCCAATTCTACTTCAGCTGACCCTGTTTACGTGTCTCTCCTCATCCCCATTTATCTGGCAAATTTCCCAAATTCTGTTGCGGGAGAATAAAGGCATTTGTTCCTCTTGAAAGAGCAATTGTTGAAATTCTGAAAAAAAAAAGCAAGGAGCAGTGGGCAAAAGAAAGGGTGAGAAGAGAATTGAGGTTCAGAACATTTCATGAAAGCCCTCCACTATTTAGTGTCATTACTAACTCTACAACCTAAGGCAATTTATTAAGAGTTTGAAAAAGCGGCTTAAAGAGCAGGATGTGAAGATTTCCATTGGAAATAGATGACTACTTTAAAGGTTGCAATTGGTTTCTAAAGAACACGGTAGATGAAAATTGCGAGAGGTGAATAGCTACTGAAATCTCTGGGCAGGGGGAGGGGAAGAAAATTGCCACCTACTTGAAATAAATAGCTCTTCTAAAATAATGGGCTTTAAACTTTAAAATTGTTTTGTTCTGTGACATACAGAATGATGTATTTAGAGTTGTTTTCAACTTCTCCAAACAGGCGACATTTGCCTGGAAAATAATTTCCATATAAAAATATGATAATGTAATTATTCTAACTGGTATTTTCTATCATTTGATGCCCTATTCATAATAATCTCTCATATTTTGCAGCAATGTTAACTTCCCATATGAACTCCATCTGTGCTACAAGACAAAGAGGACTTTAATGGAAACTGAGCCACTGCTCTATCTTTCCACTAGCTTTTGCTTTAAACTGATGCAATGAACCCTTGCCAGAAATGCCTGAAATTAAAAAGATTGTGGTTGCTAATATTACCAATGGTGATTAGGTTGATTGATTCATCCCAACAGCAGGATTTTGTAAGTATTTTATCTGGAGATGGTAGAGTGCTTTTTGCTCTCTTACAGGCCATTATACAGTAGAGACTTAGTCCTGTTGGGTGCAGACAACGTTTTTGCTGTACACCCACGCTTACTCCTTATACCTGGGTCTCACAGTTCTTGGTTCCTTGCCAGGTCAGTGGCGTAGTAATTCCTTGGTGGCGACATTTCACCTCTAATGCCACCTCATGCAAGTGAAAATGTCCAATGAAATCAAAATGTTCCCAAGGCACATTTAGTGACCTTGAATCAACATTTTCCAGTGAAGAACCCTTCTGGAAAACACTTGACGAGCTTAAGTATACAGCTTGTCCTCCTGTTTCATATCCTGCCCCCTCAAGGTTGGCAAGATCTTCCCAGGTTATCGAGTATTTCCCAGTCTCCTCACTTACCAGGTGACATAAATCCTATCAGCTCAGACCTGTGGTCTCAGCAGTGAAATATTAATAACCTAATCACTGAAAGTATGCAGGTCTGTGCCAAATCACTGAACATTAAATTTTGGTCTGTAGGATAGGAGTGCAGGAGCCAGTCTCCTCCCTGGTAAACAGAAAATTGCTTAGAAAAAATAAAGGATGGGCTACAGGAAGGATATTTGATATGGGTAATTATTTTTTTTTCCACATCTCCAAGTAAATCCTCACCCTCAATACCAGGTTCCAGTCAGCTTGAAGGCTAAGAACAGGGTCCTGTAATTAGCCATGCTTTACCTGTTTGAGTACCTAATGATAATGATGTTCAACAGAACTTTTAGCATGTCCCTGTTACACCTCATTTTCAGCACACTTAAGTCATTTGTGATCCTGCTTGTACAGTTGCAGGAGCTATGTTCTTTTAAGCACAAGTGGAAGAAGATGGAAAAGAGAACATAATCTGGGAGGCCTTCCAGACAGCCTTAGCCTTTAATGTGAGGTGCCAAAACCAGGCGTGTAGCCACTGTAAGCTCCTCTTAGTTAATGGAGACAGGGAGAGAGCAGGCGCTCCAGCTCTGATGATGATTCAGAAATCAGATGGGCTGCCTCACTCTCTTTATTTCTCCCACTCATAAAGTGGATTCTGGCTAAATATCTTCAAATAGCTGCTATTCAAAACAAAGCAATAGTAGAAAGAGCAGCTGGTAGCATGTACTTGGAAGTATTTTCTCATGTAAAATATGGTTCCTGACTTCTCTCTAGCCCTTCTTCATACAACACAACAATTCCTCCAAACCAGTTTAATCCACACATTTTTGTTTTCACCTTTCTTTTCTTTCTGCCACCCTAGAACAGGTCCATGAAACATGAGTCACAATTTTAATAGCAAAATAAATAAAAATATCAGGGGAAGCCAGCCATTTGGTGGATGTACTATTAATTTAGCTAAATCAATAGACAAAGAGGCCAAAAATAGCAAGACTATTCAGAATGGTACATCCAGCTGAAGATGAAGACAGGCAGTGAAGAAACCAAAACAAGCCAAAATATCATTAATTGGTGACAAAAGAGCCTTATACCTCCATAAACCATTCTTGTTTATCTGAGGTTTGTTTTCCTGGAAGGCTTAGCAAAGTATAATCCTCCACCCTAACCACATGAACAGCACCGTGCAATCATTGTTGCCTTCATTTTCCATACATTACTGAAATACACTGCACCTAATGAGTGGGAACTACAATTTTTAAAACTTTTTTTTTTTTTTTTAACACACTCAACAATAGAAGGATGCTGGGGAGGTAATCCGTGTATCTCAAGTTATAAAAAGCTGAAATAGAATCTATAGCAGCACTTGCATCTTCTGGATATTGAAAGAAGGAAAAGGATGAAGCTGTAGAGCTGCAGTGGGAGAACAAGAAAGAGCAAACCCTACCACTTATACGGCATGCCCTTCACAAAGTGGACAGTTTTTCTGTGTCTGAGCTAAGTAGATGATCCTCACTTTACCTGCCCCTCTTCTCAGTCATGATTTTCATCAGTTTCTTTTTCTAACTAAAGATATAAGGAGAATGATTGCTGGCTGAAATATGAAAGGCAGACATCATGCCAGTAGCCACAGTTTTGGAGTTTGCTATATGAAAACCCAAACTGTTGGTCTGTTTTTGCAAATCTTCCTCTAGAGAGAAGGAATGAACTGTAAGAATCATGCTTGAGGTGCCAGGCTTAGCTCCTGCTGGCCCTGGCAACCTGACTCTACAGTGAGAACTAGTTGGGAATTTTGTGTCTTCCAAAGAAAAATGTTAGTTTCTAAACCCAAGGCTTTTCAGTTTTCAAAATTTCTTCAGTCCCCAAATGCGTTTTCTGTTGTGAAAGGAAAAACCACATCAAGACCACTGGATAGGAGCTATGTGAACAACTGGAAGAAGCCACTGCTGCAATATCTGGAGTCCCTTTTTGGTGCACAAAATAAGTATTGAATCAAAAGTGAAGTAAGGGAAGCAAAAAAAATGGGGCAACTGGGGAGTGACGAAGAACTGGGGGTAAACACTGCATCTCTCCAGATATGTCCCTCTGAAAGCAGCTCTACTTGATGGGACTGTTCCCAGTCTTTGCTGCTCCATTTCCAGAATGGAGAGGTCTGTGGGAAAGTTCTCCCTCCACCGAAAGCAGGAGAGTGGGAGAGGAAAGTGATGTTACACCTAAGTCCTATGTCTGCACAGAACTGGGAAGCCCTTTTCACCCTGCAAAGCATGGTGAAATATGCAGGCAAGGGCTTCTTCTGCATTGGTCTTAGCATAGCTTTTGGTTTGGCCTTCCTTAAAAACCTTGGAAGGTCCATGTGTGAAAACAAACAGGAATTATCAGATTTCTAGTGAAGGAAATTATCTTGTTTCAGCTTGGTTTGTTTTAAAACTGAGGATACTCCATGAGGTGTTACTCATCACATCCGAATTTAGCCCAAAGTAGGAGGCTCATCTCCCCACAGTCTATGTAAACTCAGAGGAAAGAGCGAGAGGTTCTCTCAGAAGGGAATTCAGAGCAGAAGTCAATAATCACACCAGATAAATGTGAATTACAGGCATATTCCCCTCAGGGCCTAGGAACCAGGAGGAGAAGTGAAAAGGGAAGAAGCTAAGTGGGTAGGTGGCAAGTTCTGGTTTTGCCATACAGAGTGAATACTGGTGGTGGCATATCACAGAGAAAGGTCTAAGTGGCACTTGCTACCAAGGAATGAACAGGATTGAAAAGGCCAGAGGACGAGCATTAATCCTAGGAGTTCAACTCTCCATGGTGATTGAGGCCCTTATGATCAAAAAGGGTTATAAGACAGGTCAAGGGAAAGAAAGCCAAAGTAGGTGTGGCGAGGCAACAAGCACGAAAATAAATTCTGCTGATTTCTGCAGCATGCAATTCACAGCCTGATGTAAACACATGCTAACAACCCCTGCCCCTCAGAGAATGTTAAGCAGACAGTAAAGAAAAAAAAATATATGGTCAGCAGTATTTTAAAGATAGAAAGTCCTTACCCAGAAGTACATAGTAAATCTGTGGAAGAAGAAGAATTTGAATCCACAGCCTTGAACAAAAGCATGTCTACACTGTGTAGCATCTCCAAAAGACACATTTCAGCTTGAAGTCAGGCATTAGGAGCATCCTTTTTATCAGCATTCAAGACCTGCTACAGTATTTATTACAGATCTGCAAAATCAAGCTGGTTAGTTATTAAAATTTTGTAATTTAAGAAACTGGGATGCTGAGAAAAAGATCATTTTCCTTAAAATCAAAGGGATCATTGTGGCTCTCAAACAGACATAAAAGTTTATCTGGATGTGTAAATACTGTACATTTTTTTCAAGAAAGAAAAATTGGCTATAAATTGCCGTATGAAGCTGTTTTAGCCAGCCACATAACCTGCCATCCAAGTCTTAAACCAACACCACTCCAAACCTGATTCTTTTCTCTTTAACAGTAAAACCACTGTTGTAGAAAAGAAATCCACTGTGGGGCAATTTGTTCTCTTGCCACACGTATTTCGGCTACAAAATAGTCGGCAGCACTTAGACATTAGAAAGACTCCAGAGAAAGTTAACACAGATGATTAGCCCTAAAGGAGCTGTAAGATGATGAGAAGCTGAGTGAATGAAATTTATTTCCCTTAGTGTGAATCAGTGGAGTTATGTTGAGGTTTACAGTATTTGTGTTCAGAGATCTCACTGCATCTGTATAATGGGAGGGATGTGGGGGGATTGGTTTGGATGGACAGCAAATTGCAGGCGGGGGGGGGACAAGGGACGAGAGGATATATGAGGTCTTTTTATTCCATTCTTCTTTTTCACTGCTAGCTGATTAAGGAAAGCAAGGGCATCTAGGATTCTACATTTGAAAGGCTGCTAGATGACTTCAAGAAACATTAGGCTGCTTGAAAATGTCAGCACTTTACACTTTATGTAGGACTGAGCTGATTGCTACTGTGAAGAGAACATAAGTGATTCAAAGGTGAACCAGAGGTCTCTCTGTTAGAGATGTGAATAGGAGGAGGATGGGGGAGGGAAGCCTGGCTCCACAAAATGCTGAATTTAGTCTTATCTCAAAGCAAGGTCTAAAGAGATTTTATACATATTGCAGTTTTATACACATTAGTGAGTGACTTGTTATCAACAAAGTTGCCTTTAATTTGGAATCAGACCTAGAAAGGGAGATAACACAGTCTGGCAGCCTCCAAACCTCGGATAAAAATCTGGCTAAAGAGCAAAGCAGGTCTTGCTTCATGAGAAGGGAAGGGGAGCTACTAACCTATGGCTTAGCTAACTCATGGCAACTAACACAGGGTAAAATGCTAATGTAGGACAAGCTGTTTTCCTGTTCTGGGCATTAGCAGGTTAATAACAATCCTGATGCTTTCCTATGATTTTCCTTGATCCACTGAAGCACAATAAGTTACAAATTGGGTTTGTTGGGGTTTTTTTTGCTTGGATTTTACAATGGGAATGACTCATCCTGATTAGCTTCAGTAGTCTCAGACACTCCACTGTAAAACACTGGGGTCCTTCTACAGAGCTTGGCCACTGCAATGGGAAAACTGTCCTGCTTATCCCCTTAGGATACATTGCATTGCCTTTTGGAGGTGCTTTTCTTTACTGACCACAGACAAACAGACAACAAAACTTATACACCTGGCATTTCATGCAAAAAATCCCTGAGCTCTTAGTTAAGGAAACAGTACACGCTTTCCTTGTGTGGACTTACTAAATACAGAATAACATCTTTAAAATAATGTGCTTCCAACTGGGATGCATTGACTGACTTTATTTTTCAGAAATCTTACTTCCAAACACCTGGCAACTGAAAGCACCTGTACTTGGTCTGTACTGCAGCTAGTAAAGGAGAAGCCAAGGGACACACTCTGAAGAAAAAGTCTTTTAACCAGGCATGGTAAAAAGAGCCTGTGGTCAATTTAATATATGACTTCAGTCCTGTCTTTCTGGAGACTATTTTTTTTTAAACAGCTTAAAAGCAGAGGACTAAAACAAAGAACTGCGTTGAGAACGTTCATTGAAAACCTCACTATGCTTGAGACTATAGACTTGTAGGAGAGGAAACATGACCATAATTTAATAATTGCAATTATTCTCTCTTTTTTTTTGGATCATTGGCTCTCCCGGGACTCAGGTTAAAGCTTTTTGAGGACCTATATGAGGAGCCTAGATTTCCATCATCCAGACTGGCAGACCACTTCACGAAAACTCTGGCTTCAGGTGTTGTAAGGGGTGCTCAGTGCTTAAGTTTATCCCAGGGATGTATTGCAGTTTCTACTTCCTCCTGTGTTCCTCATTGCTCACCACGTGTTTGGATGGTGTTACCTGCATTGATTACATATCTGGCTGAGATCTAAGCATCAATCATCGCACTACGCTATGAAATGTCATCTCTGAAAGGAAAACATCCCAGAGGGTGATCAGGCCAGGGTTTCCCTGCAAATAAATCAGTCCCAGAGTACACACTTAAACAAGGTCCTAGCAGTCAGGCCTTAGAACGCTCCATGGATGAAGGGCTGATGGACCAAGACCTGGGGACTCCAGCCAATGCAGTCCTCTCCTGTCCAGATTTACTCAAAGCAGCCACTTAAGCTTGATATATCAAGATCAATTTCAGGCAGCATTGTGAATCAGTGGTAACTATTGCTCAGCTAGCACCAGATTGCCAGCTCAGCTCCAGGACAATACCGTATTGAAGGAGAAGGGCTTATCCATGGGATAGGTCTTTCCAGTTGTGAGCTGGTAATCTTCACAGCACTGAACCAGGTCCTCTAGACTCACTAATCTGGATCATTTCTGCTTAAGATTTCTGTGAAGAAATGAGAGAAAAAGAGAGAGGGAAATAAAAAGAAAGACAGAAACTCCTGTGGCTTCACTCATTGAAAGTCGGTGGAACTTCCCTCCCTAGAAAGTTCCTCCTCACCTCGCCTGGGCAGTTAGGACAGGTACATGAGGATGGTGTTGGAAACTTTTTATGTTAGTGCTGAGACTTGCTCAAGACAGAAAAAAATCCACCAAGTGGGGTGGAGTCCTGCCAAAGAACACGGCTAACTCCCAGAGGCTCTGCTGTGTAGCAGGCAAGGAAAGCAGCCAGTACAGGGTAGCTGAGCACATGGGAGGCCATTGAAGAGAGGGCTTTTAAAAAATCTTTTTGGGATGAATTTACTACTCAGACTTCTAGGGCATTCATCAGTTCCACTTTTACTGTTTCCCATCAACTAACCATCTGCAGGCAACACCTTTTAACAACTTGCTGTAATACATTTACTGGACATTTTGTCATTGTAGTATATTTGAGATATCAAAAAACAGCTGGTAGAAGGCCATAAACAAAGACTTTATTACATATTGTTTATCGTCACTTTAGTTTTGGAAGGCTAACCAAGAACATTAATGCACAGCAACATTGAGATGCATCTTTATAGTTGCCAGGAAGGCTAAAGGTTACTTCACTAATAGTATGCAAATGGAGACTTTACTGCACATAATGAATAATCACTTTAGATTAAAGGCAGAAATTTCCTTTAGTAGTACTTGCAATAAAACCTTTTGCATTAATTTAATAATTAATTTAAAGAATTATCACTTCACCAAGCCTGAATACATTATTTATTAAATGTAATTGAAGTATTTATTAGACAAGTAATAAATGATGGACAACAGCAATGGGTGGTTTCACTGTTTTATAAAATAACCCTACCCTGTATTTACAGGCAGGGACAGTAGCCTTCCTGTATTGTTGTAACAGATTAATTATCTTCAGAAAAATAAATGTAATTGCTTGCATTACTTGGTGGATTTCCCTTATCATTTAGTTCTTCCCCGTGGATGTAAAAAGAGGGGAATCAGCATATTGTTACCAGAGACTACATTACACTGACAGTCTAAGCTCTATTTATGTATGATCATTCTTTTTTTACCCTGGACTCAATAGAATTTGCAAGTGTGTCTGCCCAGCATTTGGCAGTCTCAACGTATGCATAAAGTCAGAGCACTGGTAGCAAGTAAATTGGACATCAGAGTCTTCAGATGAGAATAGATTGACTTACATTGGCAGTAACAACCGTAGAGCTACTGAACAATTCCAGCTTAAAACTAATTCATTAGAATATAATGAATTTAATAGCAGGAGGATAAACAAGCAGATTGGCAATACCAGCTGCCCTTTTATGTTTCTGGAAGAGCATAAAACATTACCACTCATTAAACTGTTTAAAGACAGCAAGCCTGAGGTTGGTCCAAGAGTCTCTAAGCATCATTGTGGGGCTTACGAAGCCAAGGTGGCTCTCTGTGATGGTAATGACTTCATTTACTATATGCCATTAGGTCTAGAAGGCCAAGCCGACAATTTTTATATTCATTGTTACTAAATAGATCCATTAATAAAGGTCTTTTATTTTCCTCCTTCTTCAACAGTCTGCGATCAAGTTGTAGCAGGACTATATAATTAATAGTAATGATTTTAGGAAATATTCATTCTCTGTCGAAAAAAAAATTAAAATAATTTCTAACTTTTCTTTCATCAATGTTGTCCAGAGAGTCTAAGTTTAATGTGGAAAGTTATTTTACTTCCTGGGCTACAATTTTTTTTTTCTACAAAATGCTCCAGTTTTTCAGTTTTAACAAAATATCCAGTTTCAGTCCTAGTGTTGGTGGAAAAACCTTGACTCCTCAATATACCACTAAAGGACAATATTTGACATATGAAAGCCAACAGCATGTGTGTTCTGCTCTGGATGCATTCCACCTGCCTGTCCCACCACATGTTTCCACATAGTCAAGAAACAGGTGAAAAGGTGATCTCAGCTGAAATGTATTGCTCTCTAGATACACTCAATATGATCTCTCCAATCTAGAAACAAAACCCAGAGCTTGAAGAACTAGAAGAATCACATAAATACATAAAATCAGATGTGCCAAACTTGGGCCTGCATCCCAAGAGTTCTGGGAAATTACTCCAAAATTTACTAGGAAGAAAAGTTTTCCAAAAGTATTAAATATTTTTGCTTTCTTTCTATATCAGAAAATTACAGCACAGCAAAAAAGATTGGAAAAGTGTTTCTTCAATGCAAAAAGATCTCTGTCCATCTGAGGTATAGAGCATTTTCTTACCTTCAAATCTATATGATCTGGATGAGGGGACAGAGTGTACCCTCAGCAAGTTCACTGATGACACAAAACTGGGAGGAGTGGCTGGTACGCTGGAAGGCTGCGCTGCCATTCAGCGGGACCTGGACAGGCTGGAGAGTTGGGCGGAGAGGAACCTGATGAAGTTCAAAAGGTTGATATTTTATTGGATTTCAGGTAATTTCCAGCAGAGTTGTGCTTTTTGCATCTTTATGGCCTTCTCTGTTTATATGCCACGCAATAAATTTGCTGTTGGACGGCGCTGGGTTTGCTTCAGGCATAGGTGAGTCTCGGTCTGCTAGAAAACTGAAATCCGTGAGGAAAAAAGGGATTTACCTTTATAAAAAGGATAAAAACCATGCACAAGCTACGTCTCCTGGTGGACGACAAGCTGACCACGAGCCAGCAGGGTGCCCTTGTTGCCAAGAAGGCCAATGGCATCCTGGGGTGCATTAAGAGGAGTGTGGCCAGCAGGGCGAGGGAGGTTATCCACCCCCTCTACTCTGCCCTAGTGAGACCCCACCTGGAGCGCTGTGTCCAGTTCTGTGTTCCCCAGTTCAAAAAAGATGAGGAACTCCTAGAAAGAGTCCAGAGGAGAGCAACTAGGATGATAAAGGGACTCGAGCATCTCCCCTGTGAGGAAAAGCTGAGAGAGTTGGGCTTGTTCAGCCTGGAGAAGAGAAGACTGAGAGGGGACCTCATCAACACATACAAATATCTTAAGGGTGGAAGTCACAAGGACAGAGCCAGACTCTTTGCAGTGGTGCCCAGCGCCAGGACAAGGGGCAATGGGCACAAACTGAAACATAAGAGGTTTCAGTTGAACATGAGGAAAAAATTCTTTACTTTGAGGGTGCCCGAGCCCTGGCCCAGGCTGCCCAGGGGGGCTGTGGAGTCTCCTTCTCTGGAGATATTCAAAGCCCGCCTGGACGATGTCCTGTGCCCCCTGCTCTGGGTGAGCCTGCTTGAGCAGGGGGGTTGGACTGGATGATCTCCCAAGGTCCCTTCCAACCCTTGTGATTCTGTGATTCTGTGGTTCTGTGATCATATTGTAATCATAATGTGACCTATTTTCCTTTAGCAGGTACAAAATAAAACATAGACTAGAATACCATACTACCAAATCAGAATTTTAACAATACCCTGAATCACTCCTGGATTATTTTGACATAAGTTAAATGAATGTCACCAAATTGTCTCCATAAAACTTCCCTGTCATAACTTGCCCACATGTATTTTAAATATGTTGTCTCAGATAACTATAAGCTACCAGTATTGATGTATGACATTGCACTGCAGAGATTTGGGAACCCAGTCTGTTCCCCTTAATGGTGAGAAGGTTCTTTGATCATTTCATAGGAGATGACACATGGAAAAGATATATGCTGCAAGAAGCTTTTCCGTCTTGTGGACAGGGACACGCCAAGATCTAATGCCTAGAAGTTAAAATTGGATACTGGAAGTGGCCTCTAGGGAAAGTGGCAGAATTGCTCACCCTTGGTGCTTTTGTGATAAGACTGGATGTCTTCTTATCAGTCATCATGTTACTTACAGCCCAGAAGAACTTGCGCGGTGTCTATACGGAGACTTCAGTCTCAGTAATTGTTTTCAGTGTTGCAGTCCATCGCATCCCTTTCATTTCCTCTGACGATTCTTAAGGAATAGTTAGAATAATTGTGAATAATTAAAAATGGAGACTGGTTTTCACTCCACTGTAGTGAGAGGAGAATGAAGATGTGGCAATGGATGGCAGTCTCTGATTGTCCTTAGAAAACAGGTCTGTTGTTACCCCATATAAGTAATCCCTAGGATTGCTAAAGCTCAGCTTTTTTCTGCTAGAGTTTTTCCATAGCTTTTGTTGTTGTTGTTGTTATTATTTTAGTGCAATAGATTGAGATATTTTGTTACAGAAGCGTTACCTAGCTGCTTCAAAGTTAATTGCCTTCACCTCAAAGAGCTTGTTAGATGTTGGGTGTGAAGACATCGCTCGTCCTCCCCCAGCGCTCTGAACGGCTGACAAAGGCAGGACAGCGTGCTGGGTAAACTTTTCCCTGAGTTTTCACTGTGAACCCTTTCAACCAGCTTAATTGATTCTCCCACTTGACTGTGTAGTACGAGTGTTTGATGTGATAAGTTTATACTTGTCTATAAAAGTGAAAAAGTGATATACAAGAGACACTTTTGACTCACGGTCCATTATCATGATTATTAACTTCTCTGAAGTCCTGTAATGAACAATCTGTCATTTACAAGCTAGCAGTAGATCATCGCTTAATGCGCTGCATACATCTGTGTTGCTAAAAAGCTAAGTAATAATCCATTAAGTAGCCTGTCCCACCATAACAGTTCTTTACTGGTCTTGAAGGGAGGGTTAACAGGAATCTCTTGAGTTTTCTGTATGTCTTTTGGGTTCTGTTTCTTGTAATAAAGTGTCCTCATGCATTGAAAGTCTTGGCACAATAGCTTGCGTCCAGCTCACTTGTGTATTTATGTGTTACAGATGTCTGCCATGCCTATCTACTGTCATACTTTGGCACATTATTGTAATTTATTGTCTGGCAAATTCACTTCTGCTTACATCTCTGAACTTGTGTTTTCAGCCGTGTGTTTGAGGATTATTTTTAAGGGGTTTTCTCAAATGGCTTTGCATTTTCTGTTTGACGTTTCTAGTGGCATTCAGTTGTGAAAACATTTAGTACCTGAACCAAATTAGCTTTAAATGCTTCCTGTTACACCTCCTTACACTGAGTATCTGTAAGTACTCCTGAAAACACTCCTGCTGTAAGAAACATCCTACCAGGCCTGATTTTTTTCCATTCTGTGCCCATTCTCAGAAGTCTACCTGATCTTTTCATATCAGTGGCTACAAACTAGTTTTCACTGGTTTGAATTTGTTACTCTCACCCAGATTTCAAAGACATTTCATTACTAGAAACAATTGCCCAGTGAACACTTGGAGCACTTTGTGTGTCAGAGGGAAATTTTCAGATGCAAATCATATGAACGAAACCTTTAATGGTCACACATTTTATTAAGGGCATTTTCATAAATAATTTACCAAGGGCTACAAAATTATTAAAAGTCAATAATCTGATTGTTACAAACTCAAACAAATGGATGGTATAGCGTAGAATAATTGACAATATCTTTCATTGCTATGTTTATCCCCATCTTTATCAGATGCCACTTCTGTCAGTAGCAAGCATAAAATATCTACTGATCACTTCTCAATCTTTTAGTGGTGTTTTATATCAGCACCTTTCAAAAAAAAATATTGATCCATTCAGTAATGTTCACTTTCTACAGTCCAATAAATGCTTCTAAAATCATCTACACTTGCTTCCTCTGGGATATTTATAAAGAAACTTATTCCAGTATGTCAAACTCCATGAAAGACTTTTCCTTAAAACAGACATAAACTCACGCTCAGTAAATAAGAATTTGGGTTATCAATTTTAACTTCAGGCTGCTATTAATTCTTTTATGCACTTTCAAAGTGATTAAACTGCATCAATACTCCCAGCAACAAAAGGCATATCTTCTGGGTTTGTTGCTGGAAAAGAAAAAATTGCCTGCTTCAGGTAATGTGACAATTCTTGATATCGGTTGAATTTTTAAGAAGTTTTTATGCTGTATGCTTACATATATTTAAATCACATACAAACCTGAGGAACACATAGGGGTAGGCTTGAGCACATGTGACGCACATATTTACTTATTGATAGTTTCCACTAGCTA
This sequence comes from Egretta garzetta, assembly GCF_000687185.1. Lineage (NCBI taxonomy): Eukaryota > Metazoa > Chordata > Aves > Pelecaniformes > Ardeidae > Egretta > Egretta garzetta. The sequence continues at coordinate 2,825,088 of NW_009270001.1, read as the reverse complement.
TGTGTGTGTGTAGCTGTGTGTAAATATCCCAAAGCAAAATACATTTGAGGATAACTCAGAAAAGTTATGAAGAAAGCTTAAACAATGGTGGTTCTTAAATTAAAGTACTAGGATATGATGCACAGTCAAGAGTAATGGAGGTGAGCAAAAATACCATCTCACAAAGTACAGTGTAAACAAAATGATTAGCAACCTCCCAGCCTCAAAATAAAAAACAACCACCTTGATTCATAAAACAGACTGGCCTCCTTTGGCTCCAAAATAAATACCAGCTTGTCAGACTGTTTGACTATATGAAGCACCTGGCAGGCTCTTGATACTATCCAGGTTGTAAATCATAATGAGAAAATATCACAGACCTGGGCTCGGTGACCCATGTGGTTCTCTTCATCTCTGTGTTCCTGTGATTAACTATTCAAACAAGATCTACAGAACCTGGTCTAACTGATCTGCTTGTCTTTAGATGCTCAGGAATACCTCTCCATCTGTTTTCTATGTATCCATCCCTGTGGCACCTGGGATAATTAAGCCTTAAAAGTGCAGGCAGGGCTTCAGTCAGCCTGCTTGAGCTATTGCAACCTGAGCTTCATTTCAGACCCAAATCTTTAGATGTACTTAGGGGTGTGATTCTGCCTTTAATAAAACTCCTAACTTTGCCTGATTTTCAGATGCCGAACCACTTTAAGTTGCCTGAAGTTCAGTGGAGAGAATCTATGTCCAGAAGGTTTCAAAGATGCAAGCAAGTCACCAACTAGGTCTTGAGAGGGTTTCTTTGTTAAGAGCCTATGATTTAGGCACCAGTTAGGTGTTCAAGCATCCTGTATCCCTAAAGCAAATGAAAGACAGGTGTCTAAGCACCTTAGTGGATCAAAATCACAGGTATTCATATAAAGGTCATTACTTTTGTTATTGTAGAAGACATCTCCTCCATCAAATTTCCATTGTCTTTCACAGAGTCAAAATTTCCTCTTTGCAAAGCAGGCATGCAAGAAACACCTGAGCAAAAAGGCTAGGAGGCAGTGCAGGGGGGAGGCTGCCACATGGGAAGCAGTCAATTAAGAAGACCTTCACACTTCAGTTTTTTGCTTTTCTTCCTTACACTTCAGAAAAGGCATTTGTTGAAGAATATTTATTGTGTCTATTGAATAAATCAGATAAGTTTACAGAATTTTCACCTGCTTTATTAAAAATGCCTTTCCTATTCTACCTCCTTGTGTTCACATTTCACTGCTCTCCCTGGTTTTCTTCACTTGCTTCTCTGTAAATATTTGTCATTAGGTTATTTGAAAAAGAAAAAAAAAAAAAAAAAAGACAGAGGTCCATACAGCTTTCAGGAAGAAAAGACTTAAACAGGCTGAGAATTAGTTTATACATTGATTTGTCTTTTATGCTGTTTAGAAAGCCTTAACTGTGAGACAGGATTTTTTGTCATATATCATGCACACTCTCACACTGAAGCAGCCTTTATTTGACCTCTTAATCAATCTGAGTGCCAGTGCAGGAAAAAAAAAGAGGGAGATATAAGATAGCTTATATAAACGCCAAGTTGGCTGTGTTCCTCTGAACCATCTGCACTTCTAGCCATGGTCAGACTAAATGTCTGCTAATGGCCTCCTTCTTCTACGATCCATTTATATGTCCCTCTTTCTCTTTTTTCTTTTTTTTCAAGTGGAAAACAAATGGCATTATTGGACCTGCTCCGCTTCAATGCAGCTGTGAATTGCAGGCCTAGAAAGGCAGCCAAGGAGAAGTCAGACAGCAAAGCCTTTCTGCTTAGAGAAGCAAGGCCAAAACTGCTGATTTGGCTTCATTTTGATATATGATATATTTTTTTTTAATCTATAAATTTTAATGTGGCCCTTAGAGGACATATTTCGAGCTGATGCTTTTTCCATTTCTTTTCTTCTTCCCCCACCCTTTATAAGCAAAGAGGTTTGTTGGACTTTTTCTGGGTTATAATTACTGGACCTTGCAACTTGTTAATCCATCTGCAGATAGGATGAAACTTGAAATCAAGGCAAGTGATATATGTCTGATAAGACAGTGGCCAGGATCAGTTTCCTGAAGGATTAGGCTTTGGCCATAAAACGATGTATTCTCAGTAGTGCTGTGATACCAGAGGAAGGTGTATTTTGTGAGAAGCAGGAGAGGGAGAGTGGAAAGGAGCCAGCAAAACATGGCCCTGAGTCTAGATGGGATCTTCAGGTACTCCTGTGTTATAAATAACAATTAGTCGTGGTTCTCTAAAGCTGAGTATGAATTTTTAGTGCTTCTTCTTAGAGTCTGTTTTTTTGCAACAACCCATCTTTCTGATGTTAATTTTCCCTATGGTTAAAATACTTAGGTAGTCAAGTACTGACTCACTGTCAATAGCACTGACCCATTGTCAACAGCTTCCACATACATCTGTAAGGGTATGTGCCCAGTCTTGCTTTTCCCAGAGTATGTGAGCAAGACCCTTCTCTGATCTGGAAATCCCATGGTTGGGTTAGCATAGCATTGGGCCAAGATCCTGTATTAGAAGACATACATTACCCTGGGAACAGGTCTTTGTCCACAACTCAATGAGGTTTTGGACCCAAACCTGGCTCACACTCTGTGAGGTCACTTGTCACGCTGAACCCTTCCTACAATTCTTCCTCTTGCTCATGGTATAAAAGCATCCAGGCTCAGCATTCCAGCAACGGTGACTTAGGAAAATACTAATAGCAGAGCAAGCAGCTGAAGTGTCAGGATCTGGGTGAGCCTCCTGAGCGTGTACAGTGCAGGTCTTCTCTGATGCTCCTCCTGTATACAACAATACACCCCTCTTCCCACCACTCCCTATTGCTTTGTCATGGAAAGGAAAGAACTCAAGGAAAGCAAGTGACAGTTCAAATTAAATCAGTACATTGATGTTTCACATTTCAAACAAAAAAGGATACTAAGCTCCATCAGAAAGGCATTATGGAAAGATAAGACTTCAGAGTTCTTCTTGGTGTCTTTAAACTGTAAACTAACACATACATGTGGACCACATCTCTTAAAATCTACCTAGGGCCCATGACTGATTTAATATGGTGATTTAATCAGACCATCAAAATGTTCCCCCCATTAAAGTTGAAGGCTGGGATCTTCAAGGGTACCAAGGTTTTAATTGAAAATCAGTGGGAGTTGCATTCCTAAATACCTTAGACAATCGTGACTGAGAGTCTTGAATTAGAGCCCCTGGGTCCATACTTCACCACCTACACATGGTTTCTCATTTTCAAAGTTGTCTATCACTCAATAGTCCATGCTGACATCAGCAGAAGGTGTGCTTCTGAAAAGGAACACTGCAGTGGATACTGAGCCCTGCCCGCTGTTTGTTATTTTAACTGCATCATCTACTCCCCTCCAACCAAATCACAAATGGAGACATTAAACGCAAGGGGCTGTCCTCAGATGAAGTTCACCTTATAGTCAATTAACCTTGCAGAAAAGAATATTTCTTCTCCATCTCCTTTTCCCACGAGACCTCTCTGCAAGTGTGTGTGCACGCATGACCTTTCGGAGGGTCTTATTTTCTGGGAAAAAAGCCAAATGCTACCCTTTCTTCCCAGCCCTAGACTGTTTCAAGCTTTGGTGAAGACAGCAGGTTAGATCCATTCTTTGTGTAAGGACGGACTCTATCAGCCTTGGCACTGCTGAGAGCTTGCATTTGGAGTTTCTTAAAATTAAAAATAAAACCAATGAGGAATACACTGAGTGGAGGGTGCTTTCACCTCTTCACAAGTTAAGCCCTGATTAGTAGAGGGCAAGGAGGGGTTCCCAGGCATGTTGCAAATGAGGCTTGTTGAGCCAGTGTTAATCGTGCTTTTCTGTGGCAGGTGTGCACATCCCAGCAGACCCCAGCCTGCGGTCTATTCATAGCTGCTCTCCCCACAACCTTGCCTTTGAGGCCCCCAAGGCCAAGTTTCAAAATTGCTTCCTTCGGTTTAATCCTGAGTTCAATAGAACTAAAACAACAATGGAAATCTCAGTGGTGGAGAGTGCAAAAGTAAATTGCCAGTATAGCTTAGAAGTTAGAGATGAGCTGTGCCTCCTCTTCCTCTGTTCTCCTGAAACTGTGAGGGCTGATTTATATGTATAGGCAGATCTCTACTTGTGAGCAAAATCACGCAAGCTCACATCGCCAGGAATAACACCATTACTTTTAATGGAAAAAAGCCATTCATGACCCAAAGCTCTGAAATAGTTTCACACAATGTGTTGAATACATAAAGTCTGAAGTTTCCTTCTAAAGAAATATGCTGGGGGTTTTTGTCCCAGTCCAAAAAAAAAAAACAAAAGGGAGAGAATTATTGTGTTAGGCTTCCTCTTCCCTGTGACAACCTACCTCTTGGAGACAGCAGGTACTGGTTTTAAAAGTATCAAGGAAAAATTAGTAGCAAATAAGACTGTGAATAACACAGGAAGGATAACGCTTGTCAACAGATAACAGTAATTATTTCAGAGTTCAGTTCACAAATAAATAATATCAGTGTAGAAATAATCTACATCCCCAGCCAATCGCTGGTTTTAGTTATTGCATACAATTAATTATAATGGCTTCCCTATCTAATTTGAAATAAACCTAAATCTACCTGTCTGCAAGGGTTATAGGTCATGCACTCATAGAAGAGCAAACTACCGAAAACACGAAGCTCCTGTTTCACAAAGGAATGTTTGAACAGGATCTCTTACAAAAACATGCGAATAGGACTAAAACCCTGAGCCCCGTCCGTATGTATTAGATACACTCTGGCCCTGATCTTATATCACTGAAGTCAATAAGAATACGGCTAAGCCACTTGTGTGGAGTAGGTTCATGGCTGGGCTTTATATATTTCCTTTTACTTTCTAATGTTCTTGTCCAAAGCTTTATGCTGTGAGATTTGTAATTGCAACTAAGAGGATTAGTTCAATATCGATTTTTGCATCTGTGTCAATTCATGTCTCTCAAAATATATGAATAACCTACCACTTGGATCAAGTTCTGAGGTACATATAAATCAGTGTGGAGCAACCCAGAGAACATCAAAGGTTCTACAACATGAAGAGTAATGAAGAGTAATAGAGGGAGGATTGTAGCAAAAAAAACCAACCTGTGTGCCATGGCACACACTGAAGGAAGCATTTGTTGATTTTAAACTACGTCTCCTAGCCCTCCTAAAGTGCAATTTATGCAGATTTATAATACATACACAGTCATACAAATAAATAAACAGGTGCCAGTAGGATTGACTTTCGGAATTGGGGGTCTGTAGACAACTACTCAAGAATTTTTTTGAGAAACTCCCCCAAAGCACCATAAAACCCCATACATTAGTGTCTCATGAGGTTGCCATCTCATGCCAAACATGAGAAAGAGTAACAAAAATAAACGTTTCCTCATCTGACCACGAAGAATGCCCAGGTTCATCTTCCATGAAGGGCTGATCTCACAGTTTAGAATAAAATAAATGTTATAGGTTTGCAGCCAGCTTCTAAACTCATAATCCTTTTTGATGAAGAAATGCATCAAAAAAAATGCATTTAAAAACTTCTGAGTACTTATTTCTATAATTTAGATTCAATTTGCTGCTGAATATCATGCTGCTATTACTGCCCTTGTAGTTACAACCCAAGATGGAAAAAATACTATTTCTCAACTGTTTAGTTGATTTTTCCTCTCAGTTGTTTCTTTCTTTTTTTTTTTTTATACCAAAGCTAACTTGTGTTCTAAGGATTCATGTCTTCTTTATAGAATGAAAGAAAGTGAATTAATAGAGACATAAAAAGGCAGGAGAATTTAGCTCTTCTTTCTCAAGTCCAAAACCCACTGATGGGCTTACATCAGTGATCTGCAGCTTCTCTAGCTTAGGAATCGTGGTATGAATTGTTCTTTATATTACAGTACTTCCCAGAGACCCAGCTGTATTGGTTGTGCTCAGTACACACTCAGCCTTGCTCTTTCTTTCATGAGCTCACCGCCTAAATGGAGATGATAATGAGTAAGGGGTGAAAACTCTCAACAGGTCATCTGTTTTAGTAGTTAAACATGGATCTTCCAGTCCAATGTGGACTGGATCCATTAGCCCCACTTTCAACTGTGTGTTGGATATGTTTGGGGACCTTGTATATATATGATTGCATACTCAGCTAGAGTCACTAGATCACTACCAAATTCTGCACAGCCTATTAAGTGTTCAGGCACTATGGTAATTAGCTCAGTCTAAAATCCTTACCAGATAAAAAAAGACTGACAGGATGACCTTTAAATCCCCTTGCCTTCATTTTGGCATCTTATCAGCGTTTTACAGTTCCTTCTTAATGTCTGACAGTTTAGAGAGTTTCATAATTCATTTCAGCTATTGAATCCAAATATGAAATTACTGGAGGAATACTGACAGCCACTTCATCCAGAGAAATTTGTACTTTGAGACCTGAAATGGGTTCATCCATGGCAACCATTTCTAATGACTCAGATGGTATCAAGATCACAATGAGCAGAGTGCTTCATTCCCAGCAGAATATAGTGCACAGTGTAGCCAAACTATTCTTAAAATTACTGTCCACAATATAAGATGAGTCAGAGACAAGCTCTTCTCCTTCTGTCAAAATCAACATCCTAATACTTTTCAAATAGCCTTTGTGTTCTTTGGAGTGACTCCTCTCCTCCCACAGGGTTTGTTGGCAATTCAGCGAGAGTTTAAAGCACTTTGGGTGAGGGCCCCCCTGTAGTGTTCTTACTCACACAGTTGTGGGCAGGGATGTGGTCTATCCTCAGGAACACTCTTCACGGAGCAAAGAGGTGAGCAGAAGACATGTCACAGTGGTCAAACTAAAACAGTACTGATAGCTCGTAATTGGAGGTTTGATCTCTACTTTGCCACACACCAGTCTCATGCTGTCAAGCTTGGAGGGGGTAAAGGGTAGAGCTATTTCACCAGCGGTACTAGATTTGAGCCCTTAACATGGACTGAAATTTGTAAATATTGAGGTTTTGATTATATGTCAACATTTGTAGAGTGGTAGAACCAAGAGGTGATGCCTTTGCTCTGTAAGGGAATTTCCTGTAGCTTTTCACCATGTATTTTTTCCTCATGAGACCAGTTCCCTCATTTAAGTTGAATAGTGATCAGTTCAGGAAAAAGATGTTTAGCAGTAACCATGAGCAACAGCCACCTGCAATGCTGCTGATGAAACCTGGATAAACCTGGTCTGAATCAGTAGAGATTACTCACCTCTCTTTTGATAAATCCTTTGACTTGAACCACACCCACCTACTGGTGGAACTATCATCCTACCATAGCACAGAGTGTCTGAAGCAATAAGGCTGTCTAAAACCTCACGTTACCTAAAAGGCTCAAACTTTAGGTGCAGCATCCTCCTGAATGTAACCACTTTCTAGTGGAGCTGATGGCAAAGAGTCAACATAATTGTATAGTTCTGGCATGGAGTTAACCTCTA
>NW_009270001.1:2813637-2817419 GCF_000687185.1 Egretta garzetta | reverse complement strand
GAAAGAGCTAGTATTGCAAAATGCCTTCAAAAGCAAAACATAAGTATTTTTTCAGTTCTGAACAACTTATTGCTTGTTGTAATATTGCCATTGCAATTAAACTGTTGGGCCTGAAACTTCTGGGTGTAAGTGCTGTGGCTTCCACCTGCTTGTAGATAGTTTTTTCCTTTTCCTGGAACCTAGTTATAGCAATGACAGATAGAGAGGAATACTCATGATTTATACCACAGCTGCCACCATGGTATGTGATCACTTGTGGTAGGAGACATGGATGCCAGCAATCTAAGAGTTACTTAGATTCCAAATCCTACAATGTGTTGGCAGAAATCTTATGACTCTATTAAGTTGTGTTATACTGTATGGAAAATAGATGTATCAATCATCTTTGGTTACATATTTAGAACTCATGTGATATTTAAAAGAACAATGATCTTTAAGATATAAAAATAGTATACTCAATTAATCTATTCTGCTCTCTAACAGACTTAGTTCGAGTTACATGGCAAGTGAAATTGTCCCTGTGATTTAAATCCACAGCAGGGAGTACTAAAATTAAAATAGTACTGAAGGTTGGGTGATAATGTGCATGCACGATGGAGCTGTGATCTATCCCAGAGCTTTGTGCAGCTTACCAGAAACAAAGACAAAGCAAGGGAGTGCTGGGTCATGCAGTGTGAAAAGGACTGATATTAGGGGTTCTCATGCTTTTCTCTCCAAGTGGGTATCTGTGACTGGAGGTTTGAAACCCAGGAGCTGAACTTTTCATTGCAGTTAGGGAAATCAAGGCAGTTAGGCAAGCAAAGGGGGATAGACCACATGGGCATGCACAGAGAATTGTGGTAAATGCAGGATTTTGGAATACATGGCTACATAGTGAGCAGAACTATGATGATACATAGGAGGAAACTGGCAATGGCCATTTGTCCTGGAGGATTCCAGCTCCAGAGGCATCATGATGTGGGGTAGTTTTATTTTCTGTTCGTCTCCACCATCCTGTACATAAAACCAGGTGTTCAGGGACAAGGGGAACACTGCAAGAAAAGCAGCTTTCTTTCCTATGGTAATGTTTTACCTCTGGTAAAAGAAAAAAAAAAGGGGGGGGGGGCACAGAATAAATTAGGAAGTGCCAGACTGGATGAGGCGCATGGACTAGCTAGTACGTATCCAGTCTCCAGCAGCAGCCTGGGCCAGATGCCTCTGAGGAATGTGTACTAAGCCTGCAGAAGGCAGATGTTGGGTAATCTGTTCTCAGTGAATGTTTCATCCTAAATCATAACAGCTACAGATTGGTCTAAACCCCCAAACATGAAGTCTTACATCCCTTTCACAAAGGTTGTGTTAGCATTATTTATGATCATTCTGGATACTCCTATTATTTGTGCAAATTTTACTAATTTCTTGGCCCCGATGACATCTTGTGGTGAGAAGTTCCATAACCCAGTGCCAGAATTTCAGTCTTTCCTTGGTTTTGAATTTCTTGCCTTTCCATTTATCCAAGTTTTTCTGTTTCTGGTTGTTTTGCATAAGTGTACACAGCTCATGGTTTCTTCTTGGTTTTCATCTTTGTCTGTGCCCCAGAACTAGATGCTGAACCTTGTTAATACATGGGATGGACTAAATGTCTCTAGCCATCCACAAAGTCATAAGGTCATACACTTACATGTCTGCCTGTGCAGTTGATGATCATCATTGCAAACTTCATTTCATCTATTTCTGACAACCAGGTTGTGAAACCTGAGTTCAACTCTTTCTTTGCACAAGAAACAAGAATTTTACTTTTTCCTGTGTCACTTGTCTGGACTCTGTCATATCTCTAAGGGTCAACACAGTTCCCATGTACAGTGATACTAGAATGAAGAATTGAGACGGTTCTGAACAGGAAATTTAGGTCAGTTATTTCAATATATTGCCCAAAGGCATTTTAATACTAGGGGGAAAAAAACCAAAACCAAAATGAAAAGGCAAACTCAGGATCCCAACTTTCTCTTCTTTCTGGAGACCTTGTAGTTCACAGGCAAAGATGCAAACAGAAGTGCTTAGCCAGGAAAAATCTAAGGTGGGATCAGATTGCCGTCTTTGACTACCAAAGAGGATTTATAGGGATGACAGACCCAGGCTCTTCTCAGAGGGGCTCACCAGATGCAGCAAAGGAAATACCCACTGGATATAAGGAATTTTTTTTCACTTGGGGAGTGGTTATACATGGAAGTAGGTTGTGCAGACCTCCTTCCTCAGAGATTTTCAGAACTCAGCTGAAAAAGGCCCTGAGCAACTAGATCTAATATTGAAGCCAAACTTGCTCTGAGCAGGAGGTTGGACAAGATTACTTTCAGAGGTCCCCTTCCAGCCTGAGCTATTCTATAAATCTGTGATACTGCATGATTCCTACATGGGATTAAGCTACCTGAAATTTGTCCAAGGTCCAAAATGCTATTTAGGATTAAACTCTTTAGAGGCCTTTAGCTTCAAAATCAAACTTCCTCTCAAGAGAATGAAATGTTTCAGAAGGAAAAAAAATGCATTTGGGAAGATTTTGCCCTCCCACAAACGTTGTCCAATGCTAATTAAATTCTGTCTTTGAACTTCAGTCTCTGCTCAGTGATGAACCTGCTGCCATGATAGCCTGACAGTTATTTGGATTTATGACTATAAGGAAACTTAAAGCTGAGGAGATACCAAACTGAACTAAGTAAAACAAAAATAAACACCAACATTGTATTTTGACTATAAATTCAAAACATCAGAAGAAAAAGCTCAGATTTTATGTTTGATTAATCCAGCAAGTGCTGATCTGAAGTAATAGAGTAATTCCATAATTATACTCCCCTACTTTTGATCAGAAAACAGTGCTGTGGCACTGATTAAAACCTGCTTCCTGATCATTAAGGGAGAATAAAGGTTCAAGGGTTTTTTTTACACAAAATCAAGTTGAGAATCCCAGAAATCTTCTGCATCAGATAATGTAGCATGGTTTAAAGATCTTAGAGCCAGCACTCAGTGAAGTGTGTGCTCCCACGCAATACAGCTCAGAGGTGCTAAGGTTGTGTTAGATTTACATACAGAGAAGGTATCCACAGTGCAGATCTGCTTCAAGTCCTCTCGGCAGGGACTGTTAACAGTGATGCTGGTTATGGAACAGGCTTCAGCAAGGGCATCCTCAGCACCTCTGCTTAATGCGCCTTTGACTCCCTGTCCGTATCCCTCAGTTTTAGCGTGGTCATTAATCTGCAGAATATGATGGCATGGGGACATCTAATCCTGTTGTTCACTGATGAAACAAGTTCAGGTCACTACATCCCTTGGAGATTTGGTGAAGAGCACTGCAGAGAGCAACACTGGTGATGAATGGGTAGAATGATGGTGTAATTAAATCTGACATATGTTGTTATAAATCAAAACTGACAGAAGTCCCAGAATTTTTTTTTAGAAACCTCTGTGCAGTCTCGAATGTCCAGGTCTTTCAAGCAAAACATAAAACCAAAATCCTGACCCATCTTGTCTTTAATAAGCCTACAACCATACTTTAAATAACTGAGCTGAGCATGTGAGGACTGAGGGAAAAGCATTTCTTGATCAAGGGCAGAAGATACACATTAGAAAGAATGGGCAGATTAAGGTTTTCCCTCTTCTAAGGGTGCAATATAAAGCTTTCATATAAAAAATTACTCTCGTAATGAGGTGTATAATGCTGGCAACTGGACTTATTTCTATGCTCCCAGCAACAAGGTAAGAGGATGCTGATCAGACTTTTCAAGAACATCTGAAAAAAAAAAAAAGGGGGG
>NW_009270001.1:2809765-2813624 GCF_000687185.1 Egretta garzetta | reverse complement strand
AAAAACACTCTTTTTCCTTCCAGAACTTTTATCTCAAAAAGTTGGAAAACCTGTAGACTCTGTGAAACCTGCTAGGGATTTTGCTGATGTTGATGGTTCTCCACGAAAGCTGTTGAGATTCTGTGCTGAAAACTGGAAGAATAAACTTCTTAGGCAGGCTGTCTGGAAGTCGGATCATGACCTCCTTCCTGCCCTAATTTCCAACCGGTTTTCGCTGGAAATAGGACTATACAGTACTTCCTTCTCCAGTGAGAGGGTTGTATTAGGTGACCTCCAGAGGTCCCTTCCACAAAATTACTGCAAGATTCCATGATTGCCTCCTAAACAGTTGTGTAATACCAAGTAGCATCCGTCATACTTGGTTGTAATTCAGTTTACGGGGTTTTTCCCTAGTAAAGATTGAACTAAAGAATGATATGATTTCGCAATTAAAATAAGGAGCTTGAATTAAATTGTGTTCTCTCCTTTCTCCTGAGACTACCCAATCTTTGAGTTACCGCTGACAATATCTCACACTGATACACCACAGGGATTTATTCTTAGAAATTTTTGTTATTCTAGTTCTAAATGTTCTGTGAGAAGAAAGGAGGGGCTTCAAAGTGATATTTCTGTGTTTCCCAAAGTTTTAATCTACTAGACTTCCAAGCACATATTAGCTGCAAGAGATGAAAACAGGAAGGCCTAATGGCAAGATTTATAAAATCAACTGAACATTGACTTGCAGAATGTTAGTAGTCCATAAATCAAAAGTATTTCATCAGGATGTATAGGCCTTCCTTGAGTCACTTTTTAGTCCCCTATTTCCCATGATGACCAGAAAAGCTACCGTGTCTTCTTGTTTTTAACAACATTTTTTGCTGACAAAACAAGGCAGTGGTTTATAAACACTGTCTCTCTCCACTGAAGTCATGAAGACCCATACTGTCACTTTCCTCTAAGGAACAAATCATCTTCCTGGGCTGGCAAGAGCTGAATATTTTTTACCAGGCCTGCATGTTTAACTGCCTTACAAAGTACTCAGGACTGGGTATCAGTCAAAACAAGCATATGTGAAAATTTACCATTTTAGCAGATGGAGTCAGAACAGCTCACTTGCATACAGTAAAAGCCTTAATATTTCCACAGCTGGCAACTTTCCTGTGGTCTAAAGGATTGGAACTTTTGCTTCTTGAGACAGAAGAACTAAATCAAGCTTTAATTCAGAAAATCTTCAGTGTTTAAAATCTCAAGATATTTTAGAGCTCTTCCCCTCTCCAGAAGACAAAACCAAAAGGTTAGGCTATTTGGGAGAAAAGGTGTAGGTTTCCTCCTCTGCCCCATCCGTCCTGAAGTGAAAGCAGTGATATTGTTAAAGCTCGGGTTTTGGCTTCTGTGCCTTTTTTTACAATCAGGCTTTTCTTGATGCTGCTCTTTGGCCAGAGATCTCACCTCTTGCCTCTCCTGACCAATATAATTGTGTCAACAGGAGTCTGCAGTACAGAGGAGATCAACTTCTGAATTTTATTGTGCTGCTTCTGTGAAGTCCAGTGTAACAGGAGAGTGTGTTATGAAACCAGGCATTAATATTACACATTTATGAGTCATTTAATATGCACTGCTTTTGTCAAGAGCAAAAACCCTTTCTTGGAAACACTTTCTGCTAGAAAGTTAACTGTTTCTGATAGCACATTCTTAAAACAGAGTTGTCTTGTCCACAAGGAAGTCAAAATCCTGTTATAACACCATGTAAATTGAAGCATGTTTGTTCACACATTTCTTGACAGTCAGAACATTTTGTACCAGAAGGAACTTTGTCAGAGCTGAAAGCTGTTATGGGGCTGCACTAGTTCCAAAGGACATTTCAAAGGAAGGGTTAATGCTTCTCCCACTCTGCATGGCTTGATGGTATTGGCACTTACATGGGGTTTGCAATCGAGGGCTTTGAGCTTTTGCCCTGACACAGAGGTGGATGAAGGGTGGGCAAATCCTGTTCAGAATCAGGCAGAACAAAGTCCTCAGAATTTGCCCCATGATTGTGTTTGACCCACAGGGTAGCACCTCTCCTTAAACTACATGGTTCACCCAGTGCCCTCTACTTGAGTATGATCTGCTCTTTAAGCACAGACGTGGACTGGGAATCTTGGGTTCTGGTCCCAACAGTTACCACAACAGTGTTTTGCCTGCTACAAAAAAAAAGAAAAATTAGGTCATCTTTCCCCACCTTTAGTGGCTGGTGGAGCTAGGTGTTGTTCAGAGAGTACCTTGATACTTCCAGCTATATGTTTTATTATTCAAAAGCAGTGTTTGAAATCTAAATGACTTTCATTTGTCCATATTTCCTCTTTCCTACAGGCTGCTGTTGTACTGCTGTTATGACCTGTAAAATCTCTGGTCATACTGCTCTATGGCTAAATAAAAAAAGATTTGTCCCACTGATTGTATGTTGAAATTACAGTTGCAAGATTGCTTGGCTGAAGTCTGTCATAGTCAGGCAAATAAATGCCTCTATTTCACAGATGCTATCCATGTATATGCTCATAGTCTAGATATAGTAGTTAATTATTCTTAAATGTTCTAACCAGAGAAACCCCAATGTAGATCTTTGGTTTTGCTTTGTACAGTCCTTAAATATTTAGTCTAGTGCACCAAATACTCTATACCGTCTATGGAAGTGTACAGTTTTGGCCCTCTGTACGTATAACAGCTTGTGAAAGCTTTGGAAATATTAATCACTTCTCTCTACAGCAACCCAGCTGACACACTTACTGAGACTCATGATATGAAGATCCAAGGCTCCCAATGCACTCAAACCTTGGTTCTTCACTATCCCAACCATCTAAATCATGGTGACTGCATGGTCCCAGATATACAGTGAAGACTGTGCCTTTCATCCCAAATCACAGGGATGTAAACAGGCCAAGCATTCAGATCTGTTGTGTCACTTGCCTGCTTCATCTTCACTACTCAGTTTTGCCACTGTTTTCCATTTAATTGGTGGACATTAAAAACAAAACCACAAAATCAAATAGATTTTAATGTTTTTCTTAGCAAAAGGAGGCTGAAATAAAAACACTGAAGAGCTGAATCCTTGCTGAGTACAGTTTTTTTAACCATGCCCCCCTGCCTTCATCCTGGTTTCGTTCTGGCCACTCTTGCTTTCCCACCACCTCTAGCTACCAGTGTTGGATATCAGACACCTTCTTAAATTTCCACGGATGCCCTCTTTCTTTTCTTTAAAGAAAGCACCCATTGATGCAGACAGCATTTTTCCCTCTGGCTAGATAACACAGGACACAACAGTGAACCTCCAGAGAGCACTGGGCTTGACAGGGAGCTGGTTTCTCGTACAATATTTTAACAGACAAACACGCAAGGAAAACAGCAAGGACAGTTACCCTGTGTAATGAAAGCTCAATGATTTAAAAAGCAGCAGCGTGTGTGTGAGGGAAGGAAGGGAGGCTGGGGGATGGGACGGCAGATTTCACTTGCCAGACCAGGGGTAACAAAAAATTACCCTGATCCAATAGACCATGTGAAAAGATATTACCGGGGTATGAAAAAATTCTTTCAGGGGGACAGAATGGGTTTTTTTCTGCCCTTTCTCTAAAGCCCTGTTATTCTGCTGTTCTTTGCTTGCATCTGTTAAATGCTGGAATGTCTGCAGGGACGTTTTGAAAAGCTGCACAATGTCAATTAAATTTGCCGAGCAGTATATCTTTTTGGAATACGTGTGACCTTTTCTGTTTGTCATTTCCTGGGCATCACACCAAGTGATCCTCTTAGGATGCTGGCTTTGTGGAGCAGGCCCACAGCAGCAGGACTGCAGGAACTGCAGGTTTCTGGGACTGCTGCCAACCTCCGGATAATTGCCATCAGCAGG
>NW_009270001.1:2795254-2809737 GCF_000687185.1 Egretta garzetta | reverse complement strand
CAGATAGATTGACCCCTTTCTGCCACTGCAGAATCACAGTCAGAGAGAAACACATCTCCAAAAGGAGAGAGAAGGGAGGGGAGGAGGGGGAGAAAGGAATGATTACAGCAGGAAGGCTACATCTGATCTGAACAGGGGAGATTTGGAGGTTACACTCGTTGCTTCGCTATCGCAAATATTTTTAACCTCTTCTGTTTTAAGGCAGACGAATCTGAGAATGAAGCTTTAAATGCTGAGCTCTGTTATGATAAAACTGGTGCTTCTGCGAGAGCAGAGTCGGTGCCCTGAGAGAGGGGTGGGAAGGGTGGGAATTCAATACCTTCATGTGATACAACCACTGGGAAACAACAATTTGAACGTATATGCAGCAGGCAGAAGAGAGGGGATGAATGCATGCTGAAAGCCACTGCAGGTGCTGAGAAAGGAGGCAGGGGACAGCAAGAGGAGAAAGGAGGCTGCATGGCCACAGCTCTGCAGCGAAGCTGAGATGCTTTGAGAAACAGTGAGAGGCACAGTTGCACCTGCTGGGAGTGGAAAGCAGTGCCCTTAATATCTGTGTCTGGCAAGTGGTTGACTGGGGTAAGTGGTGGTAACGTGGCAAGGCAGTGATTTCAGCAACCAAGACTTCAGGTGCATCGCCTCCTCCGCGTGCTCTCCCTCCTTGGTGCTACGTGCAGGGTTCAGCACCAGTCCCGCTAGCGAATGCCAGCAGTGACCACAGTGCTGATGCCCACACGCTCAGCATGGCAATTCCCATAGAAGTGCTGGGATCCCCACCCCAAGCCCGAGCCCCATGCCCTGGCAAATCTCAGCAGAGCTGGGGCAGGCAATGGGCAAAGTCTGGCTGAAAGATCAAGCCTGCCTTAGGCAATCCCAAACCATGAGGTCCAAGGGGGCTACAAAAATGCTCCGAGGGCTGGATCCCCTCTCCTATGAGGCCAGGCTGGGAGAGTTGGGGGTGTTCAGCCTGGAGAAGAGAAGGCTGCGGGCAGAGCTGAGTGCGGCCGGTCAGGGCTTAAAGGGGGCCCAGAGGAAAGGGGGGGGACAAGCTTTTTAGTAGGGCCAGCTGGGACAGGACAAGG
The DNA here is from genome assembly GCF_000687185.1 of Egretta garzetta. Taxonomy (NCBI): domain Eukaryota; kingdom Metazoa; phylum Chordata; class Aves; order Pelecaniformes; family Ardeidae; genus Egretta; species Egretta garzetta. The sequence goes on along the minus strand of NW_009270001.1, from coordinate 2,808,655 downwards.
GGTGATGGTTTTAAACTAAATCAGGGTAGGTTTAGACTGGATATAAGGAAGAAATTCTTTACAATGAGGATGGTGAAACACTGGCACAGGTTGCCCAGAGAGGTGTTGGAGGCCCCATCCCTGGGAACATTCCAGGCCAGGTTGGACGGGGCTGTGAGCGACCTGATCTGGTTAAAGGTGTCCCTGCTCCTGCAGGGGGGTTGGGCTGGGTGACCGCTAGGGGTCCCTTCCAACCCAAAACATTCTACAACTCTATGATTCTAAGTCCATTTCTAACCCCAGCAGGGAATGGAAAGAGGCAGATGGGTTAAAGAGGTAAGAAGTTGCCCCTTCACTGCAGCTGTGCACCCTGCTGGGTAGGGGCACATTGATTCTGCACCCTCTCTCCTCTCCTGGAGGAAAATCCTTCCATCACTCACTGAAGTGCTGTTGTCCCTTGGAAATGAACATGTAAACTCTGAAAATTAAGATCTCTATGGAAAATAAAGCTTCTGGGACAAAAACTTTCTGCTGTGTGTTTAGGTCAGTACAGTCTCTATTAATATTAAGACGTTTGATGCTGTAAGAGACACAATATCCAAATTCATTCACAAGCATTACTTCTTTTTCTCTTTCCTCACCCATGATCTATATCTCAGTTGCCAACATAAATAATGCTTGGGTTACAGTAATGTCCTGTGGCTCCAGACTGGGGGAGCTTCAATGCATAAGGTGCTGAGCAAATATGTATGGAGGCATAATCCTGTCAAATGTTATCCAGGTCATATAATCTGTAGCTATATTCTTCTCTCTAGAGAACACACTCAGCTCGACAAATGCTTGGCCTGCTTCTGTATGTGACACTCAATGTCACTGAGTGACATCCTGCAGATGACACTTTATTGGTAGAGCAGGTGCTGGTGGCGAGGACTATATTTAAAAAGCAGACGCCTAAAAATGGCTTTGCAAGGCTATGTGCCTAACAGGTCTCAGTCATTTCCAGACCAGATCTGATTCTTTTGCAAGACCTTTCTCCCCTTCCTCCACCGCTCACAAACTCTCACCAGAATGAGAAAGCCAAGGGGTGGTTCCCCAGATCACCAGCAGAAAAGCCACGTAATCTGGGGATAAAAAATCCATATTGTTCGTAATAAAGAAGGGGGGGGGGGGAGGCAGAGAAGTTTCCAGAGCCGTATATTACAGGGCAATTTTTTAACATAAAAATAAGGTTAGCATTGAAGCAGTTTCTATTTGCCATAGCCCCAAAATTGCTGTAGGCAAAGACCAAGGAACACATCACCATGAACTAAGCAGCAGAATGAATTTTCAGCATGTCACCCATTCTGTGGTAGCTCTGCCTATATATACCTAATCCTAAGGAAAATGTCAGATAACCCACTCCCGGACTGGCACAAGTAAAGGCATGTGTAGGGTGCTCTCCGGAGGATACATGGATTATCCTGGGGTCATTTGTCTGTTTGCCCTTGTCCTGCTGCATTTTTATTCATAAGCCCCCTAAGCTGTCAAAGCAGTTTGCCACTTTCGGTAATGGGAATGTTTCTGAAGAGCCAGAGGGTAATTTAGGGCTGCTCGAGTGATGTCCAAGCACCAGCACACAATCTGCAATATTTGGGAATTGGTGACTGCCCTTAAAACTACATTTCTGTATGAAGATCTTTTCAGCTATTAAGAACCATCACCATGTTCAGAGGTTAAGTATGGGTTTACACAGAGAACATCCTAGACAAGCCAGAAAAGCAGTTTAGGCCTTTTATTTTGTGCCCAGGATGCAAGTCTGAATTTTTTATGGAGCTAACCTCCATTTGATCCACCTGTGGATATGTGCTAAGGCAAGAAAAAGTAAAGAGTTGCTGGTCTGCTGGCCACAAAAAATGTTGCTCTCTGCTCAAATCAACTTGAAAAACATTGCCAGACCTCAGCTTATAATACATTATTCGATTTCGCCTTCCACATGCTGCTTAGAGTAAACCTAGTCTGAGTGTGGTCCCTGGTAAATATAAGGGAATAAACTTGAAATTTAAGATGTCTGGAAACCCATTTATTTATTCCTTGGAAATTAAACAAGTTTTTTTTTCTAATGAATACGCGTTAAGAAACTATATATTGTGGCTGGAGGAACTGTGAGCATCAACAAAGACATTCACTCCTGTGGGCAACACGTAAAAAAGAAAAGAACTCTGAATTTCATTTTGTTTTCATTTGCCACCTCCATTTACAGCTGAGGCATGTAAATTATTTGAATAGTCTCACTGAAATCAGAAGGACGACTCATGGTCTTCCAGGGACGCACGTGCTGGAGGGCTTTACCAAATCACCCTCCAACACCAGATGTTGGAAGATGCAGTATTGGTAGCTGTTGGCAACTGACCTGAAGAAGTTAAGCTCAGCAGTGAACGGTGCCCCCAGGCTCTGCAGCTCAGCTTCATTTCCTCTCTTTAGCACAAAATATTTTAAAAGAAACTGAGACCAACAGCTTTTCCCGAGCCAACAAAAATAAAGCGGCTTGCAGCAGGTGAGGTGCAGCATGCCTGCCTAACTCCAGGCTGCTCTGCCAGGGAATCAGGGGGTTGGATGGTGGATCAATGGCAACTGAAAGTTGGGCACAGAGGCAATAGCACCATGGCTGAAGTTCAAACCCAGAGCAACGAGGCATCCATGAGAACAATTGCAATTGTCAACAGCGGAGAATTGTAATACGTGGTTTGAAAACACAGCCTATCTCCTTAAAATAAAATAAAAAACCTCACACACAAGCAAATCCCCCAGTTCTCTTCATGACCTGGCCAGTGAATGGCTGCCCACGAGCCAGCTTTATAATGTTGATATAAACCCCACAGCTCAGACAAGATCCCCTGGATGGGTTTGATTAAGGACTAGTGCATCTTTATGAAAGTAAGTCAACTGGACACAGATGTTTTCATTCTCTAGTATTGTAGAAAAGAAAGTCTCTTCCCTTCCTCCTCTTTCTGCCTCCTCCAATCTTCAGCTACATTTTTTTAATACTTTTTTTCATCTCATTTTATTAAAGGAGGCCTGCTGTAGACTCCCAAACTGGGGGGAGAAGAAAGAGAGGAAATGCCAACACATCAGCCTATGAATAGCCAAGCCGCGTACAAACTTGCTCGTAAATAAACTCCTCTCAGAAAACTTCCCTCCACAGTGGAAGTCCCAGGTTTACCCACTTAAGTCCTTCCCAAAAGCAACACAGTTTGCACTGTATTCTGCTTGTGATAACAAATTTAGGTTGTTTCAGACCAAGAAAGAGAAAAAAAAAAAGCCCTTACATCCCCTCAGAGAAAGTGCCCCCTCTTGGAGCTCCCTTAATGTCAAGAAAGGGGGACTCAGTCTAGAGATGCTTGAGTTACACTGTGCTGCTGCAGGGAATTCTGGCACAGTGTCCGTCCCTGAGACAGAGGAAAGTCACCTGGGATTATTTTCTTTTTCAAATTTTTCAGAAGAAAAAGTCCCCCCCTCTCCTTGTAATTCTTTGTCAGGCTCCTCCCTGCAAGACCGTCCAGACAAGAAACCCCAACCTACCCTGCAGCCCCTACTGCTCTGGTCCTTTTCCTGGGATAAGTGTGAAATACAACATTCTCCCAAGCTGGTTTCTGCCCACACACCCAATCTAACTGAGGTACTGAATCACCCCCAGTGAATCTGCTTTGGTGCCCTATTTGCATCTAATTCCACACAGTCACTTCTGAAGATCCACCAGTACTATCATCTGCTCACATAACACCCTCCAGTATCCAGGATGACAAGTCACTCACTCCTTTCCATCTGAATCCCTCCTTGCTGCTCACGCTGTCATTATTTGTTTCACCAAAGGAAGGAAAAAAGGATCATCCTGTTGTCTTCACTGTCCTGCTTCACCCTTCCACCTCCCTCTTTTCATAACATTTCTCATATTCTCACACACAGTCAGAAAGACACTTCCAAAACCAACACAGAGAAAGAAATCTACAGTAGTACTGACTTCTGCTCCATTGATTTTTAAGTTCTTCTCCTGGAGCACTTTTTGAAAGCCCAACTACTCAAAACGTCAAGTACCCCATATTCTGCAAACCACATGCCTTGCAGGCCGGGCACATTGGTAGTCTCAACATCACCAGTCACTTTGCAAGAGCTACACCAGCAGCAATGATCCCCACGTATCTTCCTTTTCCAGCGTATATGGTCCCTCTGTGCAAATATTTGTTTCAGTTTTTAGCTTAAAGTAGGTACCGAGCTGTGTGTGTGAGCAGAGCACCATTTATTGGTTTGGGTTCTGCATGTTTTGAGGCAGAGCTGCGTGGATGTCCAGGAACACGGGATTTCATGAGGGGTTGTATCTGGCATATTTTCTTACTGTAAGCTATGGTCATGCAAGAGTTGCTCCTGGACAGCAAAAAAAATGTTGACTGCTTATTGGCATTTTTCCAGGTGTTGCAGAAAGAGAAATCTGGGAGGTAAGAGAGGCTGTGCTCTCCCTAAGGGGTCAGACCACCTTCGTCTGTGAGATTTGAAGTGCAGGGGGCGGGACGGGATGTGAAACACCCAGCAAGGAGGAGATGTGCAGAAAAAGCCAGGTCTAGGCAGAACATCAGGCTTCAGATGTGAAGAATGGGAAAAGGCTTGTCCTAGGGCCTGGCAGGGCTGATGCAGAGTTTGTCACCACTCAGGAGGCCACCAACACTGGCTGGATTAAGAAAACACCAATGTGTGACAATTTGTTAAAGAGTTCTTTTGTTATGAATAAAAAATATTATGAAGAAGTTCTAAGACGTGTGACCTATTCCCAGAGATATCCCCATCCTGCTCCTCATGCCACCACTTGTGTCTGATATGGGGATCAAAATATTGTCACAGCCCTGTTACACACTGAAGCTACCCAAAGCTCTGGCTCAAGTCAGTGAGTCGCTGTTAGCTCCCTGGAAACTGGTGGGAAGGGACCTGTGGGTGCTCAGGAAGCTTTTGGTGAGTTTACATTGACCTTCAAGGTCACAAGGAAACTAGAAATCAAGTGAGCTCTCTGTGATTCTGCAGCATAAGTGTGACATGTGGAGTCTTCTCCGTTTTGGGGGCCTCCTTTTTCTCTTTTAAATAAGACTAATACAAATTATCATTTTGTTCCTTCTTCTCAAGGGAGCTTGGCTGATGGAGAACTGAGTTCATTAACAAAATATTGAAATGTTGCTTTCTCACTCATTTTGGGCTGGGTGTGAGCTTACCTTCTTGTTCTTAGCTGCACAGGTACCTCCTTTTCTCATGCAATAAATGAACAAACAAAAAACCTACCTGTTACCTCCCTCCCCTTTGAATTTCCCTGCAATTTAGGAGAAGCAAAAAATGACCTACTGGAAAAGTGGGAAATAAATTATAGCCAAAATAGCAAAAGCAAAATATTTCTCCTCTAAACATGTTGTTTTTTACTTTGTGTGTCTTGGCAGCCTAACCCTCTGAAAACACCCACCTGAATTCTCTGCACTCAACAGAGCAGCCCAAGGATAAACCCTCCAGTAAATCCTATGTGACTGAAGCTATAGGAGCCTGACTGTGAGTAAAAACATTTTAAATATGATTGCTATACCTGTTAGTAACCAAAGAGCCCTTTTGGAGCAAATAATTTCCTTGGAAACATCTGAATCCAATCATCTAAGCCTGGGAGCCCCATCTATGTAACACAACTGCTCTCGTCTCCACATTGTCTGTCCCCTGCCTCAAAAGAAAAGACTTTACCCTGTCCATCTATCATTTAAATGGTAATGAGCTAAATGAATTCCACCTCACTTCTGAGCTTCAGAGCAAGCTTGGGTTTATTTATTCATTTAAAGGCACGGGAACAAGTTTGACATTGCTGAACATGTCCCAGATTTATGGAAAATAAAACTGTACTAATCTAGTGCGTTTATTAGCTTTTCTGTCGGATGCCTCCATGAGTATCCAGAGATGTGAGTTTGCCCTGCAGTTCTGTTCTGAATAGAACAGCATCTCCTGAAATGTAAATGTTATCTTAAGGTCATATGCTGATGAAAACCACTGTTTTGCCAAACTCTAATTTCTTGGTCATTTGACAAAGCAGCTGCTGTGCAGTTATATGGCATAAAGAAAGCTATTAAAGACAGATGAGTTACATGTTTGATTTGGCATATATTATACTGCTTCTAAAGATAAAAATTAAGATAGACGGTTATTTTTCCTGATTTAACTGAATAAATCAAAGACCTCTCACAAACATATATATACTGGAATGATACTTCTAAATGAAATTGATCATCTACACCTTATGTAGTCCTCCGAGAGCTTCTGTGCATGCATTTTAAAGGAACAAAGCAAATATCCTAATGCCTAATATAATTAATTTGTAGCATCATAGACTGATACTGAGAAAAATTGGAGGAAAATGCAGAGATTAGACAATTGTATGTGTCATGTGACAGTAGGCTCTGCAGCTGGTGTACATTAATGAAAATAAAAATCGCAAAGTTTAGGTAATCAACAGCTGGTGTCAGCTGGTACGGTACCACATCAGTGCCTGCAAGGTCTGTGAAGATTATTTTTTACCATCTGGAGGATATCTAGCATTGGCCAATGTCAGAAGTACGATACTGGAGGCTTCCGTTGCTGCTTTGGCAAACCAGTACAAATGCTCACTTGCATGAGTGGGGAACACGCAGTGTGGAGTAAAGGCAGACGATGATGTGACATGTTTTAGGAGGTGGTGCTGTCATAGCTAGTCATTCAAGGTCTTTTTAATATCTGAGAAAGTGCTGACAGGGAAATCGTGCTGCAGGGTTGTAAGTTTTGGGTTACACAAAGATCCGTGTCCAGGAAGAGCTGGAGTGTTGGAGTTGTAGGAAGGTTTGGTTTCCACATTTGAGCTCTGAGAAGTCAGTTCTGGAAGCAGAGATGTTCCTGGGAGCTCAATGTCTGGTGACGGGCAGAGAAGGAAACCTTGCCCTGCACATTGTTTGACCTTCATCTTACAAGGGTAAAGGTCAATTATTCTCAGAAAAATACCAATAGTGTTTTCTCTTACTAAAAATTGCTCTAGCTCAGGAATACTTTTGATACTCTGCAAGAAAGCATTAAAAAAAAACAGAGTTTGGGATTTCTGTGGCCACTTCTCTTCTATTTTCCTCCCTTTTTAGTTATGAAGTTCAGAGAAGTTCCAAGTGAGGGGATAATTTAGCATTTACAATAAGAATTTACTTGTGCTGTACATCCAGCATTCATTTACACATTAACCCTCACATTGCCAAGGAGGTAGGAAAATTGTCCCAGTGAGAAATAAGCATCAGTAATAAAGAACTCACTTTCAGATCAGAAATCTAACTCAGAAAGAATAAATTCATCAGTATTCAAGCCAATGAAAGATTTGTTTCTCTAAAAATTTAGCTAGCTGGCTGGCAAGGGATCTCCCTCTACTGCTTACTGACAACTTTGATAGGTCACATCTCAAAATTTAATTTCCAGATCAAGATCCTTCTGGATATATTTTAAAGAGGAGGAATGTGTGAGTGTGAAGCATCTTGTGTTTAGTGGTTGCACCATGCATTTCAGAGGTGTGTGGCCCACCCAGGCAGCTGTAGCCAAGGAGGGATTTCCCTGCTTTGGGACAAAAGAGGCTTTTTCTGTTAGGCATTGTGTGGGCCTTCATTTTTCCTCAAGGAAATCTGCACAGTTTGCCTGTGACTGCTGCTAGTCTACTAAGAGACCTCAGGAATAACAACACAGCATGCTATGTGCCTCAGCTTCCTAAAACAGGATTGTTTACCTTCCTTATAAACCACTTTTTTATTTACTATTTATTAATATCTTGTAGCTCCAGCTGTCAGCCCAGCCCGCTGACACGCTGCAGTCTCCATGGGATGGAACAGTCTTGTGCATGGCGTTGCCTGTACACATTGCCTGGTGCAGGAGTTCTTTACCTCCATAAAGACCTCTACCACAATGAGAACATATTGCATTTTGTGTGTCTCTTACAAAATTCAATTCACGTGCTAAGCTTTCCTGCTCTTGCAATTTACTTCTTTGAATTAGCTAAGATACCTCCCTGTGACACATAATTCTTGTGAAACTTGTTAGCTCTCCTTAAAATAAGTAAATAAATAAATAATCAGACTGGAATTCATTACTGAAATCGAGTAACAGCCCAGCAGAAAATTCAACAATAAAACATCCATGACATAAAACATCAATATTTGCAATAAACCACGAGCTGAGAGAAGGCATGGTAGAATAGCTTCTTCTGCTCATGAAATACTATATCCTCATGACAAACCACTGCAAGACACAAACTGAGCTAAAAGGGAATTACCAGTGCTGCAAGGTGCCCGCATGGTCCCCCTTTGGGCAGAGCACATTCCTTTCCCAGAGGTCAAGGTATGGGAAGGAGAGATCATAAAGGGAGCCAAGTAATGCAGTAAGGCTTATGTGCATCTATTCTGTGTACAAAAGCTTTATGCCACCCTCATGGTCCCAAACATCCACTTGACAACCAGCTGACATTTAGGTGTAAAAAATGAATGATATGGCACTCCTTGTCCTAGCTGCTTGGACCTAATTGCTCTGCCCCTCCAGTATTTACAGTCTGCTTATGTTTCCACTGCTATATGGAGCTCTGCTCTTGACCATCCCCAAGATGCAGGGATGTTAAGGCCAAAGGATCATCTTGCTTAGATCACCTATGTCACAAGTTATTAAGTTTCAGACAGCTGCTCCCAGGATTGATCCCAGTAATTGATGTTCAGCGAAAATTCTCTTCCATAGAGACACCCAGCCTTGATTTGCAGGAAGGGAGAACCCGCTGCTTTCCTTAGCAGTTTGTTCTGGCTTGTAATCCTCCTCAGCAAAAAGTTAATCTCACTCTGAATCACACTGGTCCCTCTCACACTTTCCTCTGTCTGATTAAAGAGCCCTTTTCCAAATGGCTTGTTGTGTCCAGGCAAATATTTCTCCAGTAGTCAAATTACCTCCCCATCTTCTCCTTGTCCAAGTAAGCAGGATGAGTTTGAAAAGTCTCTCATTCTAAGGCATTTTCTCCTGCCCTTGTCTGCCTCTTTTCTGAGATTTCTCCTTTTTTTTTTTTTTTTAATAGTCTTGAAAGCAACCAAACTGGGATGAATACAGCATTACCATTTCGCTCACCCTGATTTTTTATGCAGGTGCAGGGCTGCAATTAGATTCTACCGAAGTGGGAGCATGTGTATAAAAACAGACCAAGACTTTTAACTTTAAAGACCTTTGTAGTACAGTATATAGAGTGCATTTACAGTATATGTAGCATACATACATAGAGATAAATACCTATATATTTAGATGCATCTTGGCTCTGCAGACTAACAGCCACAGAAGTAATTATCCCATAGTAATGTGAGTTGTGCCTTCAGATAAGTTAGCTGACTAACGCCAGCAAGGGAAAAACAGGTGGAACGGAGTCAGGAGCGGAATGTGCCAGAAACAAGAAATTAATCGGGGTCTTGCATAAGCAGGGAGAGTGTAATAAGCATGGCCACTAATAACAAGTTAGGTAGATTTGCTTGCCTTATCTAGATCTAAATTAATGTTCAGCTCTTAGTGGAGACCTCCTGCCCTGAACCCGTGGTCAGACAGAGGTTCATGTCTGTTCCAAGGTCTTTGCTCAAAATTTGGTCTCTGGTTCACAGAGAAAACTCATTTCCAAGCAGGTTGGGCTCCTGACTATTACCTATAACATAGACTTTAATTTTTTATAAACTGTGTCATCTGTATCTTCTAAGCAATATCATTCATACTCACCCATTTAGGAATTCATCATGTCATATTTATATCATGTTCCTTGCTCGCTGACTATATCATTTAGTCAAGATTTTAATTAAAATACTTTCAAATGTATTGCTGTGAAGGCATAGATTCTTTAGCTTGAGCTCCTTAGTTCTCATTTCCCAGCTCTTGTCTGGAGGACAGCAAGGCTCTACAGGACACAGCACTATTCCTGATGATGGGAGGCTGAAAGCTACCTCTCAGACCAAGGTCAGCCACCTCTATGGGACCTCCCCCCTGCCATTCGCAGCATCCACCTACCTCTCTCCATTCAGGCATCGCTACGTGTCCTGGAACAACCAGGAATGTTGAGTGTCTCAGCACGACACGAAGCTCAGGTTGAGTTACTCACCCACCGTGACCTCTCCTGTGTACACATGCCTCACATTCCCTGCCTGCAGGAAGGTTGTCCCTCTCTGCATATGAAATTTCATAACTATGTGATAGGAACAAAGTATGCATTCTGTGTTCCTGCATGGACTGCATTGCATTTGGCTGTATTAAAACATGCTTTGCCTGAATAAGCCAAGCATTGCCAGTGACCTAGCTTACACTGTCCCTGCAGTTATTTATACTTCTACCAATCTTCATCTGCTGCAAATTCTATCAGCAGTGACTTTATATCTAATTCTGGATAACTGATGAAAACATCCGGTAGCCCCAAGCATGGTTCAGTGGAGACACTGCTCGGAATGCCCCTAGTTGAAGATGATTTATCTGAATTTTTGGACCTGTCATTTATCCTTTTTTCAGCTGATATCATCCTCTGTGGCTCCTTTCCCCTTTCCTTCCCTTGCCTTTTCCTTTAAAAACTAAAACTGAGATATTCAGCAGTGTTCTTTTCTATATCAGCTTGCTGGCAGCTCTGTTAGGAGTAGTGGGTTCCTATCCATGGGAAAACATGTGGTTATGTTGAGCCACAATGTAGATTGAAAGGTAAAGTCCTTTTCCTATGTTCTGACACAAATGCAATCCATGAGAATAAAATGTAAATACACACATTATGTATAAGCTAGTTCATAAAATCTTGTCAGTTCCTTTTACAAGTTTTGGACATACATTGCAGATAGGTTTGGGGCTTATGTTTGTTTTATTTTTTAGTATTGTTCTTAAATAAATGTACTGGTTCTATTTACGTGTTTTGCTTCAGCATAATGGTGTTAAACACATCTAAAAGCTTTCAGGGAAGTAAAAAGATTTAACTTTGACCAGAAAAAACCCCAACCCACAGAACTGTAGAAACAGCCAGGCCTTATAGACATTCCCCAAACAGGGTGTTAGGATTTGGCTATAAACCTAATATGTTTAATGTGGTTTGGGTTTGTGCAGTAGGTCATAGTGGTTAATGTTTAGTGAGCCGAAACAAGAATGGAAGAAAATGATAATGGAAAAGCTTGGTTTTAAACAACCAGCTCTTCATAGATGGCTATAAGGGGGGTGATTAGACTCGTGGTGTGTATCACATATATTTTGGCTAAGCTAGGCTTTGAAAACCTTTCAGCTCAGATAAGCATGATCATCCGAGCAGGGCTGTTTAGCTCAAAACACTCCTGATGTTGGACTATTGGCATGAGGTGGCGACAGCTGCAGAAGACAGAGGGGGAGAAAGCTGTAGTATTACATGTTTGTTATGGAGAACACCAGCAGAGGAGAGGCAGCATTGCCTAAATTAGTCTTGTGTGATTTGGGGAGGGAGGCCATGATGGCATGCTTCAATTCTGACCATGAGTCCTCAGCACCAGCACCCCTTCCTTTCCTCACCCTGCATGCAGGCTCTTACCTGCTCCCTTCCAGCAGTTTTTTACCCCATCCACCTTTCAGAGCCAGGGAAGCCGGCGTCCTGCCTCCACCATGCCAAGATACCAGCTTTGGGCCCTGAAAGCATGAAAGTCAGGGGCAATATGGTGATATGAGCAGACTAATTGACCCTAGGGCACTAATTAGCTGAGATGCAGCTGCTGGTTCTGGAGCTAGTTTGGTTACTTTCTGTACCAACCTCCAAAGGGTCCATATGTAGACAGGTCGTAGAAAACAGTGCACCACGTTTTGTCTTGTTCGTAAAGCCTCTAAGAGCATTCAGCCTTATTAGCCCTCCTCTAGACAGCCTGTGAAAGCCTTCTCTCTAGTCTTTACATAGAAATAACAGTGTTTTATAGACATTTCCCAGGGCTTGGTCATGGAGGAGAACCCAAACCATCCTCCCTGTATAAAATGCAGAGAAGATGTGACCAAAATGGTGATAAACATGCCTGCAAAACAATCTGGGGTAATTCTCCTCAGCTTTCATATGCTCATCTGTCACCACATCGACTGCTCTGTTCTCATGTGCCTTTGAATGACCCAGCATTTGTGTGTAGTAGCCTAGGAGCAGTCTGCTCCCAAATACTGCCTTGAGCTTTTCCCCTGGCTTTGCAGGGCCCCCCAGGAGGTCCTATGGTGGGAAAGGGGCTGAAAGGCAAGGGTGGGACCAATCTCAGTGCTCACTGGCAGCTCGAGGGCTGGGTTTGATCTGGGATGAACTCCAGCCAGCTCTCAGATTTGGTGATGAGTCGGAAGAGGTTGAAAAAAGCCTTGTGAACTCAGTGCATAGAATCTGGTAGGAACAACCAATGTGAAATTCCGTTTTAAGTTACTTTCAGAGAAAACTGGCTACCAAAGTATCGGTGTTCTTTTATTCCGATGTCATCTCCATGCAAAGGTTTTTCTGCAGACTGGTTTCTGCTAGAGGGAGGACCTCAGGGGAGAACACCTGAGAAAGTGGAAGAATCACTTCCTCTGATGCCATCTTCTGCACTGGCATTTACGCGCTAAATTCCCTCCAAGCACAGCAGAATTGGTTTCAAGGCTGTGGAGAAAAACATTATTTTTAACATAATCAGTGCCTGCTCATCACAGCCACTTCAGATATCCTTTTAATCTGGCACCTAAAGGGGACCTGGGTGATTCTGAAAAATATCCTTAGTTAATGGTCTAACAAAGACCTGATGTGCTAGACCTGAGATAACACCTCAGGACCTGACTTTTTCAAGGTACAGATACATGTTGAGTCCCACAGGTACCTGGTTTTTTATTTTTCCTAGCAAGCCTTGTCATCCCCTTGACATGGTGCAGGTATGAACTAGTTTCCCTTCTCTAGTTTATTGTGAGGCCTCCTTCCACTTTAGAAATCACTTGGAGAGGTGTTATTAAAAAGTAGCACCCTAACCAGTGGTGAAGACACAGCTCCCACCTCCTTCAGATCCGCTTTCCACCTTCTCTTCCTTATTCATTCTGACAGCATTTGACTATGTCAAAAGCCCAAGTTTTAACTACACAATTTCCTTTCCTTTTGAATATTTCAGTGCAGGAACAGTTTTGCTTTCATAAAGACATGCAGTTTAGTCTTCCAGTCATTGAGGAACGTCATCGGCATCTCAGCTGCAGCATCCCCCCTCCAAGCCAGCAGCAATGTGTTTGAGAGGCTGTTAGCCCATTGCATGTACCTTGATGTCCTGGACTCATGCTCTCGGGGGAACCCATTAGCATTTACACTTGCAGGCAGTTCTCTCCTCCCCCATTAATAATTAACCAGGGAGGGGATAATTAAAATCGGTTCTGAGGCTATGAAGGACCTCTGTC
>NW_009270001.1:2784134-2795204 GCF_000687185.1 Egretta garzetta | reverse complement strand
TACGGAGCCAAATGAGAACTTTAATTTACATTTGGAGATAACTCCTGAAGGTTTTGCACCTTTGCCATGTTCTTGTTGTCATTAAGCATGATCTAATCCTCCATTTCATTTCATTAACCTGAAAAGGGGCAAATTTTGAAATGTGACTGCAACACAGCACCAGTAAAATTTCCCTAGATACCCAGAGAAAGCTCATTCAGTATAAAATGGGTAATTTCATGGACAAGAATGAAGGAATTAGGGACTAGTGAGCACAGATTTCCTACATGATTCTATCCATATCACTGATTTTTTGTATCTCGATTTTATCGCATAAAATAAAAAGGTCTCTTTCATCTAGTCTCTGAATTAGCGAGATTCTCAGAAGGGATATGGCCTCTTCCAGTGCACTTGTGCTGTGCTGCAAACAGCTGACAGCAGCACCAGGAGAACCAGCTCTATAACCTATCCCTGTTGTCTGTGGAAGGCAGGAATTTTGAGCTGGAAGAGCTGTATTTCAGGAATACTCAGTGGATTGAGAGCCATCACGGAACTGCTCATCATTGCATGGTGGGAGTGTGCCTGCAGTGATCTCTGCTGACGGACTCTCAACACTTTTGCAAAAAAATACTCACGGTCAGTGTTACTAGTACGTAAGCCTTGCTGCAAATGTGGTATAGGAAGACTTGAGAAATATTAGGAAGAGCCTATTTAAATGCATGCTCCAAGAGCTTAAGTCTGCCCTCTTCTAAACCTGAATGACTTGCTCTGGGTTTGTGCTACCAGTTGCTCTCTCACAGAACACCTGGGATGCAGAATGGGAGCAAGGAGGCACATGCAATGCTCTGTGCACAGCCTGGCCCCCGGACTGGAAGCCTTTGGCCTGTCTCCCTTAACAGCTGTCATTCGATTTGCCTTAAAAAAAATGAGCAGAGGAAGCAGTGGAAAATAAATATGCCTCCCATTTTTCAAAACTTGATGTTTTTTAACTAAACCCTATATTATTCATGTGCTGTATATTTTATTACTGTTAGTTTCAAAGCTGTTGGAAATCACAGATCAGTTCCACAACTACAATGTCTTTATTATGCATACATAAATCATGCATGGAAGGGCCCTGACAGTTGACGATGTAAACTCTTAGGAAGCAAAGCCCCTAAGCCATGTAAAAAATGTATGTCGCAGGCAAAGAAGTATGTCATCTCTATTTCCTTTTTATGGATATTCTTGTCTTGTCATTATCAAGGAAGATTTTTTTTTTCCCCTTTATTTCCTATTTAAATGTAGTTAGCACAGAGGTAATTTGCAATGGTATTTCAATGAGACAAATGGAGTACTCTTCCCCACATCTGCCTGCATCTTCAAGGATGAGCGTGTTGTAATTATACTGTTCCTGTTTCATTAACAGCTCTGCCGTACCCAATATGGTTCATAAGTATTCTGGTGAAATGCAGGACAAAGTTCATTGAATTGTCAGGAGCATCTGGGTGATATAAGACTCATGTAAATTACATTAAAATTGGGTTGTTTTGAAGCCATAGGTTAGTTGCAAGAGTTAGTCAGAATTATTTTTTAGTGGAAAATAAGAAATCCAAGGATTGCTCATTTTTCTATAGTTGAAAATGAGAAAAAATGCTCAAAAGTAGAAAGACTCAGCTAAGAATGGCAAAAAAATAAACCTGTTGAATTTGCACTTGACATTTTTCAGTTTCTCAATCAAAGTGTTTTTCTTTCCATTTGCTTGATTCTTTGTTCGAGGGAGCAGTTCAATGAATTTACCCTTCTAATAAAAAACTTTTTTTTGATGAAAAGTTTGGGTTAGTTGTTAAGTAGCAAATTGTGGCAGATAAAAACTGAAGTAAATCTTTTGGTCGGAACGTGAAAAGTAACCAGCCAAACAGGAAACTGGAGAAAGCGTGCCTAACAGGGCACAGGACAATGAACACTTGTCTGTACATTGTGGGCTAAGGAACAAGTCTGTGACAGACCGAAAAATAATTGACTCCTTCCTGCTACGAACAGGCATGAACCAAGCTTTCAGAAGCAGGGCGCTGCAGACAGACTGGTGAGTCCACATTTCATCACCTGTAGAGCAGTGAGCATCTAACAGCTACCCACCCTTGTTGCGATATTTACTGAAGTTAGACATGCAAATCAGCCTAGCTGTTGACCTTCATGTTGCCACTGCCTAGTGAAAAGGTACCTCTTAACCGAGGCACTTTTTCCTCAAGCAACACATCCACTTTGATCTGATCTTCTTGCGCATCCTCCTCTCTTCTCATCCATCTTCCAGATTTACTGCTGTGTGATGCCACCCATTTATTGAGCAACTAAGACTAATTTACTCTAGCTGCAGGGTAAGACAGGCATGTGCATACACATCAAGAGGGTAAAAAAGCTCATCATTGCTCCTTTGTTCTCTCTCAGCCACTTGTGACATTGCTGATATCTCCTCCATGGTTCCTCCTCATTTCTCCAGCACCCTGTGGTCATAATGGGGCTCTATCAGGGCAAATGTCAGCTGAGATAAAACATTCTTGTTAGGTCACAATTTATCTCATTTGAAGCCTGTACTTCTGGTGATGTTGAGGGCAACAAAGATGATAAAGGGACTGGATAAAGGGACTGGAGCATCTCCTCTATGAGGAAAGGCTGAGACAGCTGGGCTTGTTTAACCTGAAGAAGACAAGGCTGAGAGGGGACCTCATCAACACGTATCTTAAGGGTGGATGTCACGAGGACAGAGCTGGACTCTTGGCAGTGGTGCCCAGTGACAGGACAAGGGGCAATGGGCACTGAAACATAAGAGGTTTCAGTTGCATATGCAGAAGAACTTCTTTACTTTGAGGGTGACAGAGCCCTGGAACAGGCTGCCCAGGGGGGTTGTGGAATCTCCTTCTCTGGAGATATTCAAAGCTCATCTGGACGATTTCCTGTGCCCCCTGCTCTGGGTGAGCCTGCTTGAGCAGGGGGGTGGGACTGGGTGATCTCCCGAGGTCCCTTCCAACCCTTGCCATTCTGTGATTCTGTGAAGTCCCTCCTTCTCTGTCGTAGCTCAGCTCTGGACACTTTTGCTCAGGGAAATCCCACCTACCATGTCTCAGCTCATTGGGGAATCCCTTTTTTGCCGGGTACAACTTGGGACGCCAATAAAAAGAACCAAGACCAGCGAGTGAACACCATGCTGTCTGCTTCCTGAGAGAAACACACACAGAAAGGAATGGCAGATATATAGTTCTGTCTGTGGGGGAAATTCAGAACCAGCTGAGAGGTTTGTTACTGCTTTTATCCTCTTGCCTATGCAAATTAGTGGCATTCAGAGCTAAATGTAAATGCGTTAACAGGAAGCCTAAAAGTGGGGCCTGTTTGGCACGCTAGTTCTGCTCTCTTCCTTTGGAAAGACACCTGTGGATACATTTTCATTAATAATTTCACCCTATCTCTTCTCTGATGTAAATTTACAAGCAAGAAGCAGGAAAAATGCCAAATCAAATTTTGCAGGCTGACTGGTAAGTTAATTAGCGTATGCTGCATAAGACAGAAGAATCCCAAGCAGCAAAGCTAGAAGTACGTGCATCTATTTATGACAGTATTTGGGGGAAGTTTCAATTCACTGAGGATCAGCTGTGTTTGCTTTTTGCTCTTTCCTTCTCTCACTTTGTGAATCTCTCCTAGGAATGCCCTTTTTCCATGAGCTTTCTGACTGATGAAGTAGCTGCAGGAAAGAGGAAAGAAAAGCAACTTAAAAATAGATAAGCTGCTTATCTCTTTAGCTGACTTGAGTTTGCTGCTGTGTGGAGGAGGATGCTATCAAAACCAGAAGTTTAGAAGTTCATAATGCTGGAAAAGTTTCTAGATGCGCATCACCAGTACATAACTCATCCTGCATGTTATTCTGTAGGTTGCTTATAAATCACTACCAGAGATAAGATTAATCCAGGTACATTGAATTTTGTTTTTCAAAAGTTAATCATGGTCTTTAGCCTGAGAAAACAGGGCTTGCACGATTGTGCTTTGTGCCTGTCCAGCCATCCGTCAGCCCCTCTCAATAACCTGTAAACCCACTGACCAACTTTGACAGAAGGGTAGAGGTCTCAAAGATATTAAATTCCAGTGTTTTTCATGAAAATCAATAGCTTTTCTGATCAGTTTTAGCTGCCAGCTGGCCTTTATGTATGAGACTACTGATCACTAATCAGCATATGCATTTCTAAGAGCCACAAGTGCTGCTGCTTTCTAACTGAGACTCAGAGGAAGAATCAGAGAGTGTCCTTGAGGACAAGAATTGGGGAGGTATACAGGGATTCCATCCCTGTGGCAGCACCACGGGGACAGCAACAGCTCAGAAAGCTGAGGCCAGCCCGATGGGGTAAAAGGAAAACAGGATACAAATCCAGCAGAAACTGCACTTTTTAGTTCTTTAGTTCATCCAGCAACTCCTTTTTTTCTGAGGCATTAGATGCAAGACCTGTTAATATTAAAGCAAAAAATTCCCGCTAACTTCTGGGATCTGATCAGGGCTGGGGAAAGGTTTATGAAAATTACAACCATTCATGAAACAAGAATTTTGAGAGATGCTCAGTGCTGGTATTGTGATTTGGTTTGTTGTACAAATGGATGGTTGTTTGAAAAAGAAGGCCATCTTCGGACTTCAACAGAAACAAAATACTGTATTTGGATCAGACAAGTAGATACCAGCTTACTGTCACAGCCAAACTTAAATAGCAAATGTTGCATTTTAATGATCCTGACTTTAAATAGGGTCTTTGATTTGGTGCCTCTATGTATTTTTCTGTGTTTTTAAAAAATAAAATCTGTTTTAGAAGACAAAAGATCACTTATTGTGATTTGAATAGAGATGAGATCCAACACTAACCTATTGCCTTCCAAGAGTGACTATACTGTTTCTATGAACAGTAACACAATATCTGGCCTAAATCTTCCACTTCTGCTTGGCCACTCTCAGTGGTTTTCTTGTAAAACTCCAATTTCTTCTACCCTTCTTCTACCCTCTGCTGCTGGAAGTGAGCTGAACCAACCTCGCTCCTTCTGACCGTGAATCTTGAATTCTTTCCTACAGAACTTTACAGACTAGTGGTTACAGCAGTTTCCTGAGGCCAGAAACAGGGATTTGACACCCTCATGGAGGGAAAGGGTCGAGTGTGGATATCCCCTTTGTGCATGAGTGCTGTTGTATGAAATGAAGGGTCTCCCTTCTTGTGTTTTAAAAAACGGCAAAAGTCAGAAACCCCAGCCTCAGAGGTAATCTGAGAAAACCCATTGGCTCATGCTTCTCAGGGGAGAAAACCAAAGTCATTGTTGATTTCTGGAAATTTATTGGGAGTGAGAAAAAAGTGCAAGCATCTGGAAAAATTAAGTATAAAATCCTAAGGTGCCCTTGAAATGTAACTGCCTGTGGGGCTAAATAACAGCTGAATCAGCATCATGATTTTGGATTTAGGCACTAAAAATGAGACTTGAAGCACCTCCAACTTTTCCCAGGCTGTGGCCTTTCTGCTCTGTGATAGCAGTTTGGTGTGTGCCAACCATCTGCAGCAAGGCAGCACACAGGAGCCAGAGGGCTGTAACTCCTGCTCCTGGGCTTGCTGCACCCTGCCTTCCCTGTGCAAAAGGATCTTGAAGGGAGGCAACCTGAGTTCCCATACTGCTTCCCAGATCTCCCTCTGCTCCATAGCTGTCTTTCTTCTGGTTCTGGACTCTGGTTTTTGTGCGGGAAGTGTTCATCGCTGTTCTATGATTCATGGGGTTTAAGGTCATGTGAGACCAGTAAGATCACCTAAGTCTGACCTGCTGCACAATGCAGACCATCCATCTCCCCCAGTGATTCTTGCATCTAGCTCAGCAAACCAGGGCTGTGACTCTGTGATGTATTTATTGCATGCAAAAGTTGTCAGGGCAATGGTGTTGGCTATTGAAAATCTCCACTCAGCAGGTACACCACCGTCAAGAAAGCTCTCTCCCAGCATCAGCCCCCATCCTAGTTATCTCAGGCAATTTGCTTGCTGCCAGTTTGCTGTCTTTAAAAAGAAAAAGAGTTTTGTCACCCTTCATTAATCATCTGAGTCATAAATTTCTCATCCAGTGTTTATTTTATTTTTACATTTTTGTGCCCTTTGTGTCATGCCAGAGGCTATTGTGTGTGTAAAGCCAGGCTCTAAAATAGTATCAGTATTGTTACTTTCATGCCAGCTTTACTCTGCTTGAAATTTCTTACACTGAAATTCTGGAAATATTAGGGTACCTTAAAATAGGACCCACCCCTTGAGGCAGTTAATTTTTCAAGGTGCTCTCAGTGACATTCTTTCCTCTTTCTACAGTGTAAATACCCCAGTTCTCTCCTAAAATATTTTCCTGTCTCTACGTGGAAATTTTGTCCTTAAAGAATCCTTGTTCTCACTTCTCAGTAGAGGGACTTGACATTGGGAAAAAGAACATTTTGAACCTGTCAGTTCAGACTCAGTGGTGTGCTGCTTTGGTGATGCCTAAAGTTGGTACACCCCAGTGAGTTTATGTCTGCTTCACATCACTGTAACCAACACATCTCGGAAGATGCAGCCTTGAACAATTCAGGGAACTCTTAGCATGATTGCACTGCAAATGAGCGGTAGTTGCAGCTCACGTAAATGCATCCTCATCCCCTTAAATCAGCTTATTTGAGCAGCAGTAGCAGAGCAGACTGCCCAAAATGCTGAGCGAACCTCCAAGCAGTTGATCCATGCAGAGTCAACCAAGCTGTGGTGGTATCGATGTTTTCAACAACACAAGGTACCACCCCACCTTTGCTTCCAGTGAAGACTTATCTTTTGAACCTGTGAGGGCTCCCTGTTTATTTTTTAAGAATACCTGTATGGTTCAAAGCATATCCCTTTGATTTGAGGAAGCAGCCATTTTGCTACCGCCAGCTAGAGAAGACCTTTGCTGGTCCTTCAGAAAGGTCTCCTACCTGTAGCTGTTGTTTTCCTAGTCTACGCAAATCACCTGTGACTTAGAAAAGATAACTAAAACACATGAATGGAAACCTACAGGTCTCAAAAGAACCACCTTCATTATGTTTTCAGCCTATCCAGGTTCCTGAAAGCAGAATCAGGAAGCACAATTAGCCATTCCTGTACCATTTATATCGGGCAACAGGCACCCCAGTCCCATCTTTGCGCTTTCTGCAAGAAAACATCTTTGCTTCCTCTGAGTGCTCTGTGCTATTCCACAGATCCTGTGCCATGGGAAGTGTTGGCACTATGCAGCCCAAAAAGACCCTGCCCACTTCCATATATCTACTGCGAACAGTGGCCAGCGGTTCAAAGGGAGGACAGTTTGTTGAAGTTTAGCCACTTGAGGAGTGCTGCAAGGAAAACATCAAAAGCAACCACGTCTTCCCCCACCTTCCCCACCCCAAGCCCAGCTGCCGAGTTTTGCAGGCAGGTGGGGGCCATAAGCCAGTTTTCACTTGGAAAACACTTCAGTTCAAGAGCAAACCATGAAAGTGGGCTGCAAAAGGAAGACATAAACTACAGTCTCACCCTGAGCTGGGTATTCCCCATCCCTGGAAACATTCAAGGCCAGGTTGGACGGGGCTCTGAGCAACCTGATCTTGTTAAAGATGTCCCTGCTCACTGCAGGGGAGGTGGGCTAGATGGCCTCTAAAGTTCCCTTCCAACCCAAAACGTGATTCCATGGTTCTATGATCCTGCATGAGCTGGCTCCACCCAGCCTGGGGCAATGAACCAAGCCCAGCTCCTGAGCTCACCCCTTGGCTCAGCTTCCCTGATGCTTTTTTTCCCCCCAAATCGAAAACCTCTCTGTGGACCTCTGCACTGCACCTCCAGGCATGGTCAGCACCTAATTGTCCCCATGGCACCCTAACACTAACGAAGCAAGCCGTGGGCTGGCCACATTACCTGTCCATGAGACCACCCACAGGCTTTCTGCTGAGCTTTGCCCCACACAGTAAACACCATATACCCATGTTACAAGCTGACCAGCAGTGAGCGTCCTCCTGCAAGGAGGACAAGAAGCCTGTAGGTGGAAAGTATTTTTTACAGCAAGTCCACAGTTCACCTGGCAGTTGGATATCTGCCAGCAAGCCATGTTCCCCAAGACCTGTCGCTGCTCCTCTGGTTCCCTATGCTTGTTTCCAGGGAGCATCCTATGCATTGGTAGTAGTGATAGGCCTGGTGATGCTCACAGGGTGGTGAGTAGAAAAGGGGAGGGAGAGGAGGAAAGGGCAGAAAAAGCAGCAGGAGAGGAAAGAGGAGGGAAAAAAGGTCAAGAGAAAGCAGAATTGCACTGTACACATAAATGAAGCAGAAGGATACATGCACTGAAAAAAAAAAGAAGAGGTGGCAAATACTTTGAGGAGAAAACTGGAGGAAAGGAAACATTAGAAAAAAGACAAACACAGCTGGGTGGGGTTTTTTATAGTTTAATACCAAAAATGTGCAAACAAAGCAACATAAATGCTGCCATGTTATTTGAGTACATAATGGCAGCAGCTGTTGGAAGGAGTCAGGTCCTCACCTGCAGCGAGCCCATGCAGCCCCGCTGGAGCAATATGGCCCCCATCTCCCCAGGAGCCAATTCACTTACAAAACTGGCACATGATATACGAAGGATTATAAATTTGAGCAGGTGAGGTATTTCCCAAATTCAGGCTGACATTTCTGCCTAGTTGAGCACCAGTCAAAAGAGCTCAAAAACAAAAAACCCAAACCCAAAACCAACCCTGACCTGAGAAGCATTCTGGTAGAGGAAAGGGTTTGGTTGCACAGCTTGGGTGGATAGACCCTCTGTATAATAAGTAGCTCCCTGCCTTTGCTCATGCTGAGCACAGCAATAAGGTGGTTTTGAATTTGGTGAAATGAGGGAAAGTTGGACTCAGGGGAGGTTCAGAGATTTACTTTTCCAGAAAAATTTTGTTAACTATCATGCTTTGAGTGGAAAAAAGTGACCTTGGTTGGATACATAAGGATCTGCTTGAATGTCTCCATTTTTTTTGTAATTGAATTTAGACTCTTAGGAGTAAAAGTTTTTTTCAGCACTAATACACACACACACACACACACATGTGCATTAGTGGATTTCACTTTTTTTTTTTTTTAAACCAGCTCCTCTTTCCTTACACCATCTGTCTCTTCTTGCATCCTTCGGAAATAGCTTAGCTGAAAAAATAGATGCAGTTTTTCATGTGAAATCAGAATTTTTTACATGAGTTTTCATAGACTTCTATAGCCAAATTTTTCTGTTTGGAATCTGAAACTGCCCTCTCTTGACATCACCATTAAAACCAAGCAAACTCTGTGTAGTTTTTAGATATTCTAGTGCAACATATCTGCCCTCTTGTCAGCAACTTTTGACTTTTCAGTGTAAATTTGATGGCATTTATTGAAATGAATGCCTGAGAGTGAAGCACCGAGCTAAAGTTTCAGACTCTCAGCAAACTCAGGCAGACTTGGTTGAACTGATGACATCTCTCTGATGTTTTGAAAATGTTGTTTTATTTCTGGATACCAGGAGAGCTACATGGCTGAGACACTGCCAATTTAATAGGGATCATGTGGGGCTTTCACTGTCACAGAATCAGGACAACATGAGCTGTATCAGGAAATGTTAAATGAGGAGTGAAAGGTATCCTCTCCTTAGACTCCATTCCCCACAATAAATTCATTCTGAAACGTGGAACAGAGAATTTCCCTTATATCTTACACGAGCCCAAATTTGAACCCTGCAAAGATAAGCAGTATATATCAAGTTGGCAGCACAATTCCGTATTTAAATTTGCACCCCGTACAGGCACAATTTTGGACTGTTAGCTGTTGGTGAGTAGCACTACCCCTGTCTCTCAGGCCTGATTTAATGGATATTGAGCAGAGCTCTTACAAAATATACAATAGCTTGCTATGCTAAGCCATTACAGCTTTGTTCTAGGCAATGCCTCTCTAGCTTCAGTGGGCCTTTCTTGGCACAAGGAGGCATACAATCACTGCCAAAATAGAGAACACCTCTGCCCTTTCTTAAAGTAAAAGCCAACATATTTGGAGGACTGCCACTCATTTAACTAGACTCCCCAATTACATCATTAATTGCAATTTATGGAATTCATTTATTGCTGGGAGATAGGAACAATAAGCTTTCACAGTTGGTTTGTAGTACAGTATCTCTCCACAATCTGTAACTCTAAGTAAAAACGTCTCCAGAGAAGAATTTAATAGTCCATCCTGTGTTTAACAAACAAATGCAAGCTTAAAGGGCTTAATTCTCAACAGTGCATGAGAACTGAAAAGGAAACTACTGTTTCTGGAGCATATCGAGGATTTCAACATTATTCCGGTATTTTAGTCTTGAAAGTTATTTTCCTGGGGGTGAGGTGATGAGCTCTAAGAGTGCTCTGACAGCTCTGCCATGCTGGGGGAGGTCTCAGCAGACCTCCCCTGCTAAGCCCGAATAAACATTGTGAGTAGGTAGATGGCAGATGCTGGCACTGATGATTCAGTTGCTGGATCACTTCCATCTGATTCAGTCTTGAGCCAGTGCCCACACGTATGCCGCTGGAGAGGCCATCTCTCAGAAGAGCAGAAAGCCCAAACTACTAAGTTGTCAGAGTCATTAGAGGTTTCCTGGGCATTCTTTTGCATCGTCGGAGGAGTTTATAGGTGTCTGTGCAAAGTAAAGCCTGGGTCAGTACATGCTTTATTTGATCTGCACCAAGAGTTAACAGGATGATGGTGGTTCCCAGCAAGAGGCAGAGCGCTGAAACCAGGACAAGAAACTCAGTTCCAATTTTACACACAGGGTGTGTAGCACAGAGGAGGAAAATTATTTGGGGTGTTTTTTCCAAGCTTTGTTACCCTCATTGGGAGTGAGTCCTGGCTCTGTGATACACACATCCATAGGACTGTAATGTGCAGCCCTTAGCCCACACCAGCCTCTGCTCCCTGTACACAGTTATTCTTGGTTTGATTCAGTCCACTCTTCTGGGAGCAGAGCAATTTATTTTCACTGCAGACAGTCAAGGGTCCTGGAGACAAAAAAAAAAAAAAAAAAAAAAAAAAAAGAGAGAAAAAAAACAAACAAAAC
>NW_009270001.1:2779876-2783636 GCF_000687185.1 Egretta garzetta | reverse complement strand
TTCCCTGCAGACAGTCAAGGGTCCTGGAAACAAAAAAAAAAAAAAAAAAAAAAGGAAAGAGAGAATCAAAGCAACCTAAACCTTTAGGAAATGGCATTCAGATTGATTTTCCAGCCCCACCATGGGTTTTAAGCCTGGCCATAATCCGGACTCTGAGTCAGCAAGTTTCAAACCTGATGGCAACTAGTCCGGGGGAGATTCATGAGTAAAATGGTGGTAAAATCCCATGTCACTCTCTCAGCTGCACCATTTCGAGGTTATTTCTTTTTTAGCTGCTCTCGGCAGTTAGCAGTGTTTTTATTGCTAGGGTCATGTAGTAAGTACAGAGGCATGGAGTGATTGCCAAGCTACATGGCAGCTTGGCCATGCATTAAAGCTGGTTGTTAATCAAGCTCCTAACAAGACCGTTAGCTCTGTTCTCTCCCATAGGCCAGACAACCATCGAATGAAGGCAGTGTCAAATGAAGTCAGTGACTCCAGTGTCAAGTCTGATTTCAACTGTCATATTTGTGAGCTGCATTCAAAAAGGCAGCGCTCAAGAGTGCAGTTTGGTTAAAATGTACCTGGGATCTGTTTTCCTGTGAAGATGATGCTCAAGATGCAGGAAAAGATTGAGCTTTAAGTGGCTGCTGCTCATTGAAATATCATTTCATTTTTCCCAAAAATCTATCTCCCCAGACTTTAGAGAAAACCTCAGCTGATAGGAATGTCTGTGACTTTACCATGGCTTCAGATGAATGGCCCTCATCTGCAGCCAGAACACAAAGAAAGACCCAAAGGGATATTTTGCCCTTGAGCACACGCAGAAAAGGGGCTCTACAATCACCCGAGCCACGAGAGTCAAGACCCCAGCCAAGGCCCCTCACGCAGTCTCCCCATTTAACTGGGATTTCAGATGCATTTACAACAGGTCTGATAGCTAAAGCTTGGCTATGGCCTCATGTGACTAGATGGTCCCCAGGCCCAAGCAAGCTCCTGCTGTGAAAGCCTGCACTTCTCTGAACCAAACCACATTTCAGGTCTGGGGCTGCTTATGAAAGGGAGCTTCAGTCTCTCTGTATCCATCAGCATAAACCTGTCATGAGACTCTCCATGGAAATTTCTCCCCTGGGAGTATAATTCTTTTTCTCTTTTATTCTCCTTTTTCATTTATCCTCCTTTCCTCCATTCTGTGGCTATCACATGGCCTGGACAAAGAATTAATTCTTCGGTTTGGCTGGCAAAACAGAATTCACAAAATAAAAGTAGCAGAGCTATAAACAAAATAAAGCTGCTCACTTTTTCTCAACAAAACAGAGAAATCCCCCAAAGATGCTGTTTCAGACAGACTATTTTCAGATGGTTCTACCAGAAGCCCAGAGAGCAAACTCACAAAACAGCATCAACATCTGCTCCTGGTCCCCGTTCTCCCAGCAGCCCACTCAGGAGTGGTCTGAGTGCTGTGATCTTCTTTCCCCGGGGATCTTCAGGCATTTACCTGGAGACACCTTATTTCGGATCCATTCTTTCTAAGTGAAAGGAGAGAGAGGAGTGAAAAGCTTTCACCCCTTCAGGACAGGCTCCTCACCACCAGCAGCAAGCAGAGGAATGAGCATTCAAGTAAGGCAAGGCCAAGGTTAAATGTACAGCAGTCCTCATTAAATGTCCCCAGAAAGAGACCTTCTGGGGTAACTAGAGCATGCACTTGCTCTGTCCTTGACTGAAACCAGCTGAAATTATTACACTGGTGAAAAGGCATTTTAGCAATGGAGAAACATCACATTACTCAGTGGATATTGTATTTGCCTTCTAGGCTCAGGACTCTACAATCGTATCACTAACTTCCTCATACCTTTTTTAAAAATCTCCTCACTTTCTCCTTCTATCACTCTTTTTTATTATGAACAAAACATTTTCTTCAGAGATGCATTTAGAGGTGGTGACATCTGATTGCAATAGAAAATAACAATTCGTACCCAAAGAGTCAAAAAGACATTCACAGGGAAATGAAGATAAAGGTGAATCTATGCCACACACCAGACCAGGGAAAATGAAGGGAAAAAGCAAACTTATAACAGACCTAGAGCTCTTCTTCAGCTGTGGTCCTTCATTCTTAGGAATGCCTTCTTGAGAACTGGATGCTTTCTCTGTCTTTGTTTGTCTTTCTTGCTGGATTTGTGTATGCAACAGCATTCACAATATGTGAGTGGTCACTATTCGTGTAGATATTAACAAGTCCTGCCTGCTGAGCCCTGTCCTGCTTTTGTCTGAGTTAATCTAAGGTGAACACCACTACCTTTCTGGGAAAAGAAAGCCCACGCTTCTTACAAAAATAGAGGGCTGCTTTTTATACTCTTCTTAAGACAGTGTTTAAGATGTGGACACTGCAGAAGCTGTAGGACAAATTCCAAATTTGACTACAGCATGTTTATCCATCTCTAATTGTTACTGTGAAACTAATAATGATCCATGACAAGTTAATAAAACATACTAACACTATGTCAGGCCAATTGTCCACCAGATTTAGTGGATTAGTAGTCTGATGGCCAACAAGGACAGCCATTCCCAGGAGCACCTTGAGATGTCAAAGCTTCTGCTAACTTGATAATGAAGGTTTCAGGGTTCCTGGCTGCATTTTGAGCTGTCTGGAAGGAGTCAGCTGGCCCCACGAGTCATATAGCTATGTTAATAGCTGAGCTGAGACTGAGTCCATTTGTCTGCATTGCCTTTGACCACTGCACTTGTACATTTTTATTTTTATCTAACGGTCGTGTGGCCAAGGGCAGTGTGGGCTCAGACTCACAGTATCTTACCTTAAATTCCACTGGGAGGGACTAATCCTGCCTAACTTTAGATATCAACAGTATAGAAGCCTAAATCTAAGCCAGTTCTCTAGACTCCCAAAAAAAGGTGTTGGAAAGAAATAGCACTTCTGGGACATGATTCATCTTTTCTGCAGTAGGCATCTAAAGCAGGTCAGTTGAATTCTGCCTTACAAGTGTCTACATGTGCTAGCTATAAAAGGATATGGGAGCTACTGAGCTACTATGCCTTCGGTTCAGGGGTATGTTGTAAAAGCAGATGATCACTTTTGCCTCTCCAGAGATGGGGTAGCTCATCACGGTGTGTACACATGGAGACTGTGCCGTATGTGAAGAGACATTTTAAGTCTCAGCAAAAGGGTGCTCATGCAGGCATTTACAGCAGCACAGCTCACATGCAGACAGCTCTCGGGCCATTACAACCTGAAGGTGAGTTTGGTTCCTCTGGCCAGTGCAAGGTGAAGACTAAAACATGCATCACTTTCTCTTCCAAAGAGCCGTCAGAGAGCAGCAGCTGTCTTTCAAGACCAGTGTATACCAGACCAGCAAAGTGAGCATTCACTAGAAATGAAGGTGTGAAACTGCGGCTAAACAACACCCTCCTGTTCCTCTTGATTTCGTCTGAAAATCATACACATTTAACACTTCTAAAAATCACAGCTCAGACTGCTACATTTCATTTCGAGTGTTCTAAATCAGGGTGTCATTTCCTTTTAGATTGATTCTTTCTGAATTTTTTTAAGAAGTTTAGATAAATTCCAAGATGAGAGTTTATTGCCACCTATTTGAATGACCTTAGAGAAATAAACTTGGGTGACCACTCAATATAGTCCACACCTACAAGGACTAAACACTTGCTCTTAAGTATTGTCTTGCTATACCTGTTTGCAGGGGAGCACTTTTGGGAAACAAGTGAAAAATAACCATCGCGGTTTCATAGTTGGAGATACTCGAATGGT
>NW_009270001.1:2743885-2779827 GCF_000687185.1 Egretta garzetta | reverse complement strand
ACGCCAGCTCATACCAGCTCTTCCATACTCCCTTCATGGTGGAGTTATAGATTAATTTTCCACCACTGACTCTGTGCTACTCCAGCTGAATGGGGTTTTACCTCTTTATTGGTGCTCCCTGATACACCACACCGCATTATTACCAGCTGACATTTCACAAAAGCCATTCTTCACACTCTGGATTCAGCACTCCCCCTGCGACCAGCTAGTGTTCAGGGATGTTCTTCTGTGGTTCGACAATGTGGTACAACATTCAAAATCTTCCCTGATCTTTTGTTGTGCTTTATACTGATTTAACCTTTGTCTTAGAAAGGCTAGGAAGGGGGGTATTCTTATGCAACCTGGAGTGCTTTTTTATTCTCCTAATAGGATTCCAGCTAAATTGCATTTCCTTACAAAGAGAGAAATGACTATTTTCTTGACCGAAAGGTAAAATCTTTAGCAAAGCTTTGAAATTTCGAGTGTGTGAGGGACACATTCCCCTTTTGAGGAGAGGCTGTAGCAGAAGAGATCTAAATAGTGTTTGTAAGATCATCATACCCACTCTTTGTGATCAAAAGGCAATCACTTCTCAGAGGTGCATGAAAAAGCCAACAGGACTCTGAGCTGATGAAATATCCAAGGGTATATCATAACCAGCTTAAGGATTTGATCTGTGTGCTCATACCCAGGTTGATATTGGAGGACTGTTTGTCAACCAGTCAAGCATCCTCTCAAAATACTGCTAAATACAGAAATCTACTGAATGGACTGGCAGATCGTCGAACATTTTGTGCACAATGGCGCTAGTTGAAACTTCCAGGAAAGGCTGCCAGTTACCTGCGAGCAGACTTCAGTAGTGATTATCAGATTTTCTTCTTTTACTTAATTCTGCTTTGGTTTAAGCATGCAAGCTCCTGTTTTTTTCCTTCACTGCTACAAAATAAGTTGTTAGAAACTCCACTGGCATATCATGTCATGTTGCATGAACGTCACCATGTAATCATGGGATTACACGGTCTGAGAGAAAAACCTGGTGAGACCAGCGAGGAAATTTGGAAATGTTTTTCCATGCAGAACTCAGCCATACTAATTGCAGAGGGGAAGTTATCATGCTCTTTAAGCGGGCAGATTTCAGCCACTTTCAAGTCATGGCTTTTCAGTCTAGGGCTCCAAAGATCTTAGGCAAACTTTACCTAGTGAATTCTTATCATCAGAGGAATTTTTGGAACAAAATGTTTTGTCATCAACAAACTTTAGTTTGCTAGAAACAAAATTGTTCAGAGAAGCACATATGGCCTAAATTTTTTTCTTGAAAGGAGTTTCTGATCAATGTGACAGCTACAGAAAAGGAGACTCCACCTAAAGGAGCACCTAAAAACATGGGCTTTGACATGCTGTGAAGACCCACGTTTTAGCCTAAGAGTGAGATTCTGAGGGTAGATCTCTCCTATTTCCCATGAACTTTTCCAAATATCTCAATTTGGAATTTAGTGGTGGGTTTTTTTAATATCAGTTTCTTAGTCTAGGAAAAAAATGCTTCCCATGCAACTCTAGTTAAAACATCCCAATAGACCTGATTCCCTCAAGCCAAAGAAAGACATTTTAATCATGGGAGGTTTACACAGTTCAGAGGAAGTGACAAAAATAGAAGCACCAACCAAAATGCCCTCTGTGCTCTGTCTGACTGTCTGTCTGCTGTGTAATCTAAAAAGCCAAAGGGGATGAGAGATCCCATTTCAGTAGCAAGTTCCAGTCCAGAGCACCTGGCAAAATCTGGGGCAAAACAATTAATTTTCTCCTTTTTCAGTAAAACATTTAAAACAGAACTTGATCTTCGGCTGGCACAAATCAGTTCGGCCACATTAACCTTACCAGACCTATACTAAGCTATACTGATTGAGGGCCATAAGAATATCCCCAATATTTCATGATGAATTATAATCCTCAGGCTTTCGGAAAAGAGTCTCGCTTAACCCCATATTACATATGCATTCTCCATTTAGCAAACATTCTACAAAATTTAGAAAGAAAACAAAGGTAGAGCAAACCCCATGTGTAAGCCACAGTTTCTGAGCTTGGTGGGAAATTCAGCATGGCTCCTCCACACTGTCATTCAAGCAAGGTCGCATGTGTGGTTTTTTTGGTCCAATTCCCAGCTGACTTTTGCAAATTGTCCATCAACTCAACCTCTCCAAGGGTGCCTGTTCATCACTGACAAATTCTTCTTACATTTGAATTTCACATGGCTCCCACAAGTAATTTCTAGGCCACAAGGCAGCTTGTTTCCAGCTAAGCTGGCTTTGTGCTGAGATGTGGAGACAAGCAGAAGCTCCCTTTTCCTCACACAGACATTTTCGTGATAACACACAAATGAAAATCATGTGATTGACTCTTTTCCCAATCTGCATAGTTTTTCCCCCAACATACAGGATCACCAAGAAGCTTATTATAGAGAGATGATCTCTGTGAGAAACAACATTTTCCAGCCGTAATATCTTTGAAACAGGCTGTTCTTTGCTGGGTTTGGCCCATTCTCTTCTAGACTTTAAGTAAACAGAAAAAGTATATTACACCCTGTCAATCCTCCACAGTTTATGCAGAACTGTCCAAGTCAGCAGAATCTCGCACATCATATTTTTGGGAAGAGCCATCTGTCATAAACAAAACGTGGCCATGTGTGGCTCACTACCATGCACTACAATGTGGAGTTCCAGAGCAGGATTTCTAATGACTCTGGTGCTTCAACTACGAGCTTTTGGGGCAAGAAACTGGTGCAGCAAGAGGAGCCGTTGGTCTCCAGCCAGGAGCTCCAGGTAGCTGGATTCTCCTTTGCCTGTAGTTTACTATGATTATTCATATCTATGCATAAATGTAATCTTGCTGACTTAGCAATTTTTTTTTTCTAAAATTAGTCTAGTTTTCATAGACATTTAACTCCTTATTGAAATTGCAGATTCAGAGTCAGTCATGAGGATATTGCATGGCAAAGGAAGGGTTTGGGTCAGATTACAACCAGACATAGCTGAGAATCTGAACCTGATATACACAAATTTGACTGTAGTTGGCTTTATCTGTTTCTATTTCAACCACCAAATATACATAATTGAGTTGGTACTACAAGTGTCCAGAAATGCAAACTTTTGTGAGTGCTGTCAACATGCTGAAATAATTTGGGAAAAAAGGGGAAAAAATACTTTCAAAAAGAAAGTTTCTCTTTCACAGAAAAACTTTCAGAGAATAGAAATGTTGAAAATCCTCATGGAGAAATATTGATCTACTGTTTTTGAAAATTAGACATGTCTCATTGTTCTAATGTTGAAAAACACTGTGATGAAATATTAAATGTAATACACTATATTAAACCACATGATGAAATCAGAAGTTGCTATAAGTTGAAACAAAATACAATATGGTAAACTCAAAAATGCTTTTTGTGTTTTGTCAAAACAAATCATTTCTACATTAGTGGCACAAATAGGAAAATCAAAGCAATTTGCTGAGACATTTTTCCCATTGAAAATGTCGTTGAAATGGTCATGTTCCTACAAAATATTTCAGTTGCAATGACCCTTCATTTTAAACATAAAATTGTTCTATCAAAAATGTTTTGACTGGATTTACTCCACATATATCATAGGTTTTTAAGTTTATATTTCTATTTGATTTTGCTTTCACATGATGGTCTGAGATAGGTTAGTGAATGAAACTTATATTAGCAAGCCATTACAAAGTCAAGGAACAGATTTTTGGGCGGTGTAAATACACGAGACCCTACCAGCAGAGTACTTGGCTTTGTGTTTTGAGTTATTGTTATACAAAATTTGGCATCGACACATCTGAAATAGGTAAAATCCATAGTATTAAATATATGATGTTTGGCATTCCGTAAGGGCCACTCTATTAAATATAAAGAGTCAGCAGGGTGGTTAAGAACATTCTTAGTTAGCTTATGAAAAAATATCACAGAAGGCCCTGAGATAACTCCAGTACTGTGCTTAATTGTCTTGCTGAATCATGGCCACACACTTGAGGAAGACACAGTTGCTGCCCTTAAGGGGTTGACCCAAAGCTTATTGAAGTCAGTGCAAGTTTTCCATTTGGTTCAGAGGTCTTTGGATTAGACCCAAAGAAGACAAGTAATGTATGAAAAAGTCAGAGGGGAAAGTTGATATGTATTGCACTTGTTTATTTTATCCTCAGGAGTATCTACTGCTGGGATCTACAGATACAATCTCCCCATACTTCCTCATGTCTAACAATATTTGTTGCTGATTTCTTGTAAGCTTTGCTGTAGGAGAACAGTGTTGACTTTTGGGAATTTAACTATTCTGTTGAACATACCCATCAAGCACCAGCAGGTTAAATAAAGTTGATAGCAACTTAAATCAGCCTTGAGGATGAGCACATGGATTCAAGTAGAAAAGTCAGTAAACCAGGAGCTGAACACTCAGTTCAAAGGTGTATGAGCACAGGGCGGATTTGTCACAGGATAAAGGGCAAGGGGTTTAAGGCAGTCGTTCCCGAGACAGAGTAACTCTCTAGCAACATGAAAAGTAAAATTTGGTTTGGAACTCAGTCCCTCACACTGAGATCTATTAGGTAATAAAATCGTCTCTCAAGGGAAGTGACTGAAGCCTCACTGTTTTGAGACATTAAATGCTTGACCGGACAGAGCATCAGAAAGTATGTTGGAGGGAACAATTCTATACTTACAAAGAGAAGCCAGGATTTCCTAATTGATCTCTTCTACCACTCATACCCGTGATTTAGTGATAAACCTATGCCTGACCTTACCAAGAGCACAGGGGGAAGGCAATAGTCTCACTGTTATCTATCAGGACTAATCAGATTCCCAATCTTTTTTTTTTTTTTTTAAACTGTACAGCCTTGTGAGGAAAATGAGATTACAATTAAAAATCTTTTGGATAACCCCTAGTTAGCCATTTCTTTTACTTTGCTTCCTTGGTATAACTCTTTTTATCCTGTAAGAGGATGCCTTGATCATTTCTATCTGATTGGAAGCTTCAACCATGTAGTGTTTTAACAAACAGACTTTTAGTATGTGAATATGTATGTTTAATATCGTGGATGAGGTTTATGGGAAATTAGTAAGAAAGACGCACATGTTCCATTTTGAAACTTAATAATTGATTAGAGAGATACGTTTTCTTAAGTGCAATAACCCTCAGACTTCAGAGTAGTAACATAAAATTTACATGCATCTGTCTCACTTTAGGGCCAATACTGGTCCTGTATTTAACTTACCAAGTTTTCCTTAGAGAATAAAAATGATCACACATCATTTTCTTTCCCCCACCAGTTTTTGATAAAAGTTATATCATGTATTCCTTCTGGGCCTTAGAGGACAACATCGAGAGGAGAAATTCAGGGTCCTGCAATTATGATCGATTGGATGGTGAGTCATTTATAGTTTTGAAGGCAGCCCATTTGAATATATTTACTGAAAGCAAATGACATTGTGAATTTTAATGCAATGTAGAGGAGCCCAGTGCTTTGGATGAACACCTGTTATTGTTAAAAATTCAATGAGAGAAAGGAAATAAATGAGTAGCCAAGACCAATGTGACCTTTACTAGTATTCAAAAGGAAAAGGGTGCACAGTCTGACTATAAAAATGGTTGTGAAACTGGCATGTAGCAAATGCTTATGTCTGCCAACTAAGAAACAAGATAGAGCTCTACATTGCTGTGATTTTGCACCAGGCTAACTATTTTGGTGTCAGATATGGACATTAGAATAAATCCCAGGGGATTTCTTAAGGTCTTCCCTGAAGATTAGCTGCCAGCCTCTGCAGACAGTTAGGCATCATCCCACCAGCACTGGTGGGACATGAGCTGGCTTTAGAGCAGGGGTTATTTCAGTATGTTGGACCTATTTCATGACAGTAGCAAGGGCAGAGTAGCAGGATGATTGCCTAGCCCTGACTGCCTGGATATAGCCAGAAAACCCCAAAGTCACTACAGAAAGCTAGATGCACGCACCTACAGGACTATAACAGCGAACTCAAATCACTTATGCAGAGAAGTACCCTCACTGCAAAAATATCCTCAGGGAAGGTTTTGTAGTTGCATCATGGTTTTTGATTGTCTTTACGTTTCAATCCATGTTGGCCACTAGATAAAGAAAATTTCTAGGGAAAAACACAAAATTAGTTTCATCTCTCCATATGATATAACTAGTGTTACTAACATAGGTACATGGGGACTGGGATGAGATTGTTGATGTTAGGTGTTAAACTCCTAGCTGCAACTTTCTGGAATGATTCTTTCTAACTTTCTTTTGGAGGCAAGTTTGGAGTATAAATGGATAGCTGGGCTTTTCTGATGCGGCTGTCCTTACACTGCTGCCCCCCCTGTAGAGAAAGAGTCATTCAGAAGGGCACAGCTCCACCCCAGATGATCGTGTCAGAAAACTTGGGCGCACTGAGCTTAACATTGCTGTATTGCATTTCGTGGCTGATGAATGATCAGCACTGGAGTAAGATAAATCACCTGCTTTGTCAACTTCTTGCAGGATCCTGGGGTTTCTAGTGTTTATGTGTCTCCTATTCCAAAGCATTCCCGTGCTCAGTCAAGCAGTGACAAAATGATGACTACAACTTTGGCAGTAGAGAACCAGATAATACTGAGGTAGATAGTCTTTGACTTTGTGTTTAGGTTCAAATAACCTTTGGAGGCTGTGCTATACTTTGGTATGAAGGACTACCAGGTTTTAATTATTTCTAGAGGGGTTCCTAGGTGCTTAGGGGACATTATTCTACCCCACAGGGTAAAACTGCACTTGCTAAACCAGGAAGGGTTTCACGGAGATCAGTAGTTTATTTTCAGCAAGCTGCTACATGTGCTTTTCATACTCAGTTCCAGTTGTTCAGCTGCTGTCATCAACACACACAATTATGCAATCACCATCAAAATGTTTTCCTTGCTGACTCTGGCCTTGACTGCACTGCATAATACACCACCACTCAGAGGTCCCAACCATGCTAGTACTGCCGCCAAAAGCATTTGTGCTGTATCAGTTCAGTGATAATTAATCCCATAGAAAGGCCAGGCTAATTAGCAGGCTGCTCAGCCCAGGCCACCACACGACTCTGCTTACAGGCCTCAGCTGCTGCCTTTGCAACTCTTCGCCAAAAGGGTTGTCAGGCTCTGGAATGGGCTGCCCAGGGAGGTGGTAGAGTCCTCATCCCTGGAGGTATTTGAAAGAAGGATAGATGAGGTGCTTAGGGACAGGGTTTAGTGGTGGGATGGCAGGGTTAGGTTAAAGGTTGGACTTGATGATCTTAAAGGTCTTTTCCAACCAAAGTGATTCTATGATTCTATAAGGGATTGTTTAGTCTGGAGAAGAGGAGGCTGAAGGGAGACCTTATCACCCTCTACAACTACCTGAAAGGAGGCTGTAGTGAGGTGGGGGTCGGTGTCTTCTCCCTGGTAACAGATGATAGGACGAGGGGGAATGGTTTGAAGCTGTGCCAGGGCAGGTTTAGGCTAGGCATTAGGAAAAACTTCTTCGCCAAAAGGGTTGTCAGGCTCTGGAATGGGCTGCCCAGGGAGGTGGTAGAGTCCTCATCCCTGGAGGTATTTGAAAGAAGGATAGATGAGGTGCTTAGGGACAGGGTTTAGTGGTGGGATGGCAGGGTTAGGTTAAAGGTTGGACTTGATGATCTTAAAGGTCTTTTCCAACCAAAGTGATTCTATGATTCTATAAAGTGATTCTCTGATGGCAGGAGCCGTGCAGACAAGATGTACCCCATGGTGGAAACTAACTCAAGCTTCTTCAATGCAGGTGAGCCCTGAACATTTACACCTTGGATGGTTTGCTCTGTTTCACACCACTCTTCCCATTGGTTAAATATTAGCACAAAACAGTTTTTCTAGAAAGATGAACTTTGCTTTTGAATCTGTGAGCAAAAACACAAACTTATTTTACCAAATGGCCATCAGAAGGCAAATCCCCGAGGACTAACACTGACCAGGGTGGGAGGCACAACATGAAGAAGAAGCAGGGCCAAAGCACCCATTAGCAGCTCCAGGTATCCAGCCTGGGGCAGGACATGCCACCTCTCGGACTCCTGCTTCCTTTGAAGATATTTTATCAGGGCTAGATCCAACTATGGGCTTCCATCTGAGTTATCCTCTTGGACCCAGCACACATGAAGCCAGACTTATGGGAGACTCAACTCATTTTGGCATCTGGACACCAGACATGAAACCCCTTAGTGTCTAAAACAACACTAAGGTGATGGTGATTGAGCAACTGAATCCCATCACAGATGTTCATACGGTTACCAGCACAGTGGGCCAGTTTAATGGGGGTTTTTTTGGTCTGTGTTAAAAAGGGCAGTAATTGGTTACAGGTAGAAAATCCCAAACAAAAAGGAGTTTTTCTGTAAAAACAGAAATGCTGACAGCATTTGAAAGTTGGAATTCAGTGAATCAGCAGTCATTGATTCTCTGTGCACAATGGGATTCATCTCCCCCATTTTAGCTGTCTACAATTTATAGTCTCGCTTAAGCTTTTTTCTAGGTTTCCTAAACAGAGAGAGAGACAGGGAGAGAGAGAAGCACCTCCAGGAAATGATTCATCTTCTCCTAAGATAGATGTCTGTAATATGTGGGATGAATCACAGTTGAAAGGGGATTATCTTTCTTCTTTGGCATAAGGGGGAACTGGATGACCTGCCGAAACCTGCTGAAGTACACAGTCCCACCATCAGGGACTTCAGCTGTGTTTTCTAGCTAAAGCCTGAAAAAATATGGGAGTGCAACAACTGGCTAAAGGACCAATTGTGGCTTAATTCTCCTTTCCAAGAAAATAACTCTCAAGCAGACTTGGGTTTCAGTGGGAGGAGATATATGCCAACAAGGGCTGCTTTTGAAAAATATCCTTCATAAAGGCCTGAATTTAGGGAAGAAAACCCTCAATGAAGCCTGGGGGGGCTGCTGAGAGTTCAGTGCATTAAAAAAAAATAAAATAAAATAATTTATCTAGACAAATAAATACACATGTAAAAGTGCAACTTTGGCCACCTTTATTCAGAGACATCAGCCGGTGCTATGAGGTCTGAAGAGAAAATTGACATGAGCATGTTTGTTCACTCCAGGGGTAATGGGAGGGAGAGAAAGACGCCCACTTCTGGAGCAGCAATAGATGCCAAACTGGAAAGCATCCAGCTCAGTGGCATGCAAGAAATATAATACATTATTTCAATGCAAGCATTTGGGTTTATTTGGGGAATCAATTAACAATAAGTGCATACATCCATTTACAAAATGGTAGTGTACCAGACACATACACACAGAAGTTGTAATTGAAAACTGAAATAACACCAGGAGGAATAATCATTAAAGCAAAACAAAAAACATCTCCAAAAAGCCAAGAATAATATTTAATAAAATAAAATAATTCATCCATCTGCAGTTATATCCTTAGGGGGAGGCCACAGACTAACAAGCAAACAAATCTAGATAGACATGAAAATAATGTTGTGAAGGCAATGGAAGGAACAAGGGAGAGATTTCTTTGCAGATTAGCTGCTTATGAACCAAAAGTATTTCAATTTGATCACTTGTTTGTAGATGTGTTTATCAGAGGATGGGGAATTCCATCATATGTTCCTACCATCCTAAAGAATAATTATTCTTCTCCTCTTCAGACATTTTACTATCATTATTTATTGACACAGCCACAGAATTCAGGAGCTCTCATCAAAGTTACCAGCTGAGGTCTCAAGAGTCTACTTTCTTTCCTTAAACCATAGGAAGTCCAAAGGTTAATCAAATGCGGTTCCCTTCATCTTTGCTGTGAATGTGTACCATCTGAGGCACCTAAAAGTCCAGGTACCAAAGAGCCACTTAACAGCACCTAATGGGCACCTAGCGCCCCCAGGAAGGTCGATGCCCTATGAACCTTGAGATGTGTTGACTGACTCAGTTCACTTGGTATTACCTTTTATGCTGGGATTTATAGTCTTTAATTATAGATTTTCAAATTTTAAAAAATGGGAGGGAAAACCAATTCTGTCTTCTATAAATCTGGACATATGCTACATAGCCAAAGAGGCCTCAGTAGGGGAAGTCTCAGGGGGCCCTGTAATTAAGGCAGTCTTCACAGGAGATGTTAATTGATCACCAACAACTGCACTTCCATTAGCTGCTTGCAGGTAGGCTAGCCTGCAAAACAGCTAGTCCACCACAGCTTTCTGTTTTTGTTTGGAACTTTTTCCTTTTCCCTCATCCCAAGAAATCAAACTTCTGTTCTCACTGAAATGCATATAACCGGTAGGAGATATGAATTTATTCCACACCATATGAGTCAGAAATGGAGATTTGTTAAGATATAGGATGACTGAAGCTGGATCTGATCAGCAATGCTTTTAATCCAGTATCCTTCTTCCAAGAGTTCCTCAGAGGAAGACACAAGAATCCCCTTTGAGAAACTATGGACTAATTTTGCCGTATAAGCCTGTCAGCAGTTAATGATTGTATACCCTAAAGCATAAGAGTTTACATTACATTGTATTTCCATTACACATCTATCCTCTGCAAGATAACTCAGAGTATTCCCAACTATATCTTCTTCCTGCTAAATTGCATGCTCAGTAATACTTCATAGCAGTGAGTTCCAGAGATCAATTAAGCATTGTAGGAGGAAAAAAATGTCTTTGTTTACAACAATGAAAAACGGTTTTTGTTCTGCTTCCTCCCTATTGCCCACTATCTGACTCACTGTGTCCTTATCAGGCCTTTGCCATGGTCTCTAGTCTAACTCTTCAACTGCATGGCTGCACTTAAATTCACCAGGGTGCCTCACCATCTTCTCCCAGGAACTTTGCCATCTTCAAACCCTGCCTCTTTCCTTTCCCACAGTCCACTGATTTCTTATAAGACACATTAAATTAATTCATCTTTTGCAAAAACCCCTCTTGAATCTTGTCCCATAAGAAACCAACCACTTGGTCTTTGGTGGCTTATATAGGTCCCGGTCACAGCTGAGGGGTGAGTGAGTGATGCCCTAAGGAGGACTCTCTGTCTGCTCTCTATCACATCACCCTTTGGGCAATGTGCAAAGGGATGTAGTGGAGTGGAGAAGTTTATTTTTCCTTTACAAATAAGCACGCAGAGTTTCAAATTGTTTCACCTGTTTTAACCAACTTATTTGGCCACTAACCAGTTCTTGAAAGCAGAGATTTCCCCTTCTGTAATAGAATACATCAGGTATTACATAGCCCTGTCTTGCTTCCCACCTACCATTAATCACTGTTGACTGGTGGTTTAATTCCAAGTGTTTATCTTTTAAATTCCTCATTCTCTCCCTCTCTCAGATCTTTCTGTGATTTTCGTGTCTCTCCAGTCATGTATCACTCCATCCTGGCAAGCAGCTGCAGTCCTGTTGGTTCTGATTGCTCAGTGTTCAAGTTTCTCTCCCATTTGTGGAAGAATAAATAGGGAGGGCAAAAAAAGGAGGGGACAAACCAAGTTATAAGATGTGGCACTGACCCCTGGCCCAGGTTGGGTCCAGTTAATCCCCATGCAGTCAGAGCAATGGATTGGAAGCTTCTTAAGCAATTCCTTGGCAAAGCCTACAGGGAGTGGCAAAAGCTTGAGGTCTGGGGCATCTCTTGATCAAGTCTCCATAAGCATGGCAGGGGAAGCAGCAGTACAGAGGGAAAAGTGCTAAGGACAGATGCAGCTAACATGGTTTCTCGTAAGACAGCTTGAGAGAAAAGAGTTAAAACATGGAACTAGTTTGAATAATGTTGAGAAAAGCAACGGACAATGTGAAGGGTGGTTCTCAGCCTGAGGGCTGTTCTTAAAGAGGCCTTGGACTGCATCTGGAAAGCCCCACAGCCTAGCCTTCCCTTCCCTTCCCTTCCCTTCCCTTCCCAGGTATCTATTTTAGGCAGACATGGATAGTATGTTTAAAGTGCTTTTTTCATTACTAACAGTAAAGAGAGCTTATGATGAGTAACTCCTCCATATAAATTCACATTTAGTCAGGTGACTGCCACAATAGGTGGACAACCTGCATTTTGTACTACTGAGCCTTGCCAAATTTCTATGACTCACAATTTTCCATTGCATTGACAGTGTCCTCTATCTTCAAGTCACCAGCAGATTTCACTGGTGTGCTCTTGCTTTGTGTACATATTAAATCAGTTCAGTGAGATGAGGAATCCCACCGGTAACTTCCCCCCATGCAATCAACCTCTCACTGAGACCCGATGCAATTTCCCCATGCAGGCAGTTTATCTATCATCTGTTGGTTCCTGCATCTCCTCTTTAATAAATAAATTGTCGTGTGGCAACGTGCAAAATCCTTGACTGCAGCTGAGGTTTTTATTTTTTAAGGACTTTATTCTAAGACAAGAGGATAACTACTATCTGTTCCTCTAGGTAGCTACAGCACAGCAGTATTCATTGTCTGCAGAGCTGTTTCATATAAACGAGCAATTGATTATGTGTGTTTAACAGATGTCTTGTGATATCAATCCAATCCATGCATGTGTTTTATCTACTTTTCTTTTTCCTCCTGTTGCATGATTCTTGGCTCTGTTTCACTATACTGTAAGCATGCTCAGATCACAGCAAACAAAAATGGTATCAGCAGGAGTGACAGTTGCACCTTGAGACCATCAGGACTGAAGCACATACCACTGAGGCCACCTGGTGTACGGAGCAGAGCTGCAGTCCACTCTGCCTGCTCCTCCAGCATAGCATATCATAGATAATTAAACAAAAAATAAAATTAAAAAAAAAAAAACCTCACTGTGTTTAGTAAGAGCCTGGTTTGACTCCTCAAAGGCAGAGCTCAGGCTAGCTGTCCTTGCTCTGCAGAAGAATGTGTGCGATCGCACTGAGAAACCTGAAGAACAAAGGGGTTTACTGGTGTGGGAAGGAGTAGCTCTATGAAGCAGGCAGGGCACCGCAGTAGAAAAGGCTCATTTTGCAAAATGCGTTGGTTCTGCAGCACTACCAGCACCAGCTGGCCTAGAGACGGAGAAGGGCAAGAGTCAGCTGGGATGGGGTCAGCCTCGCACTTCCTCTTGTGTCCCACATGTCCTCATTTGAGACATGGAGAAAGCATCCCTTCTGTGTAGGGTCCTCACATGATGTCCACGTTCCAACGCTGGTGGAAAGTGGACATCATGAAAGGAAGCATGCATTATGCATTTTTTTTTCTCTTTTTTTTGACCCATCTTGAAAAGTATTTTCTCTGGCCGCTTGGGTGTGAGAACAGCCTCAGTAAAGAGAGAACAAATTGTACCATGAAATTGGGATTTGGAATTATCACATGTAACTTGAGCTTGAAAGGATTTCTTTGCCCCTGGCTTATACAAATCTTACAGACATTTGTAACCAAATTTCAGGGGCGAGAACCATATGACTTTTCAGATAGATGTGGCTTACAGATCTCTCAGTGCCTCTCATGCCTATGTACACGTGAAACTCCACGTGATATAGTGAACTCCATGTCCATAGTGATAGCAGCACATCAATGTGTTACTATTATGTGGCTGACACACAAAGGTTTGTGTGAACATCACAGCCGTGGGATGTGGTTGAGTCCCCATCCCTGGGGGGATTTAAAAGCCGGGCAGAGGAGGTACTTAGGGCCAGGGTATAGTGGTGGGATGGCAGGTAACGGTGGGATTAGGGTAACGGTTGGACTTGATGATCTTAAAGGGCTTTTCCAACCCAAACAATTCTATGATTCTATGACAGGCACAACCCTGCATGGGCCAGGTGATCGTTGGGTAAGAAGTTGAATTATGGCATTGTTTTGCCAGCTGGAGCTCATCTGGGCCCATCCTTGGGGCCAACAGTTTACTCCCCACGTGTAGGAGGTTCAGCACTCAGATCCCCCACTTTGAGTGGGTGATAGAGTCCTCTATGAACCCAACTGCATTGTTCTCCGGGCTGCCTTGGTGGTTGCTCACTCTTTTGTCTGGCTTTAAGACTCTAGTGCTGCTCTGCAAATGCATGGAATGTCACAGGGCTGGTCGAGGGAGAGGAAATGGGCATCAAATACATGAGATTCTCCCTGACTGAACAAAAATTAGCATGATCAAGTTACAGATTATTTGCAATATAGCCAGAGCCCTTAGAGACGTAAGCCAGCATGCAAACTTCATGGAAAAACCATGCAGTCTCCATGTATCTGAAGATTATTTGCTAAATCAGAGTGCTGTATTTGTCACCCATGTGCTGCAGTCTGGCTGGCACAAAAAATCCTGTCCATACATCTTCCATATGTTAGGAGGCAATCTGAGTGTCTGCAAGTTAGTCATAGAGATAAGAGAGAGATGCAGCGTCATCTCCAACCAGGGCACAAGTGCTCCCTGCAGTACATTCCACAGCAAAGACAGACTATTTTTTTCCTATTTTTTTTATTTCTGTTCAGCGGTTCAAAAGAAACCCAAGAAAAATCTTGGGCAGGTCTTCTAGAAAACTTGTTCAGGGCTTCCAGCTAGGCAAAAAAAGCATAACAACAAATTTCATTTGGGGTCAGCTTGAAGGAATTTGTTCACTCCAAGAAAAAACATCTTCTTATGATCTGAGAGTAATTAGGGATTTTTTTATTTAAACTTTTTTTTTCCATTTCACTGTAGTCGATTTTTAAATTAAAAAAATGTTTTGAAACAAAAATCAAAATATTTCTTAAAAAAATACTGACACGAATTGCTTTGGCATTTCCTGAACTGAAACATTTCATGTGGAAAAGCATTTCAGTGTGAAATGCTTTCAAAAATTGTGTCTTTTTTGGATAAAAACAAATGGCTGAAATGGACCCAGATTCATAAAGAGTTTGGGTGTCCCACAGAAATCCCTCTCCTTACTTCCGCATAATGTTAATCTGGGGATACTAGAAAGTCTCCCATTTATACTGTAACTAACTGATGCACAGAAAATCTTGTTGTTAAGAACTGGATTTCACCTGGCTTGATTTTCTCATTCCATTAGAATATCTTTACCAATTTCCCACCAGAGACTCTCTGCTGACACAGACAATTCCAAGCATGCCAAGTGCCTACTAGCACAATAGACACATAAACAGCTTTTTAGGGGCCAAACCCTCAGCAAGTGGACAACACGTCAACAGCTTTTGCTCGTTTATGATCAGACACTAGAAAAAAATTGAAGCAAAGAGAGTACCTTGTGCAGTGCCCCATCTGTATAAATTTATTTATACTGTTATACCAGACTCAGAGTACCATTAGACCCTGAGCCTCATTGGGGGCTAGGTCTGATCTAGGGATAATTCTGGGTCCAGATGGGCTGTTATGGCAACTGCGCAGTGACAGCCAAGGTAGGTGTGTTTTGTGGGTAGAGTTGGGGTTTTTGTGTTTGTCATAGTGTGCAGCTATTTACTGCAGAAAAGTAATAACTGATCCACCAAGATAAATGAACCGCAATATCCTAGTCATTATTAAAGGGACTTATACCGTAGAAGCCATCATGCATGAAGAAGCAGAATTCAAAATTACAGAATTTAGATAGAGAAGAAACCAGTTAAACCATCCAAGCAACTTCCTTGCTCTTGTGAGAGTTATCTCCAGAATATTTGCCGATGTTCTGTTTTGCCTGGCTTGAAATCTTTCTTTTCAGGGATTTCAAATTATTCCATACCCATAGGTGTCTTTCTCAGAAAATTTTTCTGTAAGGTCTGCCCAAATTTCACATCTTCACTGTCTTAATTGAATCCCCTTGCTGCTAGCTTTACCCTGGGTATCACACCAAATAATTGCTCTTCTCCTTCTATGTTAACAATCTCTTGAAGTTTGACTTTTCGTAACTCCCCTTAATTGCCTCTTCCCCTGTATGCACATAGATATGATTCTTTTCATTCTGACTACAAACCCATGCCTCCAGCCTTCTGATCAGAGGAAAGCAACTAAAATGAAGCAAT
This sequence comes from Egretta garzetta, assembly GCF_000687185.1. Taxonomy (NCBI): domain Eukaryota; kingdom Metazoa; phylum Chordata; class Aves; order Pelecaniformes; family Ardeidae; genus Egretta; species Egretta garzetta. Next base: position 2,763,915 of record NW_009270001.1, on the reverse strand, counting down.
TCTGCTCCTCAACAACTTGCTGGCAATACAGAGCTATTAATCAAATGCAGTATTCTAGCTGCGGTTGAATCATATATAAATGGAGACTGTGCAGGTCAGAGCTGCAGTGATTTATTTAGGCATACTCACCTATCTTTACGCTTCTAGAAATTAGATGTCTAATCAACACTAGGCATCTGGCCTTCTTTTAAAAACACATGAGAGGGAGATAACGAAGCTCTGTGTGTCCTGCTGGCAGCTTTGAACCATCCTCTAAGGGAAGAACGCTTCTCTCTCCACGCAGGAAATTTGGACAAGTCCCTTGGGTACAAGGCAAAGATGCTGACATTTAGGGGTGCATAGGTAGGTGCCCGTGTGTGAGCTGGATGTCTACACTCCCTGTCAACAGAGGCTTTCTTACTTGAGTCAATGAAGCCTAGAGAGGATTTAGGTGACAAAGCTTGTTTACTCTTGGACTAGTGGAGCTGGTCTCTGTCATCCCTTCAGTACATTGCCTGGGTGGCTGCTGACTGAAATAAGAGCCGAAACATACATGGGTGGATTCTTCAATTTAGGTGTTCTACTATGCAAGCTGAATCCCACTGCAGGTGCCTAATTTTCAGACAGATGATACTGGGAAAGATGTATCCTCTCCTAGCTGCTTTTTCAAATTCAGAGCCGAGGAAGGTTCTCCCTCTACCTGCTGAGAAGTGCTTTGTTCCAAATGCCAAACAGACCATATTTCCAATCTCATTCCTAGTTTTACAGGTCAAGTTGTTCTCTTGGTAATGTTGTCAAATGTTGTCCCATGTTGTCAAACAAAAAACTTGGATTCATTCAGGTTTAACTTGGGGATCCTTGTATCTCAAAGAATTTCAATTTGCATTTATCAGGACGTAAGAACTAAATCTAGCAATTATTTTGTAGAATAAACTTCATTTGAGTTCATTAAGGATTGACTTGTATTGATACTTCCCTAACCTTTTGAAACTATTTCTCTTGGGGTGACCACAGCTGGAATGTAAAAAATCCAATCCTTTAATTAAGGGGAGTATTCAGAGGGAAAAAGGGATAGCTCTTTCTGGTTCCTTGTAGCTGCATAAGCCATGGTCTCAGAGTCCAAACCTTTTAATGATGGCTGATGGTTTCCTTTCTTGTCTGCTCAACCTGAAACTCTTAAATGGTGCCTGATTTTCAGAAGATATTCGCATCCTTTCTGATGTGAATATCCTTGCTCTGATGAAAGGTGCAATAGAAGTCTCCCTGTATCAGTTTTACTTCATATATTTTGTGGAATTACTCAAACTTCAGCCCAATATATGACCCCTAAAGAACCAATCTTTTTCTCCCTGTTCTGCAGCAGAGAGAGGTGATCTTCTCAACACGCAAAGTCATGCTTGAATTGCAGAGCCTTGATGAGCAGAGAGCCTTCTCTGGGGAGTGAGGCAATGAAAATCTGGGGTCCCCTTACTGAAAAAAATAATTTTAAAACTGAGATTTATTATAAACATCATCGTCATGATCATCATCATCATCTGTTGCTATAAACAGTTTCTTAACCTAGTCCAGGTATTGCCATTATTGGCAATAACGGAATGAGAGGGAGTTTGGCAGCTTTTCTCCTGAGAAACAAGAATCCATTTTTATTCACATAAAATCCCAGAATCTTTCAGAGCTGTATTAGGTGTTATCCCAAGGCATAGGCAGGAGAGGTTTTTCTTAATTAGCTCATTGCCCATCTATTGATTTGGGGCTCTTAAGTTTCAGCCTGGCTTCCCCTCATCACAGATCCAGGTCTGTGCTGGCTGAGCAGGACCAGTGACACAGCAGAGCTCCAGTGAAAGGAACCCACCCAAAGCAAGAGTCAGCAGATGTACATTCATCAGATGAATATAGGATAATATATAGAAATTGTCTGACCACCTAACTTTTACCCAATAACTACATGCATCTGTTCCAGCAGTATTTAAAAACAAAAACTCCACAGAAGGCCAGAAGGACACCAGTGCCTGAGCAATGCTGTTGCGCAAGAACACCACTGTGGTCTGATCCCTCTCCTGACTGTTTAGTTAAAGCCAAGACTTTGGCAGCTCAGTCTCTTTTCCTTTGTCTGGGAAAGAAACAGAGAGACTCATAGGATCTGTCAAGGTGCATTTATCTCATTAAAACTAATTCTGTCTCCCATGTGGGGAAGCGTGGAGCTCAGTGGTTTTGTTTCATGGGGGTGGTGAGTGATTTTTTTTAGTTGAGTTGGATTGAGCTGAGTTGAGTTGAGTTGAAAGTGTATTGTTTTGTTTTCCTCCTTGCCTGGTACTGAATCCCAACCATTTATCTTGGAGCATCTAGCTATGATGCCTCAGTCTGAAATCCAGAACTTTCTGCTGCATGGAAGTTGCTAACTTTCAGACACAACTCAGCAACAGTCGGCAAACAGACCATCAGGGCAGTGCCCAAGGTCCCTGAACCCACCTCCTTGTAGTGTCTCAAAATGTGTGTCTTAAAACCAACACATTGCTGCAAGGAAAACCCATAACAAAGGGAAACATGGTGGATTTGGTGGACTTTGGGCAAAGGCGACAAAACATCCTGGTCTTGACTGGGACTCCAAAGTTTCTCTTATCTCCAGCTTGCTAAAAGATGCCCAAAATTCATATACACCTTCGAAATAATTAGCTTGGGGTTTTGACTGTGTTAATTGTGTCAGCCTCCAGAGTAATAATACCTCTGTGGTGCTTGGTTCTTAGCCTGTGCATCCCCCAGGAGTACATTCTCACAGCTCTTTCTAATGTTGCAGCTGACAATATCACTCTCATTACCAGTAAAAAGTAATAGATACAGAGCCTGGGCTTAGAGAGTAGTGTTATGTTCATTAGTTTGACTTCCTTTGTAATAACAGCACTGTAACCTCCATTTGAGTTACAACATATCCATCTAAATCTAAGTATTTTTAGGAAAGGAGGAGCCACTGTAGCCTCATATAAGGTGTTCTTGTCTTCATGGTTACAAATTTGACCATTTTTTGTTCCTAAAATAAATTTGTCTAATTTCAGCTCCTGATCAGGTGACCCTTTAAAGAGTGAAGGAGCTGGCTATTAAACTAGCAGGTGACTCCTTCAGTACAGGCATCTCTTAATGTTTTCCTAGGTAAATGGCTGGATATTCTTAAACCCACTACAGTACAAATAATAAATAATAACCCAAGTATTATAATTCTGATTTGCTACTGCTTTGATTTGCCTGAGACTCTATAAGTTCATGCACATTCCAAAGAGAAAATCAAAATAGGAGATGAGTCCATATTAAGCAGAAACCTAAATAACCTAAATTCTCAGAGCACTTTTCATTAGCATTTAAAGCAGTACATGGAAATGAGGCCATTTATTTGCATCTTCCATTTCATTTATCAGGTCTATCCTTTAGGCATTGCAAGTTCTGATTCCTTAAATTAATGCCAATACAGGCAATTTTGTTTAATGTTAAAGAAGGACCAAAACTGATGTTCTGTTTGATCCATAGACATTAAATAGGCATGCATAAAGAACACAGGGTTTTATAGAAGTGATAGACATGCATCATACCTGGACACATTTGACTCCCAAACCACACACCACATTATAAATGCATTGGCAGCCTTCAATAAAAACTCTGTATCCATAGCAAAACCTCATAACTGTCCTACCACCACACCCCAACTGAGATTCAAGTCCACTGAGGCAGGCCTGCTTAGGACACAGGAATGGATTTGGACTCATGCCTTTTCCTAAATGTCATTAGATGGGAATGTTCTTGGTTGGTGTTTCGTTTTGTTTATTTCATTTGGAGACAAATAGGTCAGAGAATTCAGTTTGGGAAAAACAAGCCATCCTGCAGTGTCAGTGAGCAAGTACTGGAGATTGATGCTGATGTTCTCCAAGTGCTGGAAATCATTTTGCAGAGTTTGTCACTTTTCTAATTGAAAAAGCTGTCTCTGCAACATTTAGCAACTAAAAATATCGAGTGTTGAAGCACAAGGAGGGGGAAAAAAAAAAATAAAAAGCCAAGCACTCATCAGCAGACATCTGCCACCCTGAGTTCCAGGCCTTACAGCAAGGACACTGAAAAATGGAGCACTGAGGCATCCCCATGAGAACATCTCCAGGAGCAATGTGTCCTGGAGTGGGGCACACATTTTTTCAACAAAGAAAAACAAGCAAAATCTTATAATCAGCAACTGACTGTAGGTGTGTGAATAAAGGTTAGCTTAACAGTGACATTAATTTTCTATCCAAGTTATAGGCAGCTAAATCCAAGACTACAGATCTTAAACATGCAATAAATTATAAAGACACATTCAGGCCCAAAATTGAATTTCGTCTATGTGTCTCCTCCCTCCTGCTCCACCTCTTGTTTCATGGCAAAATTGGGTAAAATTTGTGGGCAAACAGCTCTGGGAATCAGAGTGTCAATTCACTTCTGCAGAACAGGAAAAATCAGGCTCCAAATCTTCAAAAGTTATCCTGAAAACCATCTGAAGTCACAAAACGGAGTTAGTGATTATTTTTTCACTACAGCATTTGAGTTTGGTGGGTGGGGCGGGTGGAAGTCTCGCATTTACTTGGTCGGTCAGTTGGTTGGTTGGTTGGTGGGTTTGGGTTTTTTGGAGCTCGTGTGTGTGTGTGCGTAAGATGGATTTGCCGAATGAAAACTTCGGCAACGATATTTCTAACTGGGAAAAAGTCTACCTGAACTAGCATATGGATTTGAACACAAGTTTCCCAAGCTTCAGGGCTAAGGATCTGTTAGCTACTCTGAGCTCTTTTTTACACCCATTGCTGTTATGACAAGTTTGGAAATCTGTCCAAGTCATTCTGGTGTAGGGTTGCCAAAAAATTCTGAACCTTTATATTTCTTACCAAACAAAATTTTTACCTTCTGGTGAAGTTGGTAGTCAAGAAACAAGTGTCTCATTTCCCTCACTAAGAAAAGTTAATAACTTAGCAATGAAAATTATACTTAAAGTATCTTAAAAGTTCAGATGATGCCAAAAATATGGCAGCATATAAAAGTAACAATAATTGCGTTTGACTCTATCTGACCTGGTTGTCCATTGTACCTTGTAGAGAGAAAAAAAATACTTCCTGCACCCACAAATTTTTAATACCACCCTAATTTTACCTATGTAAAACCTGGGGATTAATCTAAACTACTTGAGCTCTTCTTGTAGTAGGTGTAGAGAAAGACTGTCCAGAGAACCACGCAGAGCCTGTGGGACAGTTGTCCAAGATGAATAACACAATCAACCAGAGGGCACTTCTCTGTTACCTTTTCTGTTAAAAGGAGTCAAGACACTTAGCAAACATTAAAACATCTACATTTTACATGACTAAACTGAGGGCACAGAAATCCTACTCTTTGGATCTCAAATTGCTCTTAGCAGTTTTTGTAAGCTGGCACTGTATTTCGATGGGTTTTGAAGTGAGAAATGTAACTGTGATGCTTCACCAGTATCAACACCAAAGCACAAAATGCTGACTACTAAGAAGACCTTGGCAGCATTTCTGTAAACAGACACTTGAATATATGGAGAAGCAAAAGAAATTGAAGTCTAAAAGGAACTGTGATTCATCTCCTGACATTAATGATCTAAGGCACAATGACCCCAAAATTTCCAGATAAATTTTTGATAGATAACAAACTCAGAGACCTCATACACAGAAGAAGGCATCATTCCTTAACTGTAGGTAGAAACTGGAGCTGAGCACATTGCATCCAATGGAAAAGTAGTGTAGGTGAAACACATTGATGTAATCATTCTGCCCAGCCAAAGTGAGTAGCCCTGCAATACCAGGCACACCTCAGAAAAAGCTAAGTTCTGTAGGAATTCAGGAAAATGTTTTATTCCCATAGAGCTTCACTGAACATTTGCCCCCATCCTTGCCACAGCTGCTGTGTTCAGGAACAACTTCTCTTTTGTTTCTGCTCTTGTCCAATGCAATTTCACCCAAAGACATTTCGATGTCACCTCACACACAAAAAACAATCCCTACAAAAAATTCTAAGAGGTTTTAGAGGCAGAAGAGCCTGCACAGTATCATTAATCAGAAGGTTATAAAAGCACTACAATATAAAAGCCCCTTTCCAGCTCTGCTAACCCTGGCCAGGCTCCTTAGCCCAATTCAAATGACACATCTTCTCATTACTGTAAATAATGATATTAAGTCTTCCTTTCCCCTCAAATATCTGAATCTTGATCAAGATATCCACATTTACCTGAAAAACACAAGAATGTCCAAGGCGCTCTCTGAACTGTCTCTGTTCTTCCCTTGTTGGTGCAAATGGGGCCCTTACTCCGCACTATGTCCCTCTGACCTGACCCATCATCTGTCCTATTCGCACGCACCCTGCCCCACAGCACAGACCTCGGCTCATGCTACAGTATGCTCCCCTCAACAGAGCAACTTCTGTAGCAAGAGTTGTTGTCTGGCCTCCAAAGCCGTGGATGACCATTGCATAGTCTTTATAGAGTAAGATAGCACCTGCCACATAAATGCTTTGCCTTTCTGCCACCAAAGCTGAGAACAAATGTAGAGAACAAATTCAGTCGAACTACACAATCATGAGCTCTGCATGTGTTTTAACCTCCTTAAAGAGATAATTTCCTACAGTAGGTGTCAGCTACTGCTCATTACCTGCTGATAAGAACTGGGAACAGATAAGGAAAAGGACACCATAATGAAAAAGGAGAATAAGAAACAAGTCAGCATGGAAATCTGCATGCCTGGGAGTTTAGCCACAAAAATAATATTTTCCCTTCATCCTCCCTGTCATTACTAATATTTTGTTTCCTTAACTTATTCCCTCTGCTACACTCACTAAAATTAGGCAATAGCAGAAAGTTTGATGCAAACTGAGCACCTCATTCCTCAGAAAACCACCTGACAGGTAGGATGTCAAGGGTAGGGTCTGCACATGGTGGGCTGGATCTGTGGTCCTGTTTGCCTGCGCCTGCTGCTGATCCCAGCACAAATTCCCAGCTGCAGAGAAGCCAGCGCTGCTCCTGGTCCAGGCCTTGCTCCAAGGCCTTGCCGGCAGCAGCGTGGCTTGGCTCCACACTCACTCCTGTGATCTAGAGCCAACACCATCGCTCGCCTGAGGATCCAGGCTGGAAAAGAGCGTAGGAGTTGTCACACTGGATCAATCCAATGGTCCATCGAGCCAGTCCTGGGTTTCTGAATACAGTTGTTAACAGGCATTTCAAAGGAACTGCAACGGGCTGCAATGCAGTTTTCTGCCCACAGGGGAGGTTTTCCAATCCCAGGTAGTTGTGGCCTGGCTCGTGCCCTGCAGTGTGGAAGCTTAACATCCTCTCTAAGAGAGAAAATGTCCCAGATCCTCACCCAGGCTGGCCAGGGCTGGACAATTGCTTTGAATCCAGGGAGTCCGTGTCCTAACTGAGAGTACCCCTTTCATCCCAGCTGCAAATGTTCCCACCGCACATGTAAATCTCAAACAACTTCTGTCTGCTGGGTGGAGCAAATAACATGTTGCTCATGCTGACACGTTACTGTCACTCTTGGCTTTGGTTTATTTTTCTGATTTCTGATGGCCATGAGCTATGCATTGGTGGTGAGCCCTGTTGTACGCTGCTGTAGGTCTTTCCAACCTACTGGCAACAATGATAGCCTGAATTTCACAGGTTAGTCGTGTGCTAGGTACAACAAATCCGTTACATGCATTTGAAAATGTGCTGTCTTCACATTGCATCACCTTCCCCCTCTTCCCCTGACTGTAAGAAAACAGCTAATCCTCAGCTCCTACAAGAAATCACGGTAACAGCAAAAGATCCCAAACTCAAACCTCATAGAAGGCTCAGGCCCCAGATGTAGCTCACTTTTGGGGATAAAAGTGAGGGAAAATGAGTATTTTCTCCTCTCTAGTGTATCTAAGCCACAGCAGAGATGCCATCACAGAAATTTTTGAATCACTTTTCAGTGTGGACATCAGATTCATCTCCTGAAGTTCAGCGATGGCATCCTAGCAAAGCAAGTGTCCCTGCTGTTTCTGGAAACCAGTGACACTGCCATTAAAATACATAATAGAAAATAGCATCAGGAAACCTGCAGACTTGGCAGCACTGCCAATGTTGTACAGAGCCCCAAAAGCTAACAATGGCCACGGTTTTGAAATACTGCTGATTCCTCCATTTCCCATTTCCCCCCGTCCCAGTGGTGCCATTTGGAAATACATTACAGCCGAAAGACTTTGGGATGTTTTAATTACATGTGACTAAAACTTGCTGTTGTTAGAATTAGTGCGCCTATGTTTACGATTTATAGGTCTCTGTTTCGACACTAGTGAGGTCATAAATAACATGAAATAGGCCCTTTAGTATTAGAAAATTCAGCGCTCCTCTCTAAGCCTTAACACACGCACACACACACACTCCGAAACCCTCATACAGTTTGTGGCGAGCATGGTATGAAATACAACATGACAGCATCGGGTGGGGGATAGGAGCGTGGTAATAAATAATTTATCTGCAGGGTATGAACGCTGAACCTTGGGGCAAGGACTTCCCGCTGTGTCACTGGGGTGGGAGGGCTCGCTGCACTGTGGGTTGATGTGGGGGCTTAATGGGTGATTATTTCTGTAGAGCGTGCTCTCCACTTGCACCCGTGTCTCAGAGATGCGTTTTACAGGGGCCTCCTATTTCAAACATCCTGATGTTGATGGTATATTGGACAAGGAAGCATGCATGTGGTATAGGGTCACGCAAGGTGATGGGAAACTGGCTCCGGGGCTCTCTTCCTGACTTGCATCTCTCTGGCAAAGGAGCTTGGCAGAAAAAAAAAAAGAAACTGAAGGCTTATTTTTCAAATCACTGAAGTCTGGGGACGATTTCACACAATGGGTAGTCTTCAGGGCTGGAGTAGCCACGCCACCCCCAAACTCAACTAATCTATAGGGGCAGGATGGGAAAAAAACCCTTACCTAGCTCAGGATAGAGATGTGCGAGCTGTGTCTCAGGCATGATTTTATCTCTGCAGACAGGTCGTCTGGGATTGCTGTCAGGAAAATGCTTTCAGGTCTTTCCATTACAGGCACCAGAGAAGGGCAAAAATTTTGACATGAGAAGGGTAACACTGAGAAAGTACATCTTCAGAAATAATTATGTGAATTTTGCCTTTTTTATGCTTTTAGGGGAAATGATAAACAGTTTATATTCTGATGCTTGGTATTCTCTCATTTGTTACCTCAGTAATTTCTGCATGTGGAAGTCTTTATGTGGTTCCTGAGAAACCCATTTTAACAACTTAGTGTCTGGAGTTCAAACTTTAAATGGACATTTTTATCTTGACACACAGCTTTTCCCAAGCTATTGTTTCTGCTCACCAGTGAGCGTGAGTTTGAGAATAAGGTGTGAGAACCGAGTAATGAATCCAGCATTTTATTTTGCTGTTTGTAATATTTTCTATTATTTTCTGGAATAGTTGGTACATTTGCTCATTATAAAAAAAAAAAGGATCCTATTAAAACAACAATGAAATAAAGACAAAAAGATACTCATGAACATTCCACTTGCAAGAGGGAATAATAATTTAGCTAGTAGGGCTGACGAGGTGACTGCAAATGAACTGGTTTTGACACAAATTAGTCTCAGAACAGCCAAAAATTTGAGGCACAGGGCTAATTCAGACAGGGATGTCCAAGGAGACGCAGTCTCTTGTTGTACTGCTTTTGTAGAAAATATGGACTTTTCAAGAAAATGGAAAACCCAAAAATGTTGCAGCCAAAAAAAAGCAAGATATAGCAGAGAGTTTTGGTTTTGTCGTGTTGCCATTCTCTTAGAAGGGCCAGGGTATCTGGTTCACGTATGTCTTCCACAATCCTTTTTGCTCCCTTCATGGTGAAAACTGTGTCAGGGAAGTCTCTGGCCAAGCAGCAGTGTGAAATAATAGATGATAGGGGGAAATAAGAGTATAAGGAAACAGAAAAAACAACATGAAAACATGTTCTAGTCTCAATGTTTCTGGGGTTCTGAATACAGTTTGGAAGGAAAAGACCATTTTTTTCTGCAGAAAGCACGCATCATAATGTCAATAATCACTGAAAACAAAAAAAAAGTTTAAAAATATGCTCAGTAGCCCTTAAGTACATGTTTGAAACCTATTTGCAACACACAGTACATAACACTATATATCCATTAGCATCAGCTTGTAGTAAATCCTGCCACATAATGAACATTAGTTCATTGAATGGCTTGGGTGGGAAGGGACCTTTGAAGGCCATCAAGTCCAAATCCCCCTGCAGTGAGCAGGGACATCTTCAACTCCATCAGGTTGCTCAGAGCCCCATCCAAGCTGACCTGGAATGTTCCCAGGGATGGGGCATCCATCACCTCTCTGGGCAACCTCTCCCAGTGCCTCACCATCCTCATGGTAAACAATTTCTTCCTTCTATCCAGTCTGAATCTCCCCTCTTTTAGTTTCAAACCATCACCCCTTGTCCTATCACTACAGGCCCTGCTAAAAAGTCCATCCCCATCCTTCTTCTAAACCCCCTTTAAGCACAGAAAGGCCGCAGTCAGGTCTGCCCACAGCCTTCTCCTCTCCAGGCTGAACAACCCCAATTCTCCCAGCCTGGCCTCCCAGCAGAGCTGTTCCAGCCCTCTGACCATGGCTGTGGCCTCCTCTGGCCCTGCTCCAACAGGTCCAGGTCTGTCCTATGCTGAGGACCCCCAAGCTGGATGCAGGTCTGCAGGGGGGGTCTCACCAGAGCAGAGTAAAGGGATAGAATCACCTCCCTCACCCTGCTGGCCACGCTTCTCTTGATTCAGCCCAGGGTAGGGTTGGCCTTCTGGGCTGCCAGCGCACACTGCTGGCTCATGACAGGCTTTTCATCCACTAGTACCTCCAAGTCCCTCTCAGCAGAGCTGTTCTCAATCCTTTCTTCCCCCAGCCTGTATGGATACTGGGGGCTGCCCCGACTCAGGTGCAGGACCTTGCACTTGGCCTTGTTGAACCTCATGAGGTTCACACGGGCCCACCTCTTCAGCTTTTCCAGGTACCTCGGGATGGCATCCCATCCCTCAGGCATGTCAACCGCACCACCCAGCTTGGTGTTACCTGCACATTTTACTGACCCTTGAAAACTTTAGACTATGTCCCATAGCTTTTTCCTTGGCCCTAGTTAGTTTCTTTTTGACAATCCTGTGTGCAATACCCCTATTAGCATGATTACAAACTCTGTCTAGAAGGGACCTTTGAGACTATCTATCTATCTGAGTAATTTTGCCATCTACAATCCAGCCCTACTTGTAGCTCAAACCAGCTGTATTTATTTAAGATTTTCTTTTATAAACTCCTTAATAAAAACCCACGGCAGTGTCAAAGAGTAGTTTTGCACTGTAAAAATGATCCCTGGTGGGATTATAATTTATATTTTTAAACTGAAACCCATTGTCTGAGTCATAAATTTTTCGACTATGGAAATCCATGCAGTTTTCATGATTGCAGATGTTATTCTTGACTTCATATTTTCTTTCTTTTTTAATCTCAAAATGCTGTATTTAAAAAAAATAAACAAAATAGCAAGAATGATATAGAAATGTTCAGGGGTGTCTTTACACCTAGAGGTAATAGTTTACACCGTTTGTTAAGATACAAGCAAGGGGAAGAGAGAAGATAAGCCAAAAGTGGTCTTGGAGAAACCTGACAAGGTCACTGGAAACATGGACTGAGTTCCCGACTCAGCCATGTCCCCCGTGTATTACCTGAGATAATTCACTGAGCTGTTGGCCAAGGAAGCAGTTTTAAATAAGTTTTACACACATGCTCAGGGTCCTCAGACTGTAACAGAACTTAAACAAGTATTCACCCACTTCCTGAGATATAAGCTGTTTCCTGAATCAGGAAGTATCTTAGCTCCTTATCTCAACCAGGAATGTAATAACACTGCTTCCTCTTATCCTTTATTTGTCTGCATTGTGAAGTCCTCAGCAAAGGCCATTTCTTAGATGCATTTGCACAACCCCCAAAATACTGGAACCTGTAATCTCAGCAATATATTCAGGATAATTAAACATTTCTTGAAGAGGCATGGTAAAGAGAGGGATTTGAGATGTGAAAAATATTATGTTGGCATGAGCTGTGCAGAGGGACATTCTTGATGAAATGTGGACATGGATTTGGGGAACAGACAAGAAATCAAAGCAGGGTTAGGTGAGGGCAGAGTGTAGAAAGAAAAAGAAAGAAAGAGGATTATGGATTCAGAATTAACAAATGTAAAGACATCCTTGTAAAACGTGGCAGTGGGAGGGTTGAACAGCACCCTTCTCAGGTGAAAGCAATAGATTCTATATTGTTCTTTGTGCTCATGAAAAAAAGCATACTGGCCTTTCTAGGACAAGCCCATCAAGGCTTCAGTTTATCCAAACCAGCTTCTAGCCGTGTCTTCCATGCTGCTCCCCAACCTCATTTCTAACATGCCCCTTATCTCCACCATCCTTCTCTTTCCAGCTCCATCCCACCGACAAGAAATATTCTGCAGATTTTTGCTGGACACTCAGACACTGATTTTGACTCAGCCATAACCATCGGATTTGCAACAGTCACAGCTGAAATAATGTCTGAAGGGAAAACTCTGGCAATAACACAGGAAGGCATCTCTGTGCATGAGGAGGCTGTGATTCAGAGGGAGTAATAGGCAAACATACAGTCCAGCTGACTTTATAGATAGTCTTTTTATACTAGTAGAGACATAGCACTTGGTAAAAATGTCCAAATTCTCAGCAATAACAGTATCATCCCACAAGGAAGAAACAAAACTTGGGCAAGGTCTCCAGATGGACTTTGCTGTTGCCAAGGTCGCATGAAAGACACTACCCAAGGCTATGAAAGGTTTCTAAATTTGAAACAGACCCCACTTACCATGGTAGGCAATTGAAACTGTTTATCCACTTTGAACAGATAGAGTTACCTAATCCTTCTATGATTAGAGGCTAGTGAAGTTAAGTTAATTCTGTTTCTGCAGGCGCTGCTGCCTTTGATGGAAGCAGCTCATCTCGAGGAATGGCCTGCTGGTGTGATGGCGAAACAAATAGTTTTGTCCTTTTGAGCTAAGGAAAAAAATTTACTATTGATTTTGGCTTAAGCGTGGTAAGTGCTTTCTTTACGATTCTCCTCATGGCTAGGGAGCTATTATTTTGGGCATTATCCTCACATACCTCGCTGTGGAACACTCTGTTGCAATACAGCGTCTTGCAGGAATTTACAGAGGGGATCCCTAGGTCTTTCCTGTTTTGGGTTTTCCAGCCAGAAAAAAAGGGTTGAGTATATGAAACAGCCTCTCTACTGGCACAGGGTTTAATAGGCTCAACAGCCTACAGATATTGATTATTTTGGGAGAAAGGTCAAGAGAACACAAGAACCTTGCTGTTTTTCTACCTACAACTGGAGGTTTGGTTTATCACAAAAGACCACACAACTATTGTCTAAACTCCCCTTTAAAACCAACAGCCTCACATGGCTTTCAGGCTGATTACAAAGGTTAACAATTGTTTTCTAAAGCAGCATTCAAGTTGAAAAGTACGGAGGCAGCGACCCTGGCAAGGCCCTGCAGATTGGCAAGGCTTCTACAATAGTGCTGCAGTTAGCCGCGCTGGGAATATGATAAGAAATGCAGGCAGGAGGGGTGGAAAGGCAGCAGAGCAATTACAGCATGGTGCAGCACACTTTGAAGATCAGCCTTGTAAAGACCAGGTCTTGGAAATGGTCCTTCCACTCAGGTAGACCACCTCACACTTGGCAAAAATGGAGAGTGCTCAAGCAAGTAATAAATTTCCATCTCTCATGGCCATCTAAGGGCACACAGATTTTTGTGTGGATGAAGAGTTCATGGGGCTGCCTTTTTCTGTGTCAGTCTTCTGCAAAACTGAAACAAAATCATTTAACTTGTTCTTTTTAGGTGAGTGTAAAATAAAAAACTCCCCTTATAGCCATCAGTTACATTAATTGAGAAGAAGATATGGGGAAATCCTCTGTGGAGAAGAGCACCTCTATACAAATACAGTATGGCAAATCCCGAGGCCAGGTCTGAAAACTCAGAGTAGAGCAAGTCAAAAAACTCTTTCTTTTTTCCTCAAAAAAAAAAAAGGTGGAATTTCAAAAAGAAAAATCCTGGATGTAGGCTTTAAAAAAATTCACTTGCTTGAGCAGTTTCCAATAAAATCCAAAAAGAAAATTACCTCAGGTTGATGTTTCAAAACAAAATAATGTTTTCTTTTAAAATGTGGTGGATTTTTACTGAAAAGAAAAAATGACAGTTTAGGTTGTACTGTAACACAAGATTTCATCTTGTTTTGAAATGATCACTCAAAACAATTTTTTTTTTCGTTTTGAATTTCTCACCAGCAAAGCTTTGTGTGTGCATGTACGTACAGCTGACATTTTCTTGCCAAAAAAATTAGGTTTGACAAAACTATATTTTTTGGCAGAAACTCACTCCTCCTGGAATTTCAATGAGCCTTAACTTCAAGAAATAGATATGTTTAAACAGAAGGGAGAGCAGAAAACCAAGGGTTCTGGGCTAGACACTGGGATAGCAGAGGCGCTGGGTCAGCCGGAGAGCAAAGTAAAAAAAATCCATCATCAAAAGTCTCTCTGCTGAAAAGAGCCGTTGATGAATTGTGCGTCAGCAAGTATCTTCAGCTATGAACCTTGGTCATGTGTGAATGTCTGGGTGTGGAAGGGTTGTGAATGAGGGATTGTTCATGAAGGCACAATAAATTAATGTTGTTGATGAATTTTTACCATGGAGCACATACAGGCAGGGTTGTAACAAAACATCATAACAAAAGATTGTTATTCTGTTTCCCATGCCCAGCTACAAGTGTTTTCCCACCTACAAAGACAAATGCCATGGTAAGAAAGGCACTTTCTTTTGTCTAGAAAGTGGCAAGCGCTGCCTACAGGGCTGCTCGGGCCAGTGACTTCCACCTACTGTGAGAAAAGACTGCTGCAGATGCATTATCAGGCTGATAGTGTCACGTGCAGACAGGTTATTATTTATGTAACAGCACTCATCATAAAATCCAACAGCAAGTCAAACAAAAGCCTCCTGTTCATCACGCTGGGCTCCAAATCAGGCATCCAGCCATGATCAATGCTTGCTGAAGTTGACAGAGATGCTGCACTAGGCTGTAATTTAGTGGCTGGAGGAGACAGTTTAGCTTCAGCACCATCAAACAGGAGGTGCTCACGCTGCCCACCCCTAGGCACAAATCCTTGGTGTCCTGAAGAAGCTTCTGGGGGAATCCAACTTTTTCCTATCTATGAAACGTAGCTTGGGTTGTGGGTGCTCAACTTTACAGGTCTCAAAGGTAAAAGTCACTCTGGCTGGTCACCCTACTCACTGGAAGCACTGCAAAGGACAATACCTCTAATCTGAAATCTGATGATTCAGAACCTCTCTTTCACCATTGACCACAGGCCAAAGATGGACAGATCAGATGGAGACAACTGCCTTTTGGGCTTCCAAGTTAGGCACTATAGATTCCCTTAGGTTCCCTCAGTGTGGTACCTAAAGTAGCTTAAGAAAATGATATAAATATCCCACTATAAAGTTAATCAAAATCTGTAGACCAAATAGGGAAAAATGTCAGTCCATAAAATGCAGGCAGAGGGGCTAATGTGATATTTTACAACACAATAGACAAAGCAAAGGAGGTTATTCCAAAGAAGATTGTAGGAAGGTTAGATACTGTTCAGCAGTCTGCAGTGAGTCTCTCTCTACCTCAATTCCCCTGCTGCAACATCCTCCCCTCATCCTCACCTTGCTCTCCTAATGAAGTCAACAAAGGGCTTGAACAGGCTCATCAGCCTTAGAAGTGTATAGCTCCTGTCCTGCCAGTTCAGTGCACAAGCAGCATGAGATTGCGTCAGCCTGAAATGTCTCATAGAAATATCCCATGCAAAGACAGAGGTGTTTGTGGAAAAATCTTTATTATCTTCTCTCCTGCTCCCATTAGACCACGCAATACCATCCCATTGGCACTTGCTCATTAGAACATGGCCTGCTCCCCAGAACAAGAACTGGGCATGGGGCTACAAGCGTCACATTCAATGTCCTAAAGTGCAAAGAAAGTAGAGTCCTTCCTACCAAGTCACTTCTTGCACATCTGTGCACTTCTTACAAAAACATACACGCTCAGACCCACCCAGAGGCATTGTCATCACTCAGACAAAGCATCTCCCATCATCCTCTTATTTTCCTAAATTTTCCTTTCATTACCTTCAATATATTATATGCTAACAAGAGGTTAATTTTTCCTTTACCAAAATTGAGACCTTAATAACAGAAATAAACCCACTTCTCTGTTGACACAAGAACACTCTTCCAATGCACAAACAAGTCAAGGCTTCAAAACAGGATATTGTAGATACAGGTTCCTACTTGTATGTGATTTTCAAATGTGCCTTGCACCCAGTGATTCCTGCATGGGCAGGGCTTGCCATGTGCTCACCGGGTTTACAGAGCTGACCAACTTTTGTTGGGGAATTAAATAGGGATTTAAGAGCTTAATTTTCACCTCCCTTTTTCCTAATTGTAGTTCTGATACTTAAGCTATGTAATTATATTGCTTTACTAAACCATTTCACTCAGCTAGCAAAGTATCTAGCTGTATATTCATCAGGAGTGATCATGGGGACAGCTTACGCAAACATTACATCTACATGACACAGAAAGAGCCTTGCATTATCACAGGACTCCCTGTTGACAACACACGGCTTGTTTCTATAGCTGGTGGCTGACAGGTAGCATCTACACAGTGCTGAAATGCCTGGGAGAGGCACAGGTGAGGTTTGGTCATCATGCCTAACTCACTGCTCGGTTCCCTGTTAATGGGAGGTGATAACCGTGGACCACAGAAAATTGTTAGTGAGTAACTTTCCAAAACAGAGCTGCAGCTTAAATAAACCTGTAGGAAGGCTTTCATGTGTTTGTAGAAAGTAGGTTATGAGATATATACTCATGAGACATGCCGCTGTAGACTTAGCCAACGGAATGTGATCTCGAGGACATGCAGGAACTACACCCAAGGAGGTGGCAAATGAAAAGGTAATCAAGGAAAGAAAACCTGTAGTCAGAAGCTTAGCTTCATAACACAGCAATCCACATCTTCACTGAAAAAAAGTAAGGTAGAAAAAGCTGAATTTCACTGGCAAATTCAGCAAAATTGGCTCAAGTATGACTATTTGCTTTCATGAAGCATAAGGAGCTGCTCCACAAGCCATGGGAACCACCTTACACTGTGTCCTTAGGAAGTAGAGATGAGATCCCTGTTGATGCTCACAGGCATACATGTGTATACAGCAATGTGGTGACAGTGAATTAGACCCACCATAGCCTGGTGGGCACACAAGGGGGCATCAATTGTTCCAGGTGGATGCTGCACCAGCATATATGTGCTTCAGGAGGCATTTTATTCAAGTTCACCAGGTTGTCCAGGAGAGGCACCACAGAGGTCAGCTGTGCAAACCTTCTTTCAGCATAGAAAGTAAAATACATGTCTATTTATAAAAAAAAAAAAAAAGTCTACTTGCCTGACCAGAGTTTTCAGATTGGGGCTCTTCTATTCTGGGTCCTGTACTCTACTCCTACTCCTCTTCTGGTTCTCCACACCTTATATTGATATGGAGGAAAGCCAAATTCTGAATTCAGCTGCTGAAAGGAAAGTTGAACTTTGACGCACAGCGCTAAGGTGGAAAGCATGGTTGGAAGCGTGACTCTACATTTTTAATCTCCAGGAATATGGGCCATGGTCAAGCTTTGCAACAGAGTGCAAAGTAGTCTATGCAGAGAGCTGGTTGGGGTTGTTTAATGGGTCCACAGGCTTGTGAGTAATGGAGCAAGGTGTTACAGGATAGATTTTTAAATTCTGTTCTGCTGATGTCAGAAATTTTTTTTCATCATTGTTTTTGAAGACTGCTAAAGCACTTGCTATCCTGGTTAGGATGTTAGTATTCACTCTGAGGCTGTAAGTGATGTCTTCTGCTGGTCTTCTTGCATAAAACTGTATCTCAGCCAAGAATCATAAGGATGTGTAAGTAAAAAGGGGGAAAACTGCACTGGAACTATATAAACACCTATTTAAAAATGACATTGTTAAAATAACAAAAATACAGGACCAAATTCAGTTCTAGCAGTGTGTACGTATCTCTACTGATATCAATGAAATTGAGGCCATTAACACCAGCAGAACATGTGATCCATAGCTGTAAGTTCTGGTCACACCAGAACAGTTCCAGGAGGCTAATGTTTTACTTGGTAAAAGAATATGTGGTGTCTGATTACACATCCAAATTCAAAACATGAGATTGCCATATCCATGATACGTAAGTTTGCAAGGCATCCACAGAGTATTCAACCATATAATTCACAAAAAATATTATCCAACAAACAGGTACTCAATACTACTCAAAAACAACCCAACAGATTAATTTACAAAAATCGCATTTCTTTGTCACTTTCTTGACCTTTAAAGTAAAGCCTAATTCCAATTAGTTCAGTTATAAAGTCCATAACTCTTGTAGGTACTGCAGTGTGCAACACATTATCATTTTACAATGTTCTCCCTGATTTGCAGCACAAAACATGCACTCCTTATGGGAATTTGTTGGCAGGCGTTTAGGGCAGCTGGAAGTGATCATGAAGTGCAATTACTGTCTGTGTATATCCACATCTGGAAAACAGTTCTTTGCAGATTTTAAAATAGCCCTAATGAAGAATGGAACCTTGTACTTGAATAGATGGAAAGGGTGAAGGGGTCTCAACGCCAAATTTGTTAGAGAGCTAGAATGAAAAGAACACACTGTACAGAAATAGAAAATAATTAACGGAAAATTAATTATTGTCAGAAATGTTTGTAATCATTCTTCATGGAGGGAGAAGTATCATTCTTGGGCAAGGGTGAAGGGAAGTTCTCCATTAAATAAAATATTTAACACTTGCCATTAAAGCTTTAACAGTGATGATGTTGGCTAGGTGAATTATGTTAGGTGATACTAACTTTACCGTGTAGTCTCACAAAGTCTCGTGGCCAGGGAGACACCAGTTGGTGTGAGACATGCTAAGGGGTTTACTGTAAAACTCTAGGGGCAAACTGGAGGCAACCCAAGAAATACCAGTATTATCAATGAGAGGTTGCAACAACGGGTTCCTTGTGATGGGAGCTGCTACGTGAAGCGCTGGGTCCAGCCCTTTCATTGCCTCAGAGAACCTTCAGTGTGTACAGTCAGATAAACTTTGCAGCATTTATTACTACATCTCTCTGATCCTGGCTCAGGATGGTCACTTTGTAACATGCTGCAGGTATCTATAAATCGACATGCACAAGAACCCTTGTCTGGAAATGTCCCCATATTTTAGTCCCCCGTTCAGCTGTGCTGGGCTAAATTATTCTCACAGTATTGACGTCCTTCAACTTGAGCTCAAAGCAGTGGATGCTGCTGCTCCTCAGCACCTCCAAAATTTGGGCAAATGAAACATAAAGTATGCAAAGCAGAACGCACAGTAATTAAGACACACATTTCTCACATTTAAATGTATTCAAAAATCACTTTAAAATTAGTTTTATTTTTAATCTTAGTTTATGGAACTATCTAAAACTTTCTCTTTTGCTCCTCCCTGCAACAAGTAATCCCTTTTTCTCCTTCATGCGATGGATGGTCAGGGTTTAATCCTTCCCCACACACGCTTTGGGATGAGGCGTAAAGCTGCCACTCTGCCCACTCGTAGCCGTTACAGACTTACAGATTGCAGCACTCTCTTCCCGCAGTCTCGCATGCAGAAAATCATCCCGCCAGCTGAAATCTGCTGCAAAGTTTCTCTGCAACCACCCCTCCCCATGTTTAGTTATTGATGCTGCTAAATACCTTCTGCTTTCTGCCCTGCAGGTAGGCACACCATTTTGTCCGAGTCTAATAAACTGGATGTGCAATTTGAAAAATTTATTTTGACTGCTTCCAGTTGAAACAATCTTTAACGAATGTACTTGGGCACTTCAAGTTCTG